>NC_069787.1:83242128-83545158 GCF_027406575.1 Nycticebus coucang | reverse complement strand
TATAACTTGTAATTACTGAAGTCTTCAGTGTGGTATGCTTAATTACTTTAAACCACAAAGTACGAGATGGGGAAAAACAAAACAGCCTGAAACAACCTCAAACAATTCTAGTTTTAGATGCTTAAAGAGATTACCTGACAGAACTTGTTAATATGATTTTATAGTTAGGTTCTATCAAAAATTGGCCAACGGGGGCGGCGCCTGTGGCTCAATCGGTAGGCCACCGGCCCCATATACCAAGGGTGGCGGGTTCGAACCCGGCCCTGGCCAAACTGCAACAAAAAAATAGCTGGGCGTGTGGCCGGTGCCTGTGGTCCCAACTGCTCAGGAAGCTGAGGCAAGAAAATCGCCTGAGCCCAGGAGTTGGAGGTTGCTGTGAGGTGTGTGATGCCACAGCACTCCACCGCGGGTGATAAAGTGAGACTCTGTCTCAAAAAAAAAAAAAAAAAAAAAAAAAAAAATTGGCCAACAGTTATGTTATGCTGAACCACAATTAAAAAAAAAGTTTGGGAACTCTTGAAATACAAAACCTTTTTTTTTTTTTTGAAAAAAAGCTGAGGAACACTGAAATACAAGAAAAATCAGTATCCCCTAGACACACTCAAAAAAGATGTTACTGTCTTCATTATTAGCAGGAATATTATTTTGAGTAGTTTCTCTTAAAACTTGACTTTGAACAGTGGCAAAGATGATTAAAAAGGCCGGCTATGTTTTGTAGTCTGTTCTTTCAGAGAAGAACATACTTCTGAAATATAGCAAAGAAAACTGGTCCAAAGTACTTACTTTCAGAGGGTTAACTTTTGAAAAACAAAGACAAAAACAGTTATTAACAGGCACATTAGTATTCTCATGTCACATCATTCACCTTCTGCAGAATCTATTTTAAAAATGTGACCGCTTGCAAGGCTGAGGCAGGTCAATAGCCTGAGTTCACAGGTTCGAGACCAGCCTAAGCAAAAGCGAGACCCCCTTCTTTAAAAATATCCGCATGTTGTGGCAGGCACCTGTAGTCCCAGCTATTCTGGAGGCTGAGGCAAGAGAATCACTTAGCCCAGGAGTTTGAGGTTGCTGTGAGCTATTACACCAGAGCACTCTAACGATGGCAATAAAGTGAGACTCTGTCTCAAAAAAAATTTTTTAAATAAAAAATAAAAAAAAACTCTGACCCCTCACCTGTTCCAATATCCAGAATTATTATCAAAATTCTGAGGCACAATATTAGAAAGGTAAAAGGTTTCAGCCATGGCTTTCTGTGAAAAGAAAGAAAGAGTAACTTTCAATGAAATGCCTTTCTCTTTAAAAGGTATTTTACGAAGCAAACACAGATTTCCTTATACATTAGCTCTAGTGATAATCAGTTGACTACTGTTTTACATAAATCGAAGCCATAGCCATTCCAGGACAGAAAGCTCTTACGATTATTCAAATTAAGGATTATAATAAAGTAATTTGGTGTACTTAGTTTTATCATTTATAAAATCGAAGCCTATAATATAATATAAACTTTAAGAACTAAAGTTTGCAATATAAAACTAAAAGGCACAATCAAATTTTAAGCATTGGCAAAGTGTTTTCTCAACGAAGGTTAACTCTCAGGAATTTTTTAGTGTAATACAAACACATTAGTTCAAAAGTGACAGAGGAAAATTCCTTGTCCTTCTGGATATCTGACCACTATGTGTTAATTAACTTCATACCTCTGACCCACACACACAAAGCTCTATCTCATTATATTTCTTTTGATTGATCTATACTAACTGCCAATGCCACAATTACCTTCTCTGTAAGCAGTGGCTCTAAATCTTGGGTGCATATTTAGAAATAACCTAAGAAGCTTTAAAAATATTGATGCATTGGTCCCATCCATGAGAGTATGTGATTTAACAAGTTTGGAGATTTTAGAAAGTTTTGGAAAACAAAAATAAGTTGCAAGATTTTTGACAATTTCCCCAGGTAATTATAACGAATGAGTATCCGAGGTTGAGAACCACTGTGAACCACCAATAGTTCATACAATGAATGTCAATGTTGTAAAAGATACTCCTCCCCCTTTATGATAGGGAAATCAGTGTAGATGAAAGGGGACTAAAGAGATATGACAACTGAATACAATACGTAATTAATGATTAGATACTGGATCAAAAGAAAGTTGTAAAGGATATAATTGCGCCTATAGTCCCAGCTACTTGGGAGGCTGAGGCAAGAGAATCGCCTAAGCCCAGGAGTTGGAGGTTGCGATGCCACGGCACTCTACCGAGGATGATAAAGTGAGACTCTGTCTCAAAAAAAAAAAAAGGATATAATTGGAACAATTTGGAAAATCTGAATATAAATTGTATTTTAGGTAATAGTATTGCACAAATACACAAAAAAGATTTGTACACACTTCTTGGTATAATAATACTTTTTTTTTTTTTTCCATTTGAGACAGAGTTTTACTTTGTCACCCTTGGTAGAGTGCCATGGGGTCATAGCTCACAGCAAACATTAACTCTTGGGCTGAAGCAATTCTCTTGCCTCAGCCTCCCAAGTAGCTGGTACTACAGGCACCTCCCACAACACCCAGCTATTTTTAGAGATGGGGTCTCACTCTTGTTCAGGCTAGTCTCAAACTCCTCAACTCAAGCAATCCACCCCCCTTGGCCTCCCAGAGTGCTAGGATTACAGGTATGAGCCACTGCAACCAGCCTGGCATAATATTCTTATATACAAATTGTATGTATATATATAAATATCCTCATTTTTAGATGAAACATGCTCTTATGCAATCTATTTAGGAATAAAGTATTACGATGTCTGCAACTTCCTATTGGTGATTTTAAAATATGTATATGTAAATGCACCAAATGTGCTTGCTATACTTTTTCAACTTTTCTACAAATTTCAACAAATTTTCTACAATTTTCAAAATAAAAATGAGTAGCTTCAGTTCCCAATAGCTTCCCACTTCCCTTTATATAGCATTTAGTTTTCATTATTCAACCTGTTTAAAAGTCTTGACATCTTAACAGAGAATTAAAGTAAGAAAAGAGTATGAGGTCAGGAGCAGTGACTCAGGCCTGTAATCCTAGCACTCTGGGATGCCAAGGCAGGAGGATCACCTGACCCCAGGAGTTCGAGGTAGCAGTAAGCTATGATGATGCCGCGACACTCTACCTAGGGTGATAGAGCAAGAATATGGAAATTCTCAAGTTTTAAGGTTTGGCTCCTAGGTTTTTAATCCCTAAAGTCTTACTATATGGATACCATCAGACCCATATTCCCATTCTTCCCCCAATATATGCCTACACTTGAAAATTTATTATTTCCTGCTGGAGCCATGTGTCCTCGTGACCACCCACTTCCAAAATAGTCCTCATTGACAGCACTGAAGATTAGAGGGATGTTAGGATCAGGCTTGAATTTACAATGTTTTCTGTCTGCATCACCTGAAGAAAAACACAAAAAATAAGTAAGTTATCAATGGATAAAAAACATTTCTAAGCAAGGCAAGCTGGTTGCTACTGGCTGGCATTCTCTGCAAGCAGCATGTCATTAGGGAGTGCATGCATGTTTCGAGTTCCTGGGATAGTTCAGATACTTCACCTGAATTTAGAAAGTACTGGTCTAGGAAAGAATGCTTTTCATATAGTACAACTATCTCATATAATTTTGATTCTGGTCTTTCTAGTTAAAGAAAAACTCCTCTGGATAATATTTAAGTAAATACAATGACCTTTCAAACAGCTAAGGTGTATAAAAAGCTTGGCTACTAAATAAATTCTTTTTTTTTTTGTTTTTGTAGAGACAGAGTCTCACTGTACCGCCCTCAGGTAGAGTGCCGTGGCGTCACACGGCTCACAGCAACCTCTTACTCTTGGGCTTACGTGATTCTCTTGCCTCAGCCTCCCAAGTAGCTGGGACTACAGGCACCCACCACAACGCCTGGCTATTTTTTTTGTTGCAGTTTGGCCGGGGCTGGGTTTGAACCCGCCACCCTCAGCATACGGGGCCAGCGCCCTACTCACTGAACCACAGGCGCCGCCCACTAAATTCTTAATAAAAGACACCCAGGCTATGTAATATAGGATTATATTTTGATAAGTTCATATGTACTGAAATAATGGATATATTTATATAGACAAAACAATTTGTTCTAGGCAGGCACAGCCTGGGGATGGGGGATGGGGTGTCCCTGATCTTGTTTACTGCCTCTTAAGCCTTAATAAAACAAACATTTAAGTTACGAGCTCCACCCAGAAATTCCTAAAACAGAATTTCTGTGTACCACATAGAAGGGGAAAAAAAACTCATTTTATGTTGCCTCCAGGATGGTTTGCCACAGAAGACATCAGCAAATTGTAACACTACATTTCCACTGTCATTAGATCAGATCTTGTTAAACTACAGAAATTCTGAAAAGAAATGAAACACTGATACTGATTCCAATGTGATTTCATCTAGCTAAGAAAAGTTTAAAGCTATCAGATCCCAAGGTTCAGAGAATTTAATACTAAGCTTTTTAGAATCATTTCATAAAGAAAAAATATAACTAGTTAATACAGAAGAATTATCATCAGCAAACTTTCAAGCGCCATTACAATTGGAATCTCTTCTTTGTATACCCAGTTACCACTGCTTGGTGCTCACTACCCTTGAAAAGTAATTAGTGGGAATTTCTAAAGGTCTAAGATGATACCTTCCTGGACAAAAGATGTAAATTAACTTCTATCAGGCAACTAGTAGCATTACCAATGGAGAACCATATTAAACCAAGCTTAGAAATTAAAGTTCTACATTTGATGCATGGATTTGGGTTACAAGCCTCTGTGATAGCTAGTTGTGGCCTTAGCATCTCTAAGACATGCTTTTTATCTTCCTTTTGACCCTTCTCTGCTCTGTGCCAAGACAACCTTCCATGTACAAGGGGCAGGCATAGGTTAGTTCCTCTTTCCTAAGGGAACAGCCTTTTGGTGTTCTAAGTTAATGTGGGAAGGGTCTCTTATAAGAAAACCCATGTTGAATGAGCCCTAAATCTTTCCTTAATCATCCTCCTCCATTAGGTTGTAAAATCAAAGGCAAAAGTGGTTTTGGTTGGCTAGGATCTCCCTTACCTCTATGGATGCTGGCCTTCTCCCAAATATTAGCCTGATAATTCTCCACTATCTTGCTGGCTCTTCATTTTTCACAGGGATTTTTTTTTAAAAACATATTTTGTATACCGCTAATAGTATTTTCTGTTGTTTTCAGCAGGAGAGTTAGTCTAAATAACTTAGTCTGTCATTACTAAAAACAAGAAGACATTTACAATAAAATCAAGTAAAACAACCATATTGCTCCCTATTTTCAAATATTGTCTCTATGTTATTGCCCCCAAATTACATAGCTCATGAGATTTACAATATGAAATATACTGCTCTTCCTATATGCTTTTGAAAATGATTAACTTAAAAGCAGGACAAAATTAGTAAAGTTTCAATTCCTTATATTTTGGAAACATTTCTGTGTTAAATGTATTAGGCTTGAGACTAAATCAGTTTCTTTTTTTTTTTTTTTTTTGTGAGACAGAGTCTTACTATGTCACCTTTGGTAGAGTGCTATGGCATCACAGTTCACAGCAACCTCAAACTCTTGGGCTTAAGCGATTCTCTTGCCTCAACCTCCCAAGTAGCTGGGACTACAGGTGCCTGCCACAACACCCAGCTATTTGTTGTTGTTGTTGTAGTTGTCATTGTTGTTTAGCAGGCCCGGGCTAGGTTTGAACCCGCCAGCCCTGGTGTATGTGACTGGTGCCCTAACCACTGACCCATAAGCACAGAGCCAGAAATAGGTTTCTTTTGACATAAATTTACAATCAACTTTCAACTGCTGTGATAAAAGTTTTCACCTACATCAGTTTCCCTCTAAGAGCAAATACATTCCAAACCTTCTACTATTCTGCTAGTTGTTATATACACTAGAATGGCACACATTAATTTTAATACCAGCATTTTAATATTCAGAGACATAGCATACATTTCAAAGGAAAGCAGAATATGTGGGCCATATAAGAAATTAAAAGGCAAATCAGTGTAACCTGGTTTCTTGTACTCTCAATGAATCCCCAATAATAAAAACAAATAAATAAAAAAGCTCAACAAAGACTAGAAAAGGGGAAAAAAAAGAGAAAAAAGGAAAAAAGAGAAGAAATTAAAAGGCAAATAACAAAATGGTAATAAAACAACTATGACAAAATATAATACACTTAATATATAAGGATATTACAAATCTGTTCACAAAAGAATATCCCAATTGAAAATGGGTAAAGAGTAATGTACAAAGGAATAACAATTCACAAATTGTTAACCCTCACTGATAATGAATACAAATAAATCAGCTATTAAATTGGTAAAGGTCAAAAATGCTTACCATGTCTGAAGTGTGGGAGACAGAACCAAGAGTGATGGTGGAAGTGTAAACTGGAAGAATCTACCTAGTTAATCCTTGGTTATCAAGATCTAATAATGTTAATTATAAAAATCTACCAAGACATAGGACATATGAACAGATTCACACATTTGCCTATCTCTCCAGCCTCATTCACATCACATTTTCCATCTTACCAGCCACTCTGGCCTTCTTTTAGTTCCCTAAAAGAACAAAACTCTTCTGCATATTGGGGCCTTCAAAGATGTAACTGTGCTTTTCTTTGCCTAAAATACCTATGGCTAGGTAACTTTCATTCATACTTCAGTCCACTTTCCTAGAGAAGCCTCCCTAATCAAAATCAGGTTCTCATGCGATAATCTCTCATCACACTCTTTATGGTTCCTTAATTACACACTCCTAACTTGCAGTCACTTCTTTCAGAAAAGTTATTATCAGTTACAATTACACATTCATAATTATTCTTTAGATTAACCTACTCCCCCAACTGAAAGTGGCATAAGGATAGAGATCATCCACCCTGATCACTGATTTATCTCCAAGGCTTAACAAAGTGCCAGACCCATAGTGCACTTAAAAAGTATCTGCTGAGGTAAGAAATGACTGGTGCTTGCTGTATCAATATTTACGGCAAAGCCTATAAACTCATGTGTCAAGATATGGATCTGCTCAGGCCTGAGACAGCTGAGAAGGGGGTTCTCTGGCTTCTAAATGGGGTTAATCAGTGAGCTATATAAATATGATTTCCTACATACACTATGATGTGAAAAAGGTTGAGAATTATTATCAATAATCCTTCCTGTTTTAAATTTGTAATCATCTTTCACTGATTACTTTTTATCCAACCACCTACCCATTATCTTGCTTTTGGAAATATGTTCAAGAACCCATCTAGGCACCCGCTTTGCCTGATCATAGGACAAGGCATGATTAGTGTAACACTTTGTCTCTGTTCCAGTTAAAGGGAATCCAAATTGTCCTAAGAGAGCGTTTTCTGTATATCCTAAAAAAAAGGGAGTGGGGGGTGGGGGGGAGAGACAAAAACCAAAAATTATTAGTGACTCTTATTAAGAAAGAAAGATTATAAACAAAAGGAGTGGAGTGAGATTTCTAAAGGACTGGTCTGATCAACCAAGAGATCTCATTTTTGCAATTACATATAAGACAAAGAAAATATGCAGTAGGCAAAGTACTGATTTTGCCTATTATCAGTGGTATAGTTACATCAAAATAGACTGCAGCTGTTGTATTAACTTTTAAACAAGGGATCAATCTTACCTGTCTTTCACATCAAATTTCCAAATCACTGCTCCACAAAAATGGTGTATTTTTTTTCATAACTTAAAGGCAAAGCTCATGTCATTACCAGCAATTAATCACTGATAGGACTGAATAAAAAAAAAGCCTACCTATTTAATACGGTTTAAAAATAAGTGTGAGGACAAAAGCACAGACTTAGTTTTAGGTTTTTAAAAGATTATCATTAACACTCCTCAAATTTCTGATACTGAAGCAGTGAGATGTGCACTGTAGCAAGATAGTAGCCAAACTGGTCCTGTTTTTCCTACTGGGAGAAACCAAGCACACAGTTAGCAGAGAGTCAGTTTCAAGATAACCCTCTCTTGATGCCTTTTCAAATCCTCAACCCATCAGAGTAACTGTGTCTTGCTAAATGCCAAGAATCAAAAGGAGCAAGTTAAATCAGTATGTTGGGGAAAGTGCAAGAAATGGGCATGTAGTGGGATTTTGTTTTGTTTTGGGGTTTTGTATCAAACATAAGGTTGGTACTCTTGGTAACATGGGGAATTCATATTCTTTGAAGAAGGGATGGCAGGTATTCAACTGAACAATGACAAAATAAGGGCAGTTGACCAATCAATTAAAACTACGTGTTAAGTTGTTCCTTCATCCACACTTAACTGAATGCCAATTACGTACCAGGTCCTGTGCTGGATGAAGAACAAAACAGACATAGTCTCAACTCTTATGGAGCTAACAATCTTCATGAGGAACACATATTAAAACACATCTATCTTGGTGAATAATTTGGGAGGAAAAGCGGTGGAGGGTATGGGTGTCTGTGGAGAAAAAGAAGATCCCCAGGGAAAAGCAGCACACGAGGGAGGCAGGTGAGACACCAAGTAGGGAAGAGGCGGATCCAGGAGAATGGACAGACCGAAAACCAAAGGCTGGGCTCGAGGCCCCGCAAATGGCAAAAGATGCCCGTCAAGAATTGCGATTTACGCCCCAGATAGGAGTCCGGGTCCCAAAATCCGGCCAAGGAAGGGAAAATGTGCTCACAGACTTACCGTCCGGTTCCCTCACTGCTAGCGCTGCCTCAGCACTCTGACTCCGGAAAAACTGCAGTGCGGTGAGCCCGGCTCCTGCGGCTCCCACTACAACCCCGGCCACAAAGCCACTCAAAAAACGCCGGGAGCTTCTGAGGCGGGAAGCCACACTCTTGGCTGCCATATTAACCACGGCACCTTGACCATAACGCATGCGCACACCGAGTCTAAAGCCGGAAAGCCAATCGCAACCGCGGGACTAAGATACGCATGCGCGACCTGGAGCAGCCGCGTCGAAAGCCTCTGAGGAGACTGTGAGATCCCTCGCGCCGGCCCGACCTTCCAGCTGAGGGCCCGGCGCACCCCCTGGTGACAAATTTGTAGGCACAAGCACACCTGCTGCCCTCCAACCTTGGTCCCACTGGAGGGCTTAGTGGTGTGCATATACAGTCCTGATAAGAAAATCCGTTCAGTCCTATTTAATAGGTGAGTAAACGTTCGCACTCGGTTACACTAAGGGCGGAGAATCCAACTCGGGTCTGATGTCAAAAGCTGTGCCATGTTGGATGTCATCTTGTCACCTGGTTTCAAAATGTCATTGTATGCAGTTATAACTTCAAAAAGTAACTTCGTGCCTCCTATAGAATTTCTTACCAAGACAACAATCCATGAGGCAGATAGCAGTTTTAATACCCACTCAGCCATTTTCCTCCTCAGGTGTGATACTTAACATTTCCAGCATCTGTTTCCTCTTTTACGTGGGTAATGGTGGGCATTACTAATACTTAGACCATAGAGTTCTTATGAGGAGTAAAGGAGTTGACACATGTAGAACATTTTAGAAACGTACCTGGACAGGTCTCTTAAGTGCTCTATAAATGTTAAAAGTTACTAATTTTGTTGTTAAAAGATGGGATCTTGCTATGCTATGCAGGTTGGTCTCCAACTCCTGGGAGCAGGGGATCCTCCTGCCTCAACCTCCCAAGTAGATGAGGATACAGACATATGCCAAGGCCTCCAGCTATTTTGGTAGAATATAAAATCCGGAACTGAATGCCTGATGATAAAGGAAGAACAAATTTACCACTTACAAATAAATCAGTCTTCATTCTGCAGCACAGTCTCCAGCATTCCATGTGGACTTAGTTCACTGTGGAACCTTCAAGTTTCCCATTTCTTGGATAATTGGTAGGAACTTTTTTTGAGAGAGAGAGAGTCTCACTCTGTTGCCCTGGGTAGAGTGCCACAGCATCATCATAGCCCACAGCAACCTCAAATTCTTGGGTTCAAGCAATCCTCCTGCCTCAGCCTCCCAAGTACCTGGGACTACAAGCACCACTACAATGCTGGAATAGTTTTTCTATTTTTAGTAGAGGCAGGGTCTCACCCTTGCTCAGGCTGGTCCCACTTTCTCCTCCTGGAGGCTAGGATTATAGGCAGGAGCTACATGACCAGCCAGACAATTAGTAGGAATAATTTCAACTGACCACTACGATGATTTACTCAGCAGGAGGCCATTTCTTTTTTGTTTGTTTGTTTGTTTTGTAGAGACAGAGTCTCACTTTATGGCCCTTGATAGAGTGCCGTGGCCTCACACAGCTCACAGCAACCTCCAACTCCTGGGCTTAAGCGATTCTCTTGCCTCAGCCTCCCGAGTAGCTGGGACTACAGGCGCCCGCCACAACGCCTGGCTATTTTTTTTTTTTTTTTTGGTTGCAGTTTGGCCGAGGCAGGGTTTGTACCTGCCACCCTCAGTATATGGGGCCGGCGCCTTACCGACTGAGCCACAGGCGCCACCCCAGGAGGCCATTTCTAACAACCAAGTGAAGAAGTATAGACATTATATGACAGCCTCAGATAGAAGAATACCTCTTGTGAAGTCATGTTGTAGAATCCAGAGTGTCTAACCCTGATTGATTGAGAACAACCAAAGTCCTTTCTAGTGATTTTGAATCCGGTACTCTCTCCCGTTGGTAGAGCTGTAACATGAAACTTTGGCATTGTCTATAGCCTTGTTTGTTTGCTATGTGGACAAGGGAGCAGATGCATCTGGTCTTGCACTGAGCAACAATGGAAGAAATGCTGAGACATAGGTAGAGAAGGCCTGCAATGCTGTGACCCCAGCTTCCAAAGCCTCCAATCCCCCATATGCATCTTGCCTTTCCCAAGGCTTGCCTGGCCATTTCCTCTAGGTTCCATCCAGTGAAGCCCTCTTTTCTAATGGTTACTGTCACTTGCAACTGAGAGTTTTGGCAAATCCAACCAGACAATACTAGTATGTGTAGGCTTCAAGGCTACTTCTGCAGCTTCTACTAGAACTTACTTAAATATATACAATCACTCAAGTATTTCTCAAGGCCCTCCTAAATGCTGAACATTGTGCTAAACACTAGAGATCGATGAATGGTAGATAACTTTTCCTCATCCAGGTCCTCTGCTTGGTAACAACAGCTGACCCCACTCTTAGCCCCAACAGGCCAAGAATTTTCTTGTAGTAGGGAAACTCCCTCTGGGCCTGTTTGCCCACTTCCTCCTCCTGGAAGCTAGGATTATAGGCAGGAGCTACTGATTAGACCAATACTTTTAAATTATAATTAGGGGAACCCTAGTTTTCCAAAGATGTGCTTGAGAGTTAAGGCAAGTGATGGGAGGGCAAACTGAATGGCTCCTGAGCCCTTTTCTACTTGCTCAGTCACACAAACCTGCTTTTTATAAGCCAGCCGTCTCAGAATTCTTTTGGTGAAAGAAGTTTCACCAATGCCTGCTAAAGTTCCAAACTGACAGCTTTTTCAGGTCCAAAATCTTCTATCAAAACTGTCAACTTTGGCTGAGTGTGGTGGCTCATGCCTGTAATCCTAGCACTCTGGGAGGTTGAGAGGCAGGAAAATGGCTTGAGCTCAGTTCAAAACCAGCCTGAGCAAGAGTGAGAACCCATCCCTACTAAGAATAGAAAAACTAACCAGGGATGTAGTAGACACCTGTAGTCCCAGCTACTTGGGAGGATGAAACAAGATAATTGCTTGAACTGAAAAGTTTGAGGTTGCTGTGAGCTGTGATGTGAGACTCTGTCTCCAAAAAAATAAATTCAGCCCTTTGCCTTTCTTTCCTTCTATGTGTTCTTCATTAGGGACATTCACTAATAAAAGGTGGGGTTTATAAATCTGAAAGACCAAAAACAGTCAAATTTTGGACAATTGGTCCCTAAGTAAAGGGCCCTTTCATGAAAACATTTCTCTAGGAATTTCAAGCAGGTTCCTTAATCCTCATAATACAGGATGAATTAAAAGGCACAAACCATAGTAGAAGGATTGAAAGCTTGTGTTTACCTACTTAGGTAAATACTAGTCATAGGCAAAAAAACTTTTGTTAATTACAGTAAGGTAATTTCTAGGGCTTTCCTGTTTTGTTAGGTATTAAAAACAATCACTTTTATTATTAAGGAACCGTATTTTATTTAGTGAGATCAAGTCAGGAACTCCAGAGCCTGAGACCTGGTTTGCTGATTCTGATAAGGGGTAGGGGCCTACCCCCATAACTATATTTTTCAATGGTTCAGCAAATGACCTCAGTACTTAGAAAATTTGAGAATGGCAGAGCTTGTATTCTGCATTAGTTATGAATACAGGTAGTCCCTGGGCTATGAATGAGATAACTTCTGTAAGTTTGTTCTTAAGTTGTATTTGTATATAAGTTGAAACAGACACATTTACCTATTACCTTTAATAGCTTCCATTTGCAAGTGCAAGTTGAACATCAGTGGTACATCTGTAACTCAAGGACTGCCTTTAGGCTTATTTTCAAGGCTGCTCCACTTTCAAAAACATTGCACAGAGTTGTCTACAAAGTATACATCTAGTGTGTATGGGGGGGTATGTCTTGGAGATTTGGAAAATATACTCCTGCCCTGTGGAAACTTACCCCAAGAATAGTCCATTCAGGAGAAACCCCCAGGGTCCTCACTAGGCCCTGGAGTTCCAGATAGCAGACATGAGAGAGACCGGTGCTTAGCTCCAGCCCCACACGACCATTAACAACTGCATGTATACCAAGCAGGAATTGAGTCAGACCTATAAACTAGGGAATGCCGTTTTATTTATTTCTAATTCCCATGAAAAAAACTTCAGTCCCCCACCCATGTAATTAAGAGAGACACCAATGATTTTTATTATTATTTTATTTTCATATACAAAAAGATAAAACTTGAAATAGTTCTAGATTTTTCCTCCTATTCTGTTGGGGTGTGGCTGCTTCTTCACACAGGGGGAAAAACTACATTCACATCGGTTTATTTGAGGACCCAGTGCAGAGTTCAAGCAGCAAAACCCCAGTTTAGCAATCTAATTTCAAACCTGACACTCATTTCTAAAATTACCACAGTAAAAAGGAACAAAGATCCACTGCAAATGCATGAACTATGATACAATGTTCTTTCCAAAATGTTTTCATTTTGCAACTGTAATTACACAGATGTCTGCTTTAGGCCATTTTAGATGTGTGTGTATAATATATATATTGATAAATCAGCACACTTTTCAAATCCAGACAGGGTAACAGCAACAAGCTTAACTCTGTATATATATATTTTCAAAAACATGATACTTTAGTATAACTTTTGTTAATTCAGTAGTACAAGCTATTTCTGTTCTACAAAATTTTTATTTTATAGCTACAAGGGTGAAAAGTGACTTACTACATTTACATCTCACATATCCTGGTATACAAACAGTACTTACTGAATTTGAGCCAAAAACTAGAAATCTTTAGTTTTAGCAATTAAAAGAGCTTCCTTGCTTCTACAGCCTTAAATCGTATACTAGTCACGTTTCCAGAGTTTTACTTGTCATTTTAAACTGTGAGAAACAGGTGAATCCAAACTTTTAATTACAATTTGTATATACAAGTTAGATAACACAGCTCATTAAAACTTAGCTATCCATCCTAAGCCCAAAACACACGTTCTCCACTAAGTTAGACAAGTCTTAGGGTTTTCCTTCTTTCCTTACAAATAATGTACAAATTAGAAGTAGCTGGTAAAACTGATACATAAGATGGCAAATGAAAGGTGACATTTTCTGTTGGTTCCAAAACTGTTCCTGCAAATTTTGCACTCTGCTGTGTTCTTTAACTGTATGTCTGTTACATGCAGAAAGCTCTTTTCACAAGAATTGACATTAAACTCGATGTAAGTTAAATTTACAGTACTGTATAAAGTTATTCAGATTCAAATGTGGAAAAATATCAACAAGTGAAAAATTTGGCCTTGGATGCTACTATTAAGATCATGTCAAATTCACAAGCAGATTCTTTTGTACAGTTGAAAAATGGCATTGTGTGGATTTGTGGCATGGAACTGATATCTAAAAACATGTTTCTAATCTGCGGTAACTCTCTCCCTTCAATTCTCAAGTACCAGCAAATTTTCATTGCAGTTTTACAGAATTTTAGGAAAAATGAGGAACAAAGCCGCTGGCATTTTAACAATTCCTTCCCTCACTGGCAGTCTTAATATTTTCAAATGAGGTCTCCTAAGAATCTCTAATTATCACTTGCTCCCAGACAGCCTTTCACAACGACATGGACACTTTTCAAATTAAAACTCAGATGTTGCCTAATCTTTCCTACTTTCATCTCTATCACTGTTGGTAAAATTTGTATGATTGCATTTTTTCCCTAATGGAGAAATTATTTGGCTAAACACACACTTATCTTGTGGCAGTGCTCTGAGAAAACCCCACTAGGGCTAAAGCACTTGCAGGGACTGAAGTCAACAGTCCACTAAATGGGGCGGAAACTAAACAGAGGGCTGAGTCTGGACTCCCACTGGGAACACACTTACCTTGGTGTCCCATGACCAGCGGGGACGGCAGGACGGCCCAGGCAGGCAGCCCATGCTCGTATGGCTGAGTTACCACTTTTAATCTTGGTCTGCCATCTTTGCCCCAGAGACAAAAATTCAGATGTGGTGACTGCTGGTTAATTAAACTTTTTGAACTGGTAAAAAAGACTCTTTAAAAAATATATATTTTATTAAAATACATCAAAATGACAAACAGCCATATCCCACAAGGCCTAATTTCACAGCAACATATGCTACAAACATCTTCCCAAAATGCACTGTGGGGAATGGTGGGTTATTTTTTTTATCCTGCCATTTAAAGGAATGTTCTACATTTGAGCTTTAGTGACTGGAAATATGTTACAAAGAGTTCATCTTTGGAACTAATTTGCGTGCAAGACCAGCCAATTAAATCACTTTGCCTATTCAGACACATGACAATACTGAAAATGGCAGAATTCAAAGAGGAGCACAAGAAGCACCATTCAGATGACACTCCAGACCCATCCCACCACAGTGCCACGAGAGCTTGCCAGAAGCCCTGTTTTCAGTCCTTGGGAAGAGTTTTGCTTTAAAACAAGTAAGTGCCCACACTCAACAGGGTTCCTGCGTGTATAGGTTACAAGTCTGCAGTATCAAGAGGACCCAGATGGCGACACCGTTCAACATGAGGTCTGAGGTAACTGGTTTTTAAAATACCTGGATCACAAAAGTGCATCCAGAAATTAGAGCTGGGGAAAAGGAAAAAAGTAGAGGGTTGAAGGCTAGAAAAGACAAGTAGAAAAGAGCTTACAGCAGTTGCTTTTGAGGGGAGGAAGGTGACAAAAACAAAGGCACAACAGAATTACATTCCAAGACCCGTGGCTGGAGAGCTGAGAAATGTTCTTTTGCAGGAAATGGGAACAGGGAAAGGAGTATTAGGGTTGGTTCCTGGAGTGCTACTAGATCTGCTGGAACTAAATTTATCCCAAGTATAAAAGGAATAAGGTGTAAAAGTATACTTTAAACCAGATAAGTAAAAAGCACAGCTGATTTAAAATGACACATCAGAATTCTCTTGTCAAAACTATCCCATCCAGTGTGCCTCTGTCCAGAGGCAGCAGCCTGAAGCCAGCAGGCAGGCAGGGTCTGGGGGGACAGACAGGCCTTTAGCTGGGCCTCAGAACTGGCCATCACAAATACCAGGAATTAGTTTAATTATTCACTTCTCCTACATCTCCACCAAAACTCCCACCCAGATAACCACTTTCTGCACAAATATAGAGGCTAAAATCAACACTGTTTCCTACATTATGGCAGTGATGCTTGACTTTGTTAAGAAAAGCAGGAAAACCTTTGGAGATATTTGAAAGATGCCCTGCTGTTATTGGGGTTCTGAGAGTCCTCAATGCACTCCTGGGTGACTCAATAGATTAAAGCAGCGAGCCAAAACAGCCCTGACCAGAGAGGACCAATTATGCCCAACAGTTCTCCCTTTAATTTGATCACTGTGTCCATCCACATGCCACCCTTTCCCCATTTCGGAGCTATTACTAAATTAGATAATTCTATCCCCATATCCCAAAACTGGATAATCTGGCCTTAGATAATTCAGTTTGGTGGATTACTCAAACCATCGAATCCCTGTTTCAAAGTTTTTATATCTTGAATCTTATTTGTGTTCCATCTCACACCAATCTGCACCCCTATATAATTTTCATTCCCCCAAGCAGTCCCATGAAACTATGTCCTATTCCAAGAGCTTACAAACTAATTTTTGACCTCAGAACCCTTTATTCCACAGAAATCTCAGGAGGAAGCACAAATGTAAAACGTAGTGCAGGTCCCTCTCTCCTCTCTCAGGCCCTCTCCTTCCAATCCAAAAGGAACAGAACTGAGGCATCAACATCTTACACAGCCACAGTGGAGTTCCCCCAAAGTTGACAGCAGTCTGCCAGTGTATTACGAGAATCCATATGAGTGCTAAAAATGTCCTACGCCACTCATGCTCCAGTGTACATTTATCTTGAAAGGTAAAGCTCACTAGCTCTGATTACAAAATCATTCAAACTCATTAACTTTATAAAAATAATCTGTGGTATAAAACAATCTCCGCACCATGTAGAAGAAATCTGTCAGATGATATAACTAAATATATATGTAGAGCTATAGATTTCTTTAAAGTAAAGTTTCAAGTGTCCTGTTATCTATCATACAACCTATCCTTTTATTTACAATGCTAACAGCATTCCAATGCAAACATGATTAGGAGAGTCAAGGAATGGCTCCATACCCATCCAAAAGTAGAAGTTCCCATGACTCAAGACAGAACTCACCCATTTAAAAAAAAAAAAAAAAATGCATCCTCACCTGCCTGAAAAACTAACTCATGGGTCATATTTTCCATAGCTATAAGCTCAAAAACATAAACTCTGCAAGTAAATGTTAACATTTTTCTCAAGATATCCAAAATAGCCCATTTGTATAACCCACTGCTTATACAAGTACACATACAGTCAGGTGTATATTTTTTTAGTGTCCTGTGGTAGGTTTACAGTAACTCTCAGAATTGCCTAGGCCCTAGACAATCCAAAGACACAGCCCTGGAGAAAAAAGGGCAATGTGGGGCCCATCACCATAAATTGGCATTTAGAGAATATGCATTTTAATTCTTGAGGAAAAAAATCACTTCTGTTTATGTCTATGAGCTGCCATAGGAGCAAATAAAGTATCATTGGTTTTGGCACTACAGGGTCACATGAAGTACAACAATCAAAAAGTCTCACTTCATTCAAAGATACTGTCGTAAAAACATAAAACCTTGGTAAAAAATTTAAATAATGGTAAATTCTTTTAATTCAATTCTTACCCAAATCAAAGTTTACCATGGACCCCAAATGAGCATAAATCAGAAACATTCAAAATTTCCCACTAGAAAATTTGGACCTTTATTTGCTGATGGGCCTTTTGGACCCACTAATTGTTTAAAACATGTTCTTTAGTCAACTGAATTTCCAAGGGAGTGTTTTGAACTTCAAGTTTTTTTTTCTATGAAATTAAATCATTATATCAAAAACTTTTCCAAGCCTTCTAAAGGTCTGGAATACATTCATAGGTAGACTGCTGGTTACAGATCAACTACCCCAAGTCTTATAACTATATGTATAACCCTGAATTCATTAAACACTTACAAATCTAGACTGAGAAAATATACAGTTCATCAACTGAATTACTGGGCCTATTTATCTAAGACGTTAGTATCAACTGAGACTTAAACCATCATTACTAGGCTGAACAAATGAGCTGCTGAATATTTTATTAGTTTTAGATCTAATTTTACTAGTTTTAGATCTAAACATAAAAATATAGATCTTGCAAACAGCCAGTAACCAAAAAGAATTCATGTTACCCAAGTAACAAGGAGAAAAAGCCACCCTGCCCTCTTCCCCTTCTAACTGCTCCCGCAAGATGGGAAGAAGATGAATAGATTCTTCAAAAGGTAGGGTCTGATGTTCCTGAAATCTGAACCAGACCTGGCCATCTCTTCAAACATGTGCCATTTAAAACCCAACAGGATGAAATAACTGAGACTAAAGATTAAGCTGGGTTAACTCCTGGAAACTGCTTTCCAATTTAGATATTTTTCTAGTGAGTCAAGTTGTTGAGAATAATGATTGGCTATTCAACTTCTAGTACCGATTCTAAAAATTTACATACTTATGCTCATGGTATTATTAAAAAAAAACCCAGCAAGTTCTTTTATTACCAATAGGTGCTCAGAACTTTATACTGCATACTGAAAAAGGCAAAATTCTGTTTGCAAGAGGGCCATTGAGTCCTGCCACCCTCATGGCTCAGAGGGCAGGGACGACATGGAAGGCTTCTGGAGTGACACAAAACATGTGGAGGACATTTAATACACAGCTGGGCTTGCCATCAAGGAAAAGCCCCCCACACAATCCAGGCACCCACGGAAAAGCAGGCGGGAACAAGACTGTGGCCAACTGGAGAGAAAGACAACAGAGCAGAACTGCAGAATCAAGTGCTTTGCTTTTTAAAGCGTCAAGCCATGTCAAGAGAGTTGGCCTGCTCTCTTGGAGCAATGGAAGAACTATCTTGTTGGCCTAGAGGTGAGAAACCCGTCTCCCTTTGCTGAAAATATGTGAGAAAGAGGCTCCAGCCTCCTGAAGATGTTCAAGGCTGGACAAAGCCATTCTTGTTCTGCACAAACACCTCCAAGGCCAGATATGATGAATGCAGAGTCAAAATCAGCTGACATGTATGGTTAAGTTCTTGTATTACCAATAGGTGCTCAGAACTGGCCATCTGATTCCCCAGGCAGTACTGATTCCCCCTGAGTTCCTATCCAGAGCTGACAGGACAGGGAGGCCATCTTGGACAACAAAGGCTGACGATGCTCACTGTTTCCCTCACAGCCAGTATCACTTTCTCCCAAAATGGTTCATGTGCAACCCCTGCCTTGAGTAACTCTTTCAAAGGATTCCTGATAGGGATCCAGTGGTCCCAGGACAAAACCCAGCTCATGCCAGGTCAGGCAGGATGCTCTGAACTCGGTATGTCCACAGCCTTCCCTGGCTCCCCCATCACTGATAGCTCTTTTTAGTACATTGTAACATAATGGTCTCTGGCCTCCCTTGCTTCATCCTTCTCCTGTTCATTCCTGGATTTCTCTAGCTAGGGATGACTTCCCACAGTTATTACAAATGTTTGCAAACAACATTCTCCCCCCAAGGCCCATCCCTACAGCCAAAAGCCTGTTTGGATGACAGCACACTAGGAAGGATGCAGGAAGGATCCTTGGCTATCTCTGTCCCCTGACTGGACCCCTCCCACCCTGAATAGAACAGCCCCTCCCATGGGTAGGAAAAATGATGCCAGGCCCCATATCCACAGTATTTGATAGTATGGGGTCAAAAAAAAGTAGCAATTATCTGAGGTCCCCAGAAGGGGATGTCATATGAAGTATCTGTGGACAACACAGACAGAGGCTCCATGACTCAGTAAATGTAAACCAGGGATCTAGGTAGCTCACTCCTCAAAGAGCACATGACAGTAAGCACATGAAAGTACTTTATCTGGGGCAAAAGGCCCACCCAGGCTGCCAGAGCCATGCCCTGAAAGTAAATCACCTTCTAGCCATCAGCAACCAGGTATTCAAATGATGGGTTCATTTTATACCACAGCATGAAGGGAAAGGCAGCTTGAAACCCAAAGAACTATCACAGACTACCCTGACTCTGTCTCCTACCCGGCCACACCATCTCCAGACACTTCACTCTGATGGCAAGATCCTGTAGGGATGCTACAGTGGCTGAGAGCATGGTTGGGCAAGGGGGAGGCCACTCAGAGAAAAGACATGCAGGTGTGCCCTGTCTGTACTACATCCTCACTGAAAGTCCCACACTGGAGCCACAGCTCAACCCTCCCGCAGCCAGGCCAAAATTTCTAAGACTCAAACCAGCACACAAAAGGAAAACCACCCAGAAAGGCTGGAGTTAAGTGTTTGGCACTGGACAGAATCAGTGATGATTATTCCTGTAGTAAATTTGCTACATTTGTTAGTGATTTATCTCTTCTAAGGGTAAAAAGTAGAGATGCCTGCACTGCCTGAGGAGAAAGCTAAAGAAATTAGATATGGCACTTTTCAATAAATATTTTAAAGCTTCTTAAAGAAATAAATGGAAAAGGAAAGCAACTGCTGTAAGGCCGATTTTGCTGTTAAAAAATTATTCCAAGGGAAGAAAAATACTACAGCACAAAATCAGATAGTTAAAGAAAGACAAAAATAGCTTACCAAAACAAAAATACCTATTCCTGTAACCACTTGGCCAGCACACGTTTTGACCCATGAAGCAAAAACTGAGCTCTGAGAGGGAAGTAAACAGGGCTCTCATAGTACCCTGTGCCCAAACACCCAAAGAAAACCAGCAGGCCCCAAACGCTGTCACAACACGCTGAGAGGGGAGCACATGCCCAAGGCATACCAGTGCCCTATTACACAACAGACTCAAAGACTGCCAAGACATGACCCTTCTACTCCCAGACAAACTGCTCCAGCAGACTGCCCAAAGTCACCATGCAGATTCACAGAGGCACCATGGATCTTTTCCATCATGGCTGCTCATTTGCTAAACAAATTAAATCTCAATTAAATTACCTCATGTGGGTCTAAAGGCAACAGTCTTACCAAGTTAAAGTGGGGTTACTTGTCATTCTAAACATCAACCCACCAGGTTATGGGAAACATCTGAAACTCCAAGAAACCCAAGAGGAGGCAGCCCTCTTCAGTTCTCCCGTAAATCAACCTCTCCCCATTGCCTACCAACTTGCCTACCCTCAAGATTAAGAGATTGCTGTTTTAAAATAAAATTATCTAAAGAAACTAGAAGGAAAAGACTTCACAAACAAGAGTGACAAATGCCCAGACTTGGCCCAGACAGCCAACCTACAGTCCATGACAATTATTTACAAGGAGGTGTTATCGAACAAAAATGGTAGCACTCCCTAGAAGACGCAAACTTTTTTCTTTTTTTCCTATTTCTTTTAAACTTCCTTGTCATAAAAGCCAACTTACATTAAAATATAGTTACTACAAGACAACACAACTAACAAAATATATAATAAAACTTACATAAGTAGAAAATTCTGAGGTATTTCTGGTTTGAGGTGATCTGTGGTCGTGAAGTTTTAATTCTTTTATTTTTTAAAATTTAAACCTCGGAAGCCACATAGCAAAGCATGTGTATATGTGGATGTGTATGTTTTGTCTGAAAAAAAAAATTAGCATGTTTTATAAATTAAAAAAAAACTCAAATGTTGAAACAGCAGCATTAGGAACATTCATGACTAGAGCAAGGTTATGGCATAATAGAAAAACAATTTTTAGGATATGCACCACTTTAAAGAGTCTGGAGAAAGCCATGTCCACGAGCCACAGAAAGGGGACAGTAATGTCACCACATGGAACAGAGCCAGAACTGCAGAACTCTGAAGTTTCCCAGCCGGGCAGGGCTTAGTGGACCCCACCAGGAAATCCTCTTGTCCTACCTCTGCAGGGCGCCCCTTGTGGGCATTTCCCTGAACTGCTCCAAGAGGAGACAAAAGTATTTCAACTTGTTCTCCATTAAAGATATTTACAGCATCATGTCTAAAGATGCATTCACTAAACTGATGATTTCTACCCTCACCTACTCTTAAAATTAGGGCAAAAAACATGTTTCATCCTTATGCCTAAGCCCAAGTTAGTGGAAAGAAATGGGGTCAGGCCAGAAGGTGGGTCAGGGCTATTTCCGCTCTCAGACTTTCTCCAAACCCCACTCTTGCCGTTAATGCTCGGCCTCCACAAGGTCCTTCCCCTCAATTCCTGGTTACCTGAGAAGTAGCCTCCATAGCAAAGGATGCTGTTCTGAATGTAACCGAGTCCAGTGTAGCTCTGTTCCAAACCCTACCCCGGCACTGTCTTCCCCTTTCAACTCCAGTCCAAATCATCATCGTCATCTCAGTTTTTTCTCGGTCAGGACAACACCCGTTAGATCCGTGAAAGACGCATCTGCTGTTTCTTAAGCTCACTAAAACAAAATAAAATGTGGGGGTGGGGATGCGGGCAGAGGGGAGAGGAATTTCCTCCTTTGAGAGGAAGGTATGTTCTTATGTAACAGTCTTCAAAGATTCATTTAGGTAGAGTTTGCAGCATTAGGTTTCCTAGGACAGGAGATGGGTTTCTTTGTGTCAAAGATTCTGAGATGACAAACAAAGAAAAGAAGGGAAAAAAAATTCCAAAGGACAGGAGGTGGCTGAGGCTCTTCAGCACGGCGCTGGTTCTGCATTCACAGCTCAGCACCTCAACGCCTGCTGACATGTCCGCTTGTTTGCGATACAGTAGAGCAATATGCTGGTAAAAACTGATCCAATCCAAAAAATAATATTAATAATAATAATTATAATAATTATAATAATAATAAAAAGTCAAGGTAAAATAGCAGCTGCATTTTATGTGTTTGTTGGTTTTATGGGATTTCCAAAACAAAACACAACTTTTTTTTCCTTTTTTCTTCAGATCCACTGAGTCTGGAGAGACACTCATATCCTGGGCTTAGATGCTTGACTCTTTAGGGGGCAGGTCCACGTTGGTGACAGAGGTCACCAGGGAGACAAGACAGTCCGAGGTAGTGCCATTGACCGACCTCCGGATCAGGGACACCCGCTCTTCCACACAGCCTGCAGACAGGCGAGCTTCTGCATCGTGGTCCCAGCATTCCTCGATGGTCACACAGAGCTGGGCCAAGCCCTACACACAATGAAGGAGAGGGGAAAGACACCTTTGTTAGGGCCCCTCAATGAAGATAAGCTTGAAGGACAGTAAACTTGAGAATGTTCCCAAGGATCAGGCAAAACCCACCAGCCCCAACAACACAGGCAGGTCCACTAGCAGGGGCTGGGGGATAAACGCCAGGAATCTGGATGCCTTCCTTCTTAGCAGTTGCCCATCTTCAAGCCCACTGGCCTCCCTCCACAGCCTCAGGAAAGGTTCAATGAACCTCAACATACATGGAGCAGGGGGAACCCAGCCCCCTCCTAGAGCAGATACAGCTGATTGCCTTGAAGCAGTAATACTCAAACAAAATCTCATATACAGCCCAAATCATATAATAGCACAAAATGTAGCAGTTCCTCCCTTATTCCCCACAGGCCCAGGGACACCTCCCTACAGTCCAGGAAATGTGGCAGACTTTCTCTTTGTCCCATTTCCCCTTGATGTTAAGTTCCTACCACATGTGAAGGGTTCCCTTCTCCACTCTCCTACAGAGTCACCTGTACCCAGACCCCTCACCGGGTGCTTCAGCCAATGATCCTTAATGGTGGGCCTCATCTTCTTGTGCACAACCACTTCCTGCAGTTCTTCCAGCGAAGGGTGCTGGCCAATCTCTTCTTCAAAAGGCAGCATGTACTCATCCACAGGTCCTAGGCATGAGAGAGAGCCTGGCACGATCACCTCAAGGTCCTGCCGCACCCTAACCCCCACCCAGGATGCCTAGAGCTGCTGTCCCCCTCACCATCTGCAGCCTTGCAGCGAGACACAAGTTCCCACAGCACCAGCCCCATGGCATACATATCAATGCGCAGGAAGGCATCTCTCTGGAAGTTGATGGCTCCCTCCAGCACCTCAGGGGCCATGTACCGTCTTGTGCCCACCTACATGAGGACAGAAGAGGGTAGGGTTTATAGTGACTGACCATGTGCAAATGCAGATGCAAGTGGGACATAGAAGCTACAGCCTGTGTACACCAGATGGGGCAATTTTCAGAACAGAATATCAATGATGGCAAGCCTTGATTTACCACAGTCATGACAGAGTCATGAGAGGTCACAGTGTGAATTATACTTTGATGATAATTGTAAAATACCACACACTTGAAGTAACAGTAATCTAAAATAGAATTATTGCCAAATTACTATAGCAACCCTCCAAGGCACTACACAGATGAAGTGTGCTTTACTGAGATTAAGAAAAAACAAAAGGGGAAGGAGAACATTTAATAATAACAATAATCGTTTTAGGATGATTTGCTGAAAGTTTAATTTTTTTAGTTACTTTTTGTTAAGTTCTTGGTTTGGATGCTTACTACATTTCTTCCCATTTTATGTTATTTAAAAATTATAACTGAAAGAGAAAAAGAGAAAGACTGAGACTACAAGGACGAAAGGCCAAAACTCCGATGGAGAATCTACATTTCTCAGCTGACTGCCCTGGGAAAACTACACTGTCCTCCAAGCCTTGGTTTCCCCACTAATAAAACAATAGCATTCTCAGAGTTCTCAGCCAGCTCTGAACTTATAAGGTGACCCTCAACACACCTCACCAGCTGAGTGTCAGAAGGGCAGAGTGTCCACCCTGGGCCAGTCCCTACCTTCTCTGCCTGCCATGAGGCTTATTACCTGCCCATGGGTGTCCCCTGGAGGTTTCCCTGGCTCAAACCGAACAGCCAGGCCAAAGTCAGCCAGCACAGCCGTGAGGTCGCTCTTCAGCAATACATTCTTGCTTTTGAAGTCCCTGTGGAGGCAAATGGGCCAAGATGAAGCTGAATATCATACTCTAACTTAACTTGCTTCTTGAACATCATGATCCAACTCCCATCCTTATCCCAAAGGCTGTGCCCTACAGCCCACAAACCAGGCCATCCCACCCTATTTAGGGCATAGGCTCTGCACCAGCCTACAGTGGTCAAGCTGCACAGGCAGGCAGCTTCGGGAGCCCACAACAGGTGTGGGAACCACTCATTGCACTTCAGATGGAAGGCTTCCATTAGGGTTGGCAAAGCAACACCTATGCCAATGGCTAGGCAGAGGGCCTGTCCCAGTCCCCATAAGACCAAAGCCAGCCCATATATTCTCAGAGGTTTGGAGGACAGAAACACTGGCCTAGGAGATAAGTTGTTTTCTAGGAAGAATTTACAATATTTGTAATGTGAATGAGAACAGTAATTTAGTATTAGCTTGCTTGTGATCCTGCAGAGGCTCAGGCTCAAGCTCACCACGAAGGCAGAGAACAACAGGGTGCTGGTGTGTCCACTCAGCTCCACCTTTTATAAGCAAAGCTACTCTTGGTCTTCAATTTCCCCAGTGCCTATCTCAGCCTTGTTGTGAGAATTCAACTGAGTAATAAGCACAAACGCTTAAGGCCACACTTGGCACACTCACTATGTGCTACTACAGGGTATCCCAGAGGTCACCATACATATGTCATATATAGGGAAAATGGGAAATTGTAGCTAAATGCACCTTTATTTACAAAATATTCATTATATAATTTTACAAACTATTTTTCTACATGTTGATATATAAACATAAAATATCTTCAAAATATAAAATGAATTTGTTGAGGTGCTGATCAGACATCAAGCATCTCCAAATTCTAAGTCAGACCTGAAACACAATTTAAGGTACTGGCCAGAAGGCAGGTGTCCTCGAGTTCTGGTCAAGACCTGAAATTTAGAGAGGAGCTACTCACCACTCAAAGTTCTCTTGGGTCTGGGTGAAGTCTGAGAAAAAGTTCAGATCAACAGATCAACACTGGAGTTTTGACCATGAGTAATGGCATGGTTGAGAATGCCACCAATTCTTTCAAGTACATGACCATTTCCAAAGCCCTGGAGACTTACTAGCCCAATGAGGGCACTGGGAATAAAGTCCTAGGAGTATGTGGCAGAAGAGGCAGCAGTTTTAAGGCAGGTAGAGAAGTGATTCAGTTTCCATCCTGTGTAGTAGGATGTCAAAGTATAAGAGTTGGCACCCCTGCCTTTCTTTGAAGATGGGATTATCACAGGAGATGTGACTTTGCCCTCAAGGTATGCTTGAAGCCTGAAGCTCATATCCCTCCTTTTCACTCACAATCATAATAAAAGCAGATTCTCAAAAGCAAAAAAAAAAAAAAAAAAAGTATATATATATATATATATATATATGTATATATATAAAATGAATTTGTTAATTTTCCTATGTATGGTGAAATGTGGGACAGCCTGTATTAAATTGAGCCATATGGAAAAGTCAACACTCAACATTTAGGACTACGAAATGGCAATTTCATATAGTCAATTTTCTATATCATTACTGTTATTACCATTAGGTGCCTTTCAGCTTTGAAATCTGGAATTGAGATTCATTCCTCACCCTCACAGTCACAGAATCAGACTAAACAAGCTCTGGTGCCTTGCCTAAGTCACTCAACATCTCAGTACTAGTGTTCCTTCATCTGTAGAACAGGGCTATGAAAACCAGTACCTATCTCATAGAGCAGTAATTAGAGTTAAATGAATTGGTACTTGAGTGTTTAGAGCATTTCCTACCACTAAGCAAGCACAATATAAGTTTATGCCATGCCCTATAAAATGTGGTTCAAGGACCCTAGAAGGTCCCTGAGACTGTTTCAAAGAGATCTGCAAGGTCAAAATTATTTTCATAATAATCCATTATTTGCCTTTTTGCTTATTTTCTCTAGAGTACAGAGGAGTTTTCCAGAGGCTACACTGACATGTAATCACTGTGTCAGCTAACAGGATGTGTATGTGTGCTCTAATTAGCAAATGTCAATAGACATAATCCACATATATAAAAGTTGTTTCTAGAGTAAAAAGAAACCAAAATGTTTGAGAACTGGTGAGCCATCTCTTTAAACAAAGTAATGGAGTCAGCACTCCATGTGACCATTAGAGGGCAACAGAAAACCAGCCGGGGCAACCAGGCCATTACTAGGACACAGGTGAAAAGACAGGGTTTGTGCCCATTTGCCTCTTACACACTGCAGGCAGACTAAGCATGTTGAGTGTTTAGGAAACTTGAGACATCCCCAGATTCTGCTCTCACCCACCAACCCTCTCTGCAACTCCAGACCAAGTGCAGGGAAGGCAGCTGGGTAACCCAGGTACCTGTGGGCAATAGACGGCTTGTGGCCCTCACCACGGCACCAGGGCACATCCTCATGCAGGTACGAGAGGCCTCGTGACATCGTCTCTGCCACATGACACAATTCATTCCATGTGATGATGTTCCCCTTGAGGTAATCCGTGAGGGAGCCCTAAGAGAAGGTAGCACCAAATGTGGGTACAGGCTCTGGGTATAGCACAGAACCCAGCCCCCAGCCCCAGAGAGCTGTCTCTGATGGGCTAGTGGCTAGGCTCCTCTCCTGAGAGACCAAAATCATTATGGGGGATAGATAAGACCAGGAAGGGGTACAGGGACAGAGGGTGGTAGTCATGGAATCGCTATTCTTTTTTTTTTTTAGAGACAGAGTTTCATATTATCACCCTCGGTAGAGTGCTGTGGCACAACAACTTCCAACTCCTGGGCTTAAGTGATTCTCTTGCCACAGCCTCCTGAGTAGCTGGGACTACAGGTGCCCACCACAATGCCCAGCTATTTTTTTGTTGCAGTTTGTCTGGGGCCAGGTTTGAACCTGCCACCCTTGGTATATGGGCTGGTGCCCTCCCCACTGAGCCATAGGCACCACTCCTGGAATCACTATTCTTATCACAAGAACTTATTCCAGGGTTAAAGGATCTTATTGTAGAAGCACCTATGGTAGGGGTTACCTCATTGTGGCCAACCACAAGGAGAGGTGTCCCTTACTATGGAAGGACACCAAGGACCCTCTCCTCTTGCAGTCCATTCTGATGGGTGTGGACTCACCTTGTCATGGAAGGCCGTGATGAGCCACAGCTCCACTTCAAGGTTGGAGCCTCGCTTCTCGGCAGCAATGAACTGTAGCAGGTTCTCGTGCTTCATGCCAGGTGTGCTGAAGATCTCCCGTTCACTCTGCCATGACTGCTTGTCCTGATGTGGACAAGAGCTCAGTTCTCCTAGCACTACACTGCTCTATAGCAGGGACAGCCACCCTCATCTCATTCCCTACTCCCAGCCCCTATTAGGGACCCAGGAAAAGACTGGGACTGACCCAGGCCTCGAGGCATTAGGTCAACATTGATCCCTGGGATCACTTAAGGCAAGCACCTTAATTTACAAATGGGACCACTAAAGTTCAGTGATAAGGAGTAAGTGGCCCAGTATCACCCACCAAATGAGAAGCAGAGCTAGGCCTGGCTTTGCTAACTGTTCTGGACAATTGCCTGGAGTGGCCTAGTATCCAGGGCCTCTGAGCAGAATCTGGTATCTGTCAAAAACAAAACCCTGGAAACCAGAGTAAATCAAGATTTACTCTTGCAAAGCCCTACCCAAGTGCTATGATAAAATTTCACTGCTGCATGAAATTCACAGCCAAGTGTAACATGAGTAACCACTCCCAACAAGACTTACTTCTCTTATCCTACCTTGTTGGCTTGGATTGACCTGGGAAGGGAGAATCCCTAGTTCAAAGCCACAGTGGGGTAGATAACCCCTCACTCACTCACCTGGAGTGGGAAGATCTTGACAGCCACAAAGTCATTCATGAGCTGAGCCTTCCAGACACAGCCAAAGCGCCCCCGAGCCTTGATCTCCAGCAGTTGCAGTGGTTTCAGGCCCACTAGAGGGGATGGGGGTGGAGGCCCGGGATCCTGGGAAAGAGCAAGGGCTTATTAATAAGGTCTGCTTTGGTCTCCCCTCCTCTACCTTCAACCTGCCCCAAGCCAGGACAGTCTCACCTCATGAATGTCCACATGGCCATATGGCGGCTTGCGATGACGGTACATCCAGAAGGCCAGCAGGACAATGAGGGAAAGGCCCCCGATAGGCAGCAGCGAGTAGGCCAGCACCGTGAGCAGGGTAGGGGCTGTCGGGGGTGGCTCGTACG
Organism: Nycticebus coucang; assembly: GCF_027406575.1. NCBI lineage: Eukaryota > Metazoa > Chordata > Mammalia > Primates > Lorisidae > Nycticebus > Nycticebus coucang. The sequence goes on along the minus strand of NC_069787.1, from coordinate 83,516,345 downwards.
TGACTAGGGGACACATGGAGCCCTGTGTCACAAAGCCTGCCCACTTTCCACTACCAGAAGCCAGGGCACTGTAGCCATTACCCACCCCTCACCCCACCCCCGCCAACACAAGAACCAAGAGTTCCCAGGCCAAGAAGAGACCTAGGTCTGCCAGGTCAGGGCCCCTCTTCCCACCCAGCCCCCTCACCTTCTGGGCCCCCAGCCTCTGGCAAATGGGTGAAGCGCTCGTTGCAGAAGTTGCCTTCACAGCAGCAGAAGTACACTTGGGGGTTCTCCTCGGTGGCTACACACTCCTGCCTGTAGGCACAAAGTTCTCCATATACCCCTCACCTAGGGGATACCCAGATAAATCCCCCCCGACAGATAAACAATGGGGACAGTGTGAGCCCACCTCACAGTAATTGTGAACCAAAGCCAAAGAGGGACAACAGGCTCAACACCCATTGAAACCCCTCCTCAAGGCTGAGGCAGGGCAAACAAGATTGCAGAAAAGTTTGGGACCCGGGCACTACCTCAAGAGCCCCTTTCTTGGACATTTCCCTCTCACTCAGACATCCTGAAACCTGCATGGCCCATGGGGCAGTGTAAGAACAGGTGAGCCCAAGATGCAGCATACCTGTCATAGCAGTTGAAGTCGTCCAGCCAGCAGCCTTTCTTGACAAGCTCGATGGTGCCAGAGCTGTTGCGCCAGGAGGCGTAGCAGTGCAGCCGCTTGTCCTGCTCGCCCTCGCAGCGCTCCAGGCCGCTCTGGTTGGTCCGCTCCAGTTCCCAGTTGGCGTTGTAGTAGATGCACTCCCGAGTCTCAGCCTCCCCACGCCCGGAGCCTGTGCCCCCCAGGAGAGAGAACCACTGAGCATGCCCCTAGGTCTGCAGCTCCAAACCCCTGGTCCTACTCAGGGGTGTCAGGCCACCCTGAGAGAGGAAAGCTGGGTGGTGAGTGAGAGTCACCAACCTCTCTGCACCGATGTGGGACCCAGGCCACCAATCCATCCAACACCTCTTCCTTATCTTACTGCATGCCAGCCAGTACCAGCCCCCATCTCATTTTTCCTAGTTGCAGGTACCCCCAGATCCAAGCAAGAATAAGGAAACCTACTGACGGAGAATGATAGATGTATAGCCAGCCAGATGAATGCACAAAACGGAGCGGCAACAATGCCTGAGCCTCCTGTCTGAGGCATCTTCCCTGTGGCAGCATCAATCAATTAAGGGGTTTTCAAAATCCCAGTGCACATCAGAATCATTCCATGTGCAAGTGAGAGTGCAGTGTTTATTAAAAATACACAGTTCTAGGCCCAGTCCAGACCTATCCAATGGAAATAAGGACAGAGTCTGTGTTTTTAACCACTCCTGTCTATCTTGGGTGGTTGTGGTACAGATCTCTAGGATCACTTGGAGGAATACAAAAGCTTTCTACTGCTTCCTCTGCCCAACCCTTGCTCACCACAGACCCCCAGGGACACCTGGAGGTGGGCCCTCCACAATTCCATGCCCAGAATCCAGTGTCCCTTCCACACCCAGCAACACGGCTCAGCAAGGCTAGAGAACAGGTTAAGGACAAGCCTGCATATACACAGTAAGGCTCCCAGAGTTTGAGGAACATGTGCCTTAGGTCAGAGGGCTAGCTGTGGGCTCAGTAGCAATTACTATCATCCTCCCTGCTGGGCTTGGCTCCTGACAACCCTGAGCACTTTTCATCCACTCCCAATCCCTTTTACTCCTGCAAAAGTGCCACCCAGGTGGATAAACTCTTCAAATTCCAACTGCCTATTCACTTTCCTTCAAACACGGTCTCAAACCTTCACCAAATCCACATTCCTCACTATCCCCCTAGTCCCAGCCCCAAATCTGCCCCCACAAACTCCATAGCCCTGTTACTGTAAAGAGTTTAGAGATACCAAAGGAGGTTCTGTCTGGGAGAGCCCTGCCACTGCCCCTTTACAGGACACCACAATGGAGAGAGGTGGTGGCATTGCCAGAATCCCACGGACTTCTGAGAATAAACCAGCACCAAGCATCCATCCAGGTTCTGTACTTCTCAAGCCCACTATGGGCTAGTGACCTGGCATCATCCCTTGCTGGTCTTCCCCTATAACTATTTCTACCTCAGGAAGGGGGGGGGAGGGTGCAGTCAGAGTCAATCTCATAGAAGGACAGCTAGCCAGCCAGCCTGCCAGCAGCCTGAAAAGCTGGCTGGAGCCCCAAGAAGGGACCCTGACGAGACCAAGGAGGATGGCAAAGTGCCTGAATTCAAGCATAGCTCAAGAACCTCCTTGGCATCCAGCATCTTCTCCACCGTCAGTGGCCTTCATGAGCAAAGAGCCTAATTTTCTAGGGTACAACCCAGGAAGAAGAACACTGACTGGCCATTAGGTGGAAGATGCCAGCCACCACAGGAGTGGCCATTCTTCAGTCAGATCCCTTCCACATCTCCCTGCAGTGATAGGAGGCTTCTTCCAAGGGATCTGGCCAAGACAAGCAGCAAATCTCAAGGCTCCAGGTAGAACACAAGAGTTCAAGATGTCACCTGACCCTCATCTGACCAGACCCTCCTACAGGCAACCCTGCAAAACTGCAGCCTGAACACCCCAGATTTAAAATCCAAATCCTACTCTGATACTTGGGAGCTATATGACCCTGGGCAAGTGACCTAACTACTCAGTGATAGGGAATAATAACTATCTACCTTGTAGGGTAGCTGTAAGAACTAAATGAGTGAACCCACTTTAAAAGTGGTTAGAACAATGCCTGACACATCAGCTATTATATTAGAGCCACACCCCTCCCTGCTGCCTAGATAAGCCCTCACAACAAAAGCCTCTAGTGCAGTGGTTCTCAACCTTCCTAATGCCACAATGTATTTTCATTGTTAAAAAGGGGTTGCAAAAAAAACAAAACAAAACAAAAAAAGGGGGTTTGCAACCCACAAGTTGAGAACTGCTGCTCTAGTAGGACTTCAGCCCGTCAAGACAACCCAGGCCTGTAATCAGAGCCCTATGAAACATTCTATGCCTCTCCCATACCACATCCAGGCTCTATAGTCACCTGAGATCCAGGGCCCTCCCCACTCCTTCTCTCCTCCCTGACTCTCCGCTTGTTCACATGCTCAGCTATTTATAGCCTCTGGCACTACTTCAACCACAAGCCCCTGCCCCACAACACCCAGGGGAGCCAAGATACCCATGCCTGGGGTCTTCCCCTGACTCCCCCAGCTAACTCACCCAACCTGGCAGGGGAGGAAATCTTGCTTCCAGGATGGGGGTACTTGCAGTGCCCCCTTATACTAGCTCTGAGGAGAACACACACTCAACACCAGAATAAGGGGCTTGTTGCATCCCTGAGCCACAGCCAACCCAACCACTGGCCTCTAAAGTATACAGGTGAAAGTATATCCAAGAGGCAGTCCCTATGCTCTAAGGGGGACATTGTTTCAGAAGCCCTCAGTGCTCCTTAAACCTTATAGCTATGCAAGGCAAAGAAAATCCCATTTCCTGACACAACACACACAGAGAATATGTGCAGACTCCACTCTGAACCAACAATTCAGGTAGCAGGACCTACACAGACCAGTTTCCATGCTCAAGGAGAAGCACTAGGAGGTTCTTTTCTACTCTGAGGCAGCTCAGTCCAGTAGGCCTTGGATATGTCCTACCATACTCTGGGGAGAACAGATGGCAATCCCTGGGTTACAGCTTTCATATGAAAGCCATAAATTAGTTTCATAGAAAGCTGTAACATATGAAAAGCTATAACCCAGTTATAACCTAAGAATATGGGGAAGGGGAAGTGGGAGGGGTGGGGAGAAGGGAGGATGGGCAGAGGGAGGGGGATTGGTGGGATGACACCTATAGTGCATCTTACAAGGGTACATGTAAAACTTAGTAAATGTAGAATATAAATGTCTTAACACAATAACTAAGAAAATGCCAAGAAGGCTATGTTAACCAGTGTGACGAAAATATGTCAAATGGTCTATAAAACCAGTGTATGGTACCCCATGATCGCATTAATGTATATAGCTATGATTTAATAAAAAAAAAAATCTGTAAATTTTAATAGTCAACATATACTGATAATAATGATAATACAAGTCACAATGAGCACCTCTTGTAACTGCAGAAGTCAAATGTGATGAGTATTACAAATTTAATATAGCTTTTTCTTTCTTAAAATGTGTATACATTTCTTTGACACCCTCTGTACTTATTGCGTATATGATGTTTTGATAATTGTCAAATGATTAAATCTAGCTTATTGTAAAAAAAAAAAAAAAAAAAAAAAAAACAGATAGCAATCCCTGTTCTGCTAAGGGGCTCAAAGTGCAGGAAGAGGGAAGAGTGATGGGAGATGGAGAAAAGGTGACGATATGAAGTTGGAGTGGCCGTGCCTCCCCTCTCCTGCAGTTCCCCAAGCAGTGTCCCTAGTCTGGCCAACATCATCCAGAGGAACTATGGACCCCAGCAGCCAGTAGGGCCATGACATTCTTGGCATGGAGGCTCCTTGGCAGCCACCCCCTACAGGGAACAGGTACCCAATCCCACCCACATGGATAATGTAGCTGGTAAGAAAGGTGCCACTCATCGCTACATTTACCTTGTGCCTGCTAATGCCAGGACACTGAAGCAGAAGCCTCCATGCCCAAGAGGAAGCCAAGTAAGAATGAATTGGGTGGGCCAGTGCTCTCCCTCCAGTGTCCAGCCTCCACATCTGCCCAGAGAGAGGAAGCCTCTCCCCACAGACAGTGCTTCTCAAAAGGTGGCCCTGAGTTTGCTCAGTACCTGCTGCCCTAGCAGGTACCTTCAGGAGAGCCAAGGAGGGCCAAGAGAGCTTCTGGTGGTATACCCAAGTTCATGATTTCATACCCCCCAGCTCCACACAGCAGCATCTCCACCATCTCCTCAGGAACAGGTTAAGGACAGCCAGGGTGTGAGGACTGAGGAAACCTTAAGAGAGGGAGGAAGATAAGTAGGAAAGGGGAAGGAAGACACATACAGACATCAACACACATACACATGTGGGCAAATACATACTGTGGAGTGGCACATACAATGGAGGAGAAAAGATCCAAAATTTTGTCTTTGAATTTCTTTTACACAAGAGAATAACTCAAATATTCATTTCTAGCAGCCAAACAAACTCTCTAATGCCTCTTTTCCCTCATCCATATTATTTATAAGCCATCCAAATGGATACACATTTATTTAACACATAGGCAGTTCAAACTACCTCCCAGACACCATGCAAAGCACTTTACAAATAGTAACTTATTTAATCCTCAAGACAACCCTGTGCAGGTCCTCATTTTACAAAAGCTGAGGCACAAAGATGTTAAGTATAATATTATAACTTACCCAAGTCACTTATGAAGTGTCAGAATCAGGTTTCAAACCCAGGCAGCGTGTCTCTAGAATCCACGTTTTCTTTATACATTGCTGCCTCTCCCACAACTCTGAAACACACTCATCTTCACTGCTGTGTAACAGTACATTATATAGCCTTACCTAAGTATCCATTCTCCTGTTTTGCTGTTTGAGGTTATTTGTGTTTGTTACTCTAAGCTATGGCATTATGAATCCTTTTTTTACATATTTTCTTGTGCTCACATATAAGCATTTCTCCAGGGTATGTGCTCACGGCCTGGAAATGCTGGGTTATAGGGTCTGAACATCTTCAACTCATTAAACACAGTCACACTGTTCTCCAAAGTGGATGTACCAATTTGTGTTTCCAACAGACTACAGCCTCCACTGAGCCACACCCTCACCCACCCTGACTTTTGCTTACCTGGTAAGTTTGAAATGGCACATGGTTTTGACCTGCATTTCCCTGATTACTTGTATAACTGATCATCTCTCCATGATTATTAACCTCTTTTAATAATTTTTCTATTGGGTTACTCTTCAAGTTGCAGAAATTCTTATATATATTCTTGGTAATAAAACTTTCTTACTATATAGTAACCATCTTCATATGTAATGGTCTTCACCCAAAAGTCTTTTTTATCTGATGCTAACATAGCTTTATGATATTTCTGTGGTTATTTTCCCTATTTATCTTTTCCAACTTGAAAAACATTATCTTTCTGTCTTATTTTCCCCAAAATTCATTCTAACACTCTTTGAATTAGAGTTAAATCCCATTACATTTATAATTACTGGATATGTTTAAATTTGTTTTCTCTCTACTGCCACCTCCATTTGGATTACCTTTTTAAATTTCATATTTTAGCTACTTCTGGTCTGGAAGCTATACATTTCATTTCTATTTTATTCTAAATATAAATTTATATTTTATTCTAAATATAAATTTTAACATGTATGCTTATAGGCTAAAAGCCAGAAGTTGATCATCTCTTCCATCCCTCAAAGGAAATTAAATGTTTTAATTCTAATTACTTCCAACTTACAATTAGTTTAACAGACTACTTGTGTTCAGTATTTAATGTTTATCATTGTTAGTCTTATCTACCTTCCAAAACAGATATTTTCTATGATTTATATAGTCAATATTTTTTAAATGTCCATACATTCATCAGCTTGCCTGCTCACCCATCTCTCCCTGCATCGCTGACCTTCTGAGACCACAGCCCTTAATGAAAACATCCACCTTCGGTGAAGATCTGTTGACAGAGGAGCCTTTGTTTGCTTTTCTGAAAATGTTATTTGTCTTTCTTCCTTCCTGAATGACAATGAATACATACTTTTAGACTGGATTAGTTTCCCTCAACATTTTGAAATTATTATTCCACAATTGTCTGGCTTCCACCATTGTTTCTGAAGAGTCTGCTATTAATTTAACTTGCAGATACTGTGTTTTCTCTCTGCTGTCTTGAATCTTCTCTTTACAGTTTCACTATAAGGTACATGTCTGAGTATGTCTATATATTTAAATTTATACTATTTGGGGTTCACTAAGCTTTCAGAGTCTACCAATTTGTCTTTTATCAATTCTGACAAATGCTTGGCTATTTTCAATGAGTACTGTACCTCCTTATTCTATGATTCTGAAATTCCTATTACAAGAATCTTAGATCATCTCATTCTGTTTAGTCTCTTAACCCTCACTTTAGTATTTTCCAATTCTGTGTCCAAGCACCATTTTAGATAATTCCTGAAGGTCTATCTTCCAATCCACTAATTCTCTCTTTAGCTATGTCGAATCTGCTATTTAGCTCTTCTACTTCATTTATCAATTCAATTATTCTATTTTTTCATTTCCAGAAGTTCTAACCTTAAAAAAATTTCCTGGTTCTTTGTCATACTTCCAATTCCCTCCTATCATTCTATAATTTAACTTCTTGAAAGTTTGTTCTGACAGTATTTCTAAGGACTTTACTCATGCTGTTTTGGAATTTTGGATATTGAGTGTTCAGTAGAGCCTTTTCTGTGGGAACAGTATGAGGCCAAGTTTGAGGGAGTAACCTTTCAAAGATAATTTATAGTTTTTGATTCTGCCAAACTCCCTAGGACATTACCAATTTTGAACTACTTTAATACTTCAAATTAGTGTTTCCCAGAGATGATATAAGCTTCAACTCCAAGCTCATGTGAGTACAGGCCTATCGTTATAAATTCTCAGGAGAAACTACTTTTCCCCATACCTCCCACCAACACAGTCCCAGACAATTTCATTATCTAGTCAAAAGTTGTTTCTTCTACTCCAAGTTTTCATTGAAAGTATAATCCCATAGAATTCTTAGTATGTGAGGGCCTCATCTCAATTCTGTATCTTCTCTCCTAGTCCTCCCACTGTTACTAAATCCCCAAATTATGGAGATAGGCAACATCCCCCAGGAATCAGCAGTTTTAGCTAGTGAGGGCACACAGCTCTAGTTTGCGATCCTTCTTGCTTTTTTTTTTTTACTTCTTATATATGCAGCTATGTATATATTATACATTTTAAAGGGATGTTTATAATTTTTTCCCCAATATTTCTATGTGTTTTGTATAGAATTTTCAGCTGTTCACTATAAATTAAAGAAATGGAAGTCCAGGAACATTTTTTAAGGTGACAAGAGCAACTCCATCTGCCTTCAGAAGCCCGACCTAGAAACAAGCAACTGAGCCAGTCACTTCCACCTCAAGTCACTTCCACCTTGGACTTTGTAAACAAGTCCCTGGCACCACCCTCCTACAGAACAAGGTGTGGCCCAGAGTTATTCTCTGGAACACATGCCTTTCTCCAGGCCCCATCATTTCTAAAGAATACTGGAGAGAGAACCTCCAGGTTAAGGCCAAAGATTACACATAAACATTTCCTTCTGCTCCTTCTAAACCCACTAACACCACAGTGAAGTTTCTTTTCTTCTCTTTTCCTTTCTTTTCTTTCCCTCCCTTCTTCTGTCTCTCCCTCCTGCTCCCTTCCTTCCTTCTTTTTTTTTTTTTTTTTTTGACAAAGTCTGACTGTATTGCCCAGGCTAGTGTGCCACAATGGCATCGGCCTAGCTCACAACAACCTCAAACTCCTGGTTTCCAGTGATCCTCTTGCCCCATCCTCTTGAGTAGCTGGGACTATAGGCATCCACCACAACACCCGGCTGATTTTTCTATTTAGTAGAGATGGGGGTCTCCCTTTTCCTTAGGCTGATCTCAAACTTCTGAGCTCAAGCTATCCACCTGCTTTGGCCTCCCAGAGTGCTAAGATTACTTGTGTGAGCTACCACACTCAGCCCACAGTAAAGTTTCTTAAGGCATAATAAACCTATAAGAACAAAGAGAACATGAAAGGTCTACAGAAATAATTTGAAAAGTAGAAAGCAGATACAAGTGGTAAATGACCATATAGATTCCTAAGCTGGCTATGAAAAAAGCAGAGAAGCAACAGAAATTTGTGGTACTGAAGGAGGATACCCAGGAAAAGTAAAGTCTAAAAATAGAAAGGTTTCTTAGAGAAGCCCAAGGACATACCTGCAAGGTCTTCCCCATGGTAACCCAGCCATTAAGAATTTATAAAACTTAACTTCCTAGGTCCTTGAAACTAACACTTGCTGCTTGCTTCTGCTTCTGTAAACCCTGCACATGATTTGACACCTCCAATGAGAAATAATATGGTAATTCCTTTGTCTACTTGTGAGTCCAGTAAAAGAACAAGCAAGAACAGAGCTAATCCGGATGCTTGGCCATTTTGGATTCTAATCTGCCGTGGTTCTGCTGGTTAAAATAAAATTCCTTCCCCTATAATCTTTGGTGAGAGTCTATTGGTTTCAATTTCCCAGGCCTGCAACAGTATGAGATGTCTCTAGAAGAATGGGGTAAAGATGAGTTCGAAGACAGAAGGGCTGGTTGGTAGGGCAGTCGAGGACCTTCAGATCCCATCACTACTTATCATGGGTGGGGGATGCCTCCCCTCAACCCAACAGAGACTACAAATTTTTTTTTCTAAAGAAGATAAAATAGAGAGCCTCTGGACAGAGAGAAGCAGGCAAATTTGAGAGCACAGGTATCACACTGGAACAGGAAATATACCAAATACAGAAATACAGAAATCTCCACCTCTCATTTCCCTTTGACTTCTAGGGAATCCATGTCTACACCATCCAGACAGAAAACAGGAGATACTTCTCAGGGAATCTAATTCCAAAAAGCAGCCCAATCAGATCACCCTGAAGTTAGCCAGCTGCACCCATGGGCTAAGCTTTCATTAAGTATTCAGATCCATTCTTACATATGAACAACTTTAGAAAAGCCATTTACTGAAAAAGATAAAAAACAGAGAGGGGGGGAAAAAACATGGAAAAATAGACACTAAGCAGGGACAAGGGCAGTGCCTATGGCTCAAAGGAGTAGGGCACCCGCCCCATATCTGGCCCCAGCCAAAAACAAAAAAAAACAGCAGGGAGAAGAAAACTTCAAAAACTGTATTATTAATATTATCCTTGATGACATAAAAGGCAAAAACAGGAATAGGATAGTATTGTTAAAAGACTGGAGAACAAAAGAGGTTGCAGGAATAAAATATGATGGCAGAAATGAAAAACAGAAGGGTTAGAAGATAAAAAAATCTCATCATAGAAAAGTAAAGAAAACATATAAAGATATGCAAAATATGGCTTGTTTCACTTAACATGATGACATCTGAAGAGGGAGGAAGATGGCGACCCAGTAACAGCTTCTTTGCAACCGGGGGCAGGGAGAGAAGACTCCAGACATCTCTGGTATGTGGGCTCTGGCAGAAACATCACTTTGGTGACACAGGGAGACAGCAAGAGACTTCTGGACCCCAGGAGAAGGACAAAAGCAGTGGAGAAATGGCAAGTGGTTGTGTTCATTTGGTCTGATGCTGTGGCTGCCATTGCTGTAACTATAACAGCAGCGAGATTGCAAACAGGGAAAGCCTTCCCAGTGGGTTGTTTTGTTTTTTGGACGTGGGCCCTCAGTTGAACTACCTTGGGAGAACTTGGGCGAGGGTGCAGATGGACTGAGCCACTGAGCCAGAAGGGAGCTAATATTGTTCGGCTGTGGGTGCTGCGCCCATGCACTGTGAGAGAATTGCCCATGCAGGTTCCGCCCTCAGGGTCACAGAGCAAGGCTCAAGCTGGGAGACCTTGGGTGAGTGATCTAGTGACGGAGCAGTGCCAAAGGCCGGGACTGAGACACTGGGGAAGAATGGAGCCTCCAGTGTTTGGCAGTAGGAGGGCTGCCTGGCAACCTCGGCCTTCAGGGGCATAGAGTGAGACCAGTTTTGGCACACTGCATAAGCGGGCAGCCACTTTAGGAGAGATCCCAGAGATAAGTGCTTTCCTAGGAAAGCTTCTGCTTAGCCAAGGTTAATGGTTTAAAGCAGGCATCCTCAAACTTTTTAAACAGGGGGCCAATTCACTGTCTCTCAGACCATTGGAGGGCCAGACTATAGTTAAAAAAAAAAAAAAAAAAAACTATGAACAAATTCCTAGGCACACTGCACATATCTTATTTTGAAGTAAAAAACAAAACGGAAACAAATACAATTCACACCGCTTCATGAGGCCCACAGGCTGCAGTTTGAGGACGCCTGATTTAAAGTGTCTTTTAAGTGGGCTAAGGAGAGATTTAGGCCCTCAACCCTGCAGGGTTTGAGAAACCAGCAGAGGTCTTCAGTCTCCATCTCATACAGCTGTATGAGCATTGTGATTAACATCTCATAACCCAAAAGATCACCTGTTGCCCAGACAATATTCAGCAAAATTATATATACTGCTTTGATTTTTTTTTTTTTTTTTTTGTAGAGACAGAGTCTCACTTTATGGCCCTCTGTAGAGTGCCGTGGCCTCACACAGCTCACAGCAACCTCCAACTCCTGGTCTTAAGCGAGTCTCTTGCCTCAGCCTCCCAAGCAGCTGGGACTACAGGCGCCCGCCACAACGCCCGGCTATTTTTTGGTTGCAGTTTGGCCGGGGCTGGGTTTGAACCCGCCACCCTCGGTAAATGGGGCCGGCGCCTTACCGACTGAGCCACAGGTGCCGCCCTGCTTTTGTTTTTTTTTAATTTCAACATTTCCCCTCTAGATTTTTGTTCTTTCTTCATTTTACCAGTTTAAATATAATTTTCCATTGTTGCTTTCTTTAATAATAACTTCCTTTTTGCTACTGTTTCTGCCCCTATTATTTGTTTCTCCCCCCAATTTTATCCTGTAAGGTTTTCTGTTTGTTTGTTTTGGTTTGATTTATAGTATTTTTGTCTTCCCTCTCTATATGGTGGAGATGGGGTACCGTGTTTACTCAGGCTGACAAAGAGCTGCTGACCTCAAGGGAACCACCCAACCCAGCACCCCCCAGAGGTTAGGATTGTTTAAGGTTGGGTCAAGATACCCTACTGTACACCTTTATTACTCCTGTCCCCCTCTTTCTATGCCTCTCTTCTTTTTGTCAATATTCACTTTTACTCTCTCTCCTTTCTATTTTTTCTTTCTTTTTTTTTTATCTTTTCCCCCTTCTTGCTCTTCAATCTTCGCATCCTTTTGGTCCTGTACCAAAAGGACTCATCAAAATCTTAGGCCAGAGGCATGGTAACTTAAAGAGCAAGAGGAAGTAAAAGGAAAATTAGGGCAAGGAAACATGAGGAAGAATCAACAGAAAAATCCTGGCAACATGAAAAACCAGTCCAGAGCAACCGCCCCACCAAGGAATCCTCTGCAGCAGCTACTTCATGGTAACTGCTGCAGAGGATTCCACCTATAAAGAAATGTTAGAAATGACAGAGGGGAAATTAAAATACAGATGATGAAAATAATGAAGGAAATTGCTGAGACAGTGGAAAATAACCAAAAGGAAATCCAAAAACAGAATCAAGTAAGAGATGAATGATATGAACAATATAGAAAGGATATACCAGAGCTGAAGGAATTGAAGCAGTCAATTAGGGAACTTAAAGATGCAATAGAAAGTATCAACAACAGATTAGACCATGCAGAAGAAATAATCTCAGAGGTAGAGGATAAAGCTCTTGAGATAACTCAGATAGTTAAAGAGGAAGAAAAAAACTGACAGAATTATGGGACTTTATGAAGGGTTCAAACATATAGGTTATAGGTATCCCAGAAGGGGAAGAAGAATGCCCCAGAGTAATAGAAGCCATACTAGAGAATATTACAAATGAAAATTCCTCAAATATCACCAAAGATTCTGACACACTTCTTTCAGAGGAATATTGGACCCCAGGTCACCTCAACTCTAACAGAGCTTCACCAAGACACACTGTGATGAACCTGTCCAAAGTCAAGGCTAAAGAAAAGATTCTGCAAGCTGCCAGGAGTAAGCACCAATTGACTTACAGGGGCAAATCCATCAGGGGGACTGCAGACTTCTCTAATGAAACTTTTCAAGCCAGAAGACAATGGTCATCTACTTTAATCTACTTAAACAAAACAATCTCCAGCCCAGAATTCTATATCATGCTTAGCTAAGCTGTAAAATTGACAGAGAAATCAAATATTTTAGTGATATGCAAACACTGAGGAAGTTTGCAAGACCAATCTACAGGAAATACTTCAACCTGTTCTACACACTGACTATCACAATGGACCATCAGCAAAATAAGCACCCAGAAATTAAAGGAAAGAACCTAGCTTCCACAATGATGCAAAACATAAAACTAAGCAATGGACTTTCACAAAATAAGATGAATAGAATGCTACCACACTTATCAATTACCTCAATACATGTCAATGACTTGAATTTCCCACTGAAGAGGCACAGACTGGCTGATTGGATAAAAAAAAACATAAGCCATCCATTTGCTGTCTGTAGGAAACACACGGAGACTCAAAAGACAAATTAAAAATCAGAGTTAAGGGTCGGAAGACAATTTTTCAGGCAAACGGAATTCAGAAGGAAAGAGGGGTTGCAATCTTATTTTCAGATACATGTGGATTTAAAGCAACTGAAGTCAAAAAAAGACAATGATGGTCACTTTAAATTGGACACCCTTTCTCACATTCATTCCATATTATTCCCTCATGTAATGTTCCCCTACTAGGTAGAGACACTCTCTCAAAATTGAAAGCAACCTTGATGATTCCCACTGGTTCCCACCTCTCACTACCCATCCTGCTCCTCTCCAACCCCTCTATTCTCTCAATCTGATCTCTCCCTGTAAATCCTATTGTAATACTACACCCTTTTCCAAATATTTCTCTTTTTCCCTTACCTAATCCTGAAAACACCTGGTTTATTGATGGCAGTTCTTCTAAGCCCACTGATCACTCCATTACCAAGATAGACTACGCATCTGCTCTACCTCTCGCAAGCCTCTCTTTTATAGGCCTTTTAAAATAATGTGTGGCAAAACTATTATTCTAGGCCCCGCCCCCCCCCCACTCTATTATAAGAAACTATTTTCCCATCCTCCAGGAAACTAGAGAAGAACTTAGGAAAACAATTAATCAGCTTTTACCCCAATCCTCAGCAGAAAAAGTCACAGGCCAATTGGCAGGACAAGTTTTCCTCAAATCTCCTATGGCTGTTCACCTTGTGGACCCCCCAGTTGGAATTCACTGATGCCAAATAAAACTGTATTCTACCGGAAAATTTCCAACACTAAATAACTATCACTGGAAGTCCCAAGTACTGTCCCCGGCCAGCTTAAACGCACTAGGATCCCTGAAGAATCCACTTCCTAATAAATGCATAACATTACTCCTCGATTTTTTCCTTTTCCCTATAACTTTTCTCGGGATGCCTGGCTACCCTCACACGTTCAAAGTTGGAATGAACTAAAAAAAAAAAGTTGGAATGAACTCCTTGAAGCCTCTGAAAATCTGTGACTACAGTGCACCTTCCAAGACTTTCTCCCTAAAGAAACCCAATTTTCTTCTTCCTTCTTTTTTTCCAACTCCCCTTCTTATCGATTCTGGCCTTTCTCCCCTACCTATCAATATCAACTAATGACAGAGTCATTAATTATAACCCTTCTCATTCTCAGTTACAGATCATTAATTCCTTGCTTCATCTCTCAATTTATTGAACAATCACCTGAAAACTACTTATATCATTGCCCTAGTAAATACCAACCACCTCAAACTGAAGAAAAACCAAAGAATTCCTGTAAACACCATTCCTCCCCACTCTCATTCTTTTTACAGGCAGCCCACGCAGCCCCTCCCCCCCAGCAGTTGACGAGAAGCCACGCCCATCATCCTACCTCCTTATAATAAACTAAAAAGGCTGGTATGATAAATCAGGTGTACCTGCCCAAATAAACTTGCCATACCCAGGCAGGGCTAAGTTCATGGCCCACCCAGAGAGGGTCAGACTCATGTCCTTCCCAGGAAATAGGAATGCCACCAATCCTGACTGCCCTAACTCTTTAAATCCCTGTCCGCCATAGCCCATGTGTGGATTTTTCCCTGGTCAGGAATCTCACCCCACCTGTACTCTACGTGGAATAAAGGCCACTTTAACTGCATGAATTGGATCTCCATTTTCCTTTCATCTCATGTCTTGGAACAATTTTATCCTTGGGTCTGGAACCTTACAACATCTTCATTCTTGAAAGGCAGTTTCACTTGATATAGAATTTTAGGTTAGAAACTGGAAGTGGTGGCACATGCTGTAATCCTACCTACATGGGAGGCTGAGGAAAGAGGATTGCTTACGTTTATGAGTAGCTTGGGCCACACAGTGAAATTCTGTCTCAAAAAACAATTAAAAAAAAGAATTTTAGGTTGACAACTATTTCTTTCAGCACTTAAAGCTATGATTCATTCAACTGTCCTCTGGCTTCTACTGTTTCTGTTAAGAAGTTACCTGTCAGTGTAACTACTATCCTTTTGATGAAATACTGCCTTTTTACTCTCAACTGCTTTCGAGATATTCTGTCTTTGGTTTCCAGAATTTTGACTGTAATGGGAATAGGTGTGGGAATAGGTGTGGATTTTTAAATTTTTTATCCTATTTGGGACTCACATCTTGAATCTGTGGCTTGATGTCTTTCATTCATTTTTGAAAGTCCTCAGTTATTAGCGCCCATGGCTCAAGTGGCTAAGGCACCACACCTGAGCTGGCGGGTTCGAATCCAGCCCAGGCCCACCAAACAACAATGATGGCTACAACCAAAAGTTCTCAGCTGTTATCTCTTCTGCCTCTCTCCTTAAGTTCTACAGCTGCAACTTCATGGGTCTTAAACCTTTACACTGTATCTTCTACATGTATCTTTCTCTTTCTTCTGTATTATCCATCGTTTTGTCTCTCCACAGTTCAATCTGTATGTATTTTTTTCTAATCTATCATCCAATTCACTAATTCTCTCTTCAGTTTCACCTAATCTTCTGATAAAATTTTTGATTTCTTAACTTCAATTTTTATACAGAACAATTCTTTAACAGATTTTTTTGGTTATTTATGGTTTTTAGTTCTCTGCTGAAATTCCTACTGCTATTTTAAAATATGTGTATGATAACCCGGAGCTCATCAAGATCTGCTTCAATTGTAGTATTTCTTTCTCCTGATTATTATAAGTCAGTCACTATATTTGCAAAATTGTTTATAGATATTATTTGAGACCTAGGATGATATAAATCAGGGGTCTTCAAACTACAGCCCGCAGGCCACATGAGGTGGTGTGATTGTATTTGTTCCTGTTTTGTTTTTTTACTTCAAAATAAGATATGTGCAGTGTGCATAGGAATTTGCTCATAGTTTGTTCTTTTTTTTCTTAAACTATAGTCTGGCCCTCCAACGGTCTGAGGGACAGTGAACTGGCCCCCTGTTTAAAAAGTTTGAGGACCCCTGATATAAATCCTCCATAGTGAATTTAGTGCTTCTGGCAGGCAGCTAAGGATACTTAATCCCAGAATGTTTTAATCCAGCTTTAGGGTTTGTCTACATTTGGGTCCCCCTCACTCTTAGTCTTTGGAACTCTAATCCAAAAGTTGTTGATTATATCCACTCTTTGCTTAGAACTCCAATTCCTGCTTCCTAGCCTGACAAGCGTATCAAATACAGTGCTCAACCTCTCAGTTGTCCCTAGGCAATGATGGAAAACAGACCCAAATGCCAAAGTCATCACTCTAGGCCAGGGGTCCTCAAACTTTTTAAACAGGGGGCCAGTTCACTGTCCCTCAGACCGTTGGAGGGCTGGACTATAGTTTAAAAAAAAAAAAACTATGGAGTTCCATCTGGCTCAGTGGCTCAGACTGGGGCCCTAGATCACGGCCAAAGTTCTCCGCACTCCTGCTCAGGCCCTCCCCAAGGCAGTTCAACTCAGTGCCAAGTCCAAGACACCAAAACAGTTCACAGGAATTGTTGAAATTCAGAGATGTGTCTATAGAATTCTCTATGGATGAGTGGGACTGCCTGGACCTTGCTCAGCAGAATTTGTATCGGAATGTCAGGTTAGAGACCTACAGTCACCTGCTCTTCCTTGGGCTTGCTGTCTCTAAGCCAGAGCTCATCACCTGTCTGGAGCAAAGGAAAGAACCCTGGCAGGTAAAGACTCACCAGACAGTGGTCAAGCACCCAGTCCACAGGCACGAGAACTTAAAGAGCAAGAGGAAGTGAAAGGAAAATTAGGGCAAGGAAACAGATAAAAGAAATCACCCATGAGGAAGAATCAGCAGAAAACTCCAAGCAACATGAAGAACCAGTCCAGAACAACCCTGCCAAGGGACCATGAGGTAGCTACTGCAGAGGATTCCACCTATACAGAAATGTTAGGAATGACAGAAAGGGAATTTAGAATACACATGTTGAAAACAATGAAAGAAATGATGGAAACAATGAAGGAAACTGCTAATAAAGTGGAAAATAACCAAAAGGAAATCCAAAAACAGAATCAAATCAGAGATGAACGATATGAAGAATATAAAAAGGATATAGCAGAGCTGAAGGAAATGAAACAGTCAATCAGAGAACTTAAAGATGCAATGGAAAGTATCTGCAACAGGTTAGACCATGCAGAAGAAAGAATTTCAGAGGTAGAAGACAAAGTTCTTGAGATAACTCAGATAGTAAAAGAGGTAGAAAAGAAGAGAGAGAAAGCAGAACGTTCACTGTCAGAATTATGGGACTTTATGAAGCGTTCCAACATACGAGTTATAGGAATCCCAGAAGGGGAAGAAGAATGCCCCAGAGGAATGGAAGCCATACTAGAGAATCTTATAAAAGAAAATTTCCCAAATATCACCAAAGATTCTGACACACTGCTTTCAGAGGGCTATCGGACCCCAGGTCGCCTCAACTCTAACCGAGCTTCTCCAAGACACATTGTGATGAACCTGTCCAAAGTCAAGACAAAAGAAAAGATTCTGCAAGCTGCCAGGAGTAAGCGTCAGTTGACCTACAGGGGCAAAGCCATCAGAGTGACCGCAGACTTCTCTAATGAAACTTTCCAAGCAAGAAGACAATGGTCATCTACCTTTAATCTACTTAAACAGAACAATTTCCAGCCCAGAATTCTGTACCCTGCTAAGCTAAGCTTCAAAATTGATGGAGAAATCAAATCATTTACGGAGATACAAACATTGAGGAAATTCGCCACAAGACCAGCTCTACAGGAAATACTTCAACCTGTTCTGCACACTGACCACCACAATGGATCAGCAGCAAAGTAAGAACTCAGAAATTAAAGGACAGAACCAAACCTCCACATTGATGCAAAAGATAAAACTAAGCAATGGACTCTCACAAAATAAGACGAATAGAATACTACCACACTTATCAATTATCTCAATAAATGTTAATGGCTTGAATTCCCCACTGAAGAGACATAGATTGGTTGACTGGATTAAAAAACACAAGCCATCCATTTGCTGTCTGCAAGAAACACACCTGGCTTCAAAAGACAAATTAAAGCTCCGAGTCAAGTGTTGGAAGACAATTTTTCAGGCAAATGGAATTCAGAAGAAAAGAGGACTTGCGATCTTATTTTCAGATACATGTGGATTTAAAGCAACTAAAGTCAAAAAACACAAAGATGGTCACTTTATATTGGTCAAGGGAAAAAGACAACAAGAAGACATTTCAATTCTAAATATCTATGCACCCAATTTAAATGCTCCCAGATTCTTGAAACAGACCTTACTCAGTCTGAGCAATATGATATCTGATAATACCATAATAACAGGGGACCTTAACACTCCTCTTACAGAGCTGGACAGATCCTCTAAACAGAAATTAAACAAGGATATAAGAGACTTAAATGAGATCCTAGAACAACTGTGCTTGATAGACGCATATAGAACACTCCATCCCAAAGATAAAGAATATACATTCTTCTCATCACCCCATGGAACATTCTCCAAAATTGATCATATCCTGGGACACAAAATAAATATCAACAGAATCAAAAGAATTGAAATTTTACCTTGTATCTTCTCAGACCATAAGGCACTAAAGTTGGAACTCAACTCTAACAAAAATGCTCAACCCCACCCAAAGGCATGGAAACTAAACAATCTTCTATTGAATAACAGATGGGTGAAGGAAGAAATAAAACAGGAAATCATTAACTTCCTCGAGCATAACAACAATGAAGACACAAGCTACCAAAACCTGTGGGATACTGCAAAAGCAGTTTTGAGAGGAAAATTCATCGCTTTAGATGCCTACATTCGAAAAACAGAAAGAGAGCACAGCAACAATCTCACAAGAGATCTTATGGAATTGGAAAAAGAAGAACAATCTAAGCCTAAACTCAGTAGAAGAAAAGAAATATCCAAAATCAAATCAGAGATCAATAAAATTGAAAACAAAAGAATCATTCAGAAAATGAATGAAACAAGGAGTTGGGTTTTTGAAAAAATAAATAAAATAGATAAACCATTGGCCAGACTAACGAGGAATAGAAAAGTAAAATCTCTAGTAACCTCAATCAGAAATGATAAAGGGGAAATAACAACTGATCCCACAGAGATACAAGAGATCATCTCTGAATACTACCAGAAACTCTATGCCCAGAAATTTGACAATGTGAAAGAAATGGATCAATATTTGGAATCACACCCTCTCCCTAGACTCAGCCAGGAAGAAATAGAGCTCCTGAACAGACCAATTTCAAGCACTGAGATCAAAGAAACAATAAAAAATCTTCCAACCAAAAAATGCCCTGGTCCAGATGGCTTCACTCCAGAATTCTATCAAACCTTCAAGGAAGAGCTTATTCCTGTACTGCAGAAATTATTCCAAAAACTTGAGGAGGAAGGAATCGTCCGCTAACACATTCTATGAAGCAAACATCACCCTGATACCAAAACCAGGAAAAGACCCAATCAAAAAGGAGAATTTCAGACCAATCTCACTCATGAACATAGACGCAAAAATTCTCAACAAAATCCTAGCCAATAGATTACAGCTTATCATCAAAAAAGTCATTCATCATAATCAAGTAGGCTTCATCCCAGGGATGCAAGGTGGTTTAACATACGCAAGTCTATAAACGTTATCCACCATATTAACAGAGGCAAAAATAAAGATCACATGATCCTCTCAATAGATGCAGAAAAAGCATTTGATAAAATCCAGCATCCTTTTCTAATTAGAACACTGAAGAGTATAGGCATAGGTGGCACATTTCTAAAACTGATTGAAGCTATCTATGACAAACCCACAGCCAATATTTTACTGAATGGAGTAAAACTCAAAGCTTTTCCTCTTAGAACTGGAACCAGACAAGGTTGTCCTCTGTCACCTTTACTATTCAACGTAGTGCTGGAAGTTCTAGCCAATACAATTAGGCAAGACAAGGAAATAAAGGGAATCCAAATGGGAGCAGAGGAGGTCAAGCAGTCCCTCTTTGCTGACGACATGATCTTATACTTAGAGAACCCCAAAGACTCAACCACAAGACTCCTAGAAGTCATCAACAAATACAGTAATGTTTCAGGATATAAAATCAATGTCCACAAGTCAGTAGCCTTTGTGTACACTAATAACAGTCAAGATGAGAAGCTAATTAAGGACACAACTCCCTTCACCATAGTCTCAAAGAAAATGAAATACCTAGGAATATACCTAACGAAGGAGGTGAAGGACCTCTATAAAGAAAACTATGAAACCCTCAGAAAGGAAATAGCAGAGCATATTAACAAATGGAAGAACATACCATGCTCATGGATGGGAAGAATCAACATTGTTAAAATGTCTATACTTCCCAAAGCAGTCTACCTATTCAATGCCATTCCTATCAAAATACCAACATTGTACTTTCAAGATTTGGAAAAAATGATTCTGCGTTTTGTATGGAACCGGAAAAAACCCCGTATAGCTAAGGCAGTTCTCTGTAACAAAAATAAAGCTGGGGGCATCAGCATACCAGATTTTAGTCTGTACTACAAAGCCATAGTGCTCAAGACAGCATGGTACTGGCACAAAAACAGAGACATAGACACTTGGAATCGAATTGAAAACCAAGAAATGAAACTAACATTTTACAACCACCTAATCTTTGATAAACCAAACAAGAACATACCTTGGGGGAAAGACTCCCTATTCAATAAATGGTGTTGGGAGAACTGGATGTCTACATGTAAAAGACTGAAACTGGACCCACACCTTTCCCCACTCACAAAAATTGATTCAAGATGGATAAAGGACTTAAACTTAAGGCATGAAACAATAAAAATCCTCCAAAAAAGCATAGGAAAAACACTGGAAGATATTGGCCTGGGGAAAGACTTCATGAAGAAGACTGCCATGGCAACTGCAACAACAACAAAAATAAACAAATGGGACTTCATTAAACTGAAAAGCTTCTGTACAGCTAAGGAGACAATAACCAAAGCAAAGAGACAACCTAACAATGAGAAAGGATATTTGCATATTTTCAATCAGACAAAAGCTTGATAACTAGGATCTATAGAGAACTCAAATTAATCCACATGAAAAAAGCCAACAATCCCATATATCAATGGGCAAGAGACATGAATAGAACTTTCTCTAAAGACGACAGACGAATGGCTAACAAACACATGAAAAAATGTTCATCATCTCTATATATTAGAGAAATGCAAATCAAAACAACCCTGAGATATCATCTAACCCCAGTGAGAATGGCCCACATCACAAAATCTCAAAACTGCAGATGCTGGCGTGGATGTGGAGAGAAGGGAACACTTTTACACTGCTGGTGGGACTGCAAACTAGTACAACCTTTCTGGAAGGAAGTATGGAGAAACCTCAAAGCACTCAAGCTAGACCTCCCATTTGATCCTGCAATCCCATTATTGGGCATCTACCCAGAAGGAAAAAAATCCTTTTATCATAAGGACACTTGTACTAGACTGTTTATTGCAGCTCAATTTACAATCCCCAAAATGTGGAAACAGCCTAAATGCCCACCAACCCAGGAATGGATTAACAAGCTGTGGTATATGTATACCATGGAATACTATTCAGCCATTAAAAAAAGTGGAGACTTTACATCCTTCGTATTAACCTGGATGGACGTGGAAGACATTATTCTTAGTAAAGCATCACAAGAATGGCGAAGCATGAATCCTATGTACTCAATTTTGATATGAGGACAATTAATGACAATTATGGTTATGGGGGGGAACAGAAAGAGGGAAGGAGGGAGGTGGGTGGGGCCTTGGTGTGTGTCACACTTTATGGGGGCAAGACATGATTGCAAGAGGGACTTTACCTAACAATTGCAATCAGTGTAACCTGCCTTATTGTACCCTCAATGAATCCTCAATAAAAAAAAAAAAAAAAAAACTATGAACAAATTCCTATGAACACTGCACATACCTTATTTTGAATTAGAAAAAAAAAAGCAGGAACAAATACAATATTTAAAATGAAGAACAGGGCGGTGCCTGTGGCTCAGTCGGTAAGGCGCCGGCCCCATATACCGAGAGTGGCGGGTTCAAACCCGGCCCCAGCTGAACTGCAACCAAAAAATAGCCGGGCGTTGTGGCGGGCGCCTGTAGTCCCAGCTGCTTGGGAGGCTGAGGCAAGAGAATCGCTTAAGCCCAGGAGTTGGAAGTTGCTGTGAGCTGTGTGACGCCACAGCACTCTACCGAGGGCCATAAAGTGAGACTCTGTCTCTACAAAAAAAAAAAAAGAGTTAAGACCTAAAATGAAGAACAACTAAAGTTAAATCAACAAGTTTACCAGTATTTCAATGGGAACTATGGGCCTGCTTTTGGCTAATGAGACGGTCAATGTCTGGTTCCATATTTGTCACTGCTAGTCGTAACAAGTGATGCAAGTGTGCATCAGTTAGTCCTGCGACTGAGAGGAGGAGTTGAGAGACAGAGAGAGGAGTCTGAGAGTGCTGCACACATTCCACACATGCGCACTGTAGCAGGACAGGCAGCGGTGGCAAAAACACCCGGAGGGCCGGATGGAGGGCGGGATCAAGGTCCTCGGTGGGCTGCATGTGGCCTGGGGCTGTAGTTTAAGGACCTCTGTTCTAGGCCTTTGTTTTCTGGCAGATATTGGGCCTCATGGGTCTTCACTATCCCCTTAGCTGTACAATACCTTTAATCAGAGATGTTTCATCTATTTTGTCCAGTTTTTCCAATTGCTTTCAGAAAGAGGTTAGGTCCTGATTATCAGAAGAAGTCTTCATATCCACTTTTACCCAGCTTCTAAACGTATTTTCCGGACCATAACATGCCCAAAGGCAGGGGCACATCTATACATGCACAGAAACAGAGCCCACCAGTGTAGATAAGACTGCTCATAGAAAGTGCTAAGCAAAAATAGACACACCAGGACAAAGCCCTAAAAAAGGAACTTCCACTTCAAAATGTTAACTCAAAAGAAAAACAGAATTCCCTTTCAATCAACTTCACTGTTTCAGACTATTACAGACTGTATTGAGCTTCCCCCTCAACCTTCACAGGTTGAAGTCCTAACCTCCAATGTGACCATACTTAGAGATAGGGCCTTTAAGGAGGTATTATGATTAATGTTAAATGAAGTGTAATTAACGTTAAATGAAGTATAATTAATGTTAAATGAAATTAAGAGCAGTCCCCTAATCCTTATAGAAAGAGGCAGAGACCCCTGGAACATGCACAGTGAAAAGGCTATGGTAAGACACAGCAAGAAGGCTGCCATCAGCAAGCCAAGGAGATTCCCTCAACTCTCAAAACATCTCAACTCTCTGCCAGCACCTTAATCCTGGACTTCTGGGCTCCAGAACTGTGAAAAAGTAAATTTCTGTTGCTTAAGCCACCCAGTCTGTGGTATTATCATGGCAACCTAAGCAGACTAAAACACAAACATCACCTGGACAATGTGAAAAAGCTGATCAGGACATTATTTGCACTAGAAACATCTTTACAAATCCAATGTCATCCTTACCCATGAGCAGGGCCAAGCAGGTAGGCTTACACAAGGAATCCCAGTACAATGGTAATGAGAGAGTAGGCAGCAAGCTGAAGAAAGAGACAGGGACGCAAGGGCTTTGGAGAACAAGTCGTCCCAAACTGTGTTCTCTGAGTCTTGTGCCAGTGGTGACAGAGGCTTATACAAGTGAACCAGACATACACTCACCCAGGAACAGACACTCATCAGAGCTCCTCTGTCATGAGAAGCTTCTCAGACTCCATAAATAAATAACTCTAATACAGGTTTCTCCCATACCGCCTATCATCAATGTCACCACATATGAAATCAGAATTTTGTCATACGCACCAGACACACTGGCGGTGCCCTGTTACCCAGAGCTCTTCAGCAAGTACCTTAGTCTTTCTGGAGGGTGAAGGCAGCATAGAGAACGGTAAGAGCACAGACAGACAGCAGCATGCATGTCCATCCCAGACTCAGACAAGTGCATCCTGGCTAGTCCACTGCTACCTCCCTTGTCAGCACAGTGACCAGGAGACTCAGACAAGAAAGCAGCCTCTCCAGTTCTCCTTAGACACTGCGCCACTGGAAGTGAGCCCTACCCCTCTTCCAATCTCTATAATCTAGCATTTCAGCTGGAATGTGGGAGTGGGAGGGTTGTTCGCAAATTGCTGCAGAGAGCCACTTGCCATCTCACCCAGCTTCTGCCCCCATTGCCATTACCTGGGTAAAATAAAATTTAAATTATTAAAATAAAATTTTAAAAAATTGTATGGTCATTTTTCAGTATCTATTAAAATTGAAAATATACATGTCTTACGACCCAGAAATTGGGTCCTTGAGAAACTATCTGCATAAATGCTAAGCAGTCACAAAATCTATCAAAAAGGGGGAATAAGGGACAGCAGAGAGGGGCTTGGGCACAATGCTGGGTCCAGCTACAAGAGAGACTCTACCTAATAATTTCAAATACTGTGATTTGGTCATTTGTACCCTTACATTAACCTGAAATTAAAAAAAAAAAACTATCAAAGAAACCTGTTAAAATGTAGTCTGTATTTAAACTCTGAAACTTTTTAACCAGCTATTTAAAAAAAATCAAAGCGGCTCGGCGCCTGTAGCTCAAGCATCTGGCTAAGGCACTAGCCACATACACCAGAGCTAGCGGGCTCGAATCCACCCCGGGCCTGCCAAATAACAATGACAACTATAACCAAAAAAATAGCCAGGTGTTGTGGCAGGCGCTTGTAGTCCCAGCTACTTAGGAGGCTGAGGCAAGAGAATCACTTGAGCTCAAGAGTTGGAGGTTGCTGTGAGCTGTGATGCCACGGCCCTCTGCACAGGGCAACAGCTTGAGGCTCTGTCTCAAAAAAAAAAAAAAAAAATTAAATTAAATTTAAAAAAATCAAAGGAGAGCCAGACGTATTAGAAAGTTTGCTAGAACAGATCTTTGTGTTTAAAAAGCTATGATATGCACCAACATAAGTGAAAGTCACAAACACGACAAGAAAAAGATAGACACAAAACAATTCATTCCATAAGATTCCATTCATATAAAGTACAAAAAAGGAAAAACTAATTTATGCTGTTGGAAATCAGGACAATAGTTGAGGGTAGTGACTAAAATGAAGTAAGACAGGTGGTAGGGGAAGGGGTTGGTACCTTTCTACTTCTAGATGTGGACGCTGACTACACAGGTGTATTAGGTTTGTGAAAATTCTTCTGACCCGTCACTTAGGATAATTACTTACATGTTATTCCATATGTATTTTATGCTTCAATTAAATGCTTAAATACCATTTTGGGGGGGGGGAAGCTTCTCTATTTCTCTAAGTAAGGCACAGGTAAAAATGTGTGGAAGCATACACACCAATCTTAAAAGGTTCACCTTCGGAGGGGGAGGCAAGGTACAGAGGTATTAAAGGAGAATCTGGTTTTATCTGCAACATCTAAATTTCTGCAATTAAATGTACGAGCATATTATTTGTATTACTAAAACTAAAATTTTAAATGGGAAAAGAAGTTAGAGCCAAAATGGCCTCAATTCCTCCATCTACACCCCAGGGAGATCTCTAGGTGAAGGGAGGTTTGGGTGTAGCTTTTCAGGGCACAGGAGACAAAACTGAATTGCCCTGGTTCTCTACTCCCACGTGGCCCTGTAAGATCCACTCTCAGGCAGAAGGGTCACAGGAAAGGCCAGGTGGGAAGAGAAAACAGAATTCACCTAACTGTTGCGCTCCTCTGGTTTCTAAGCCCCAGAGCTTTGATTCCCTATGTCCTCCATGCACAGAGAAGCTGGACCTCTCACCAGCCCTGGGCCACAGGGCTTCCCTCCAGCACAATGTCAAACTTCAATGAGAAGGAAATTTCCAAAAAGTAAATAAAATAAGAGAATTTTAAACCATGGCTGCCAGCCTAGGAGTCTGAGAACTCATGCATGCTTTCTGAATCAAGAGGCACATAATAATCAAGTTGGAGATGAGGGAGAAGGAAGGTTGTCAATGACACTGGACATTCATAAAAGGCATTGTCCTCATACCTGAAAACCCCATGCACCACTGCACAAGCCAAAAGGGAAAAACATCCTGGCATCAACACTGGAGAGAGTCAGTTTCCAAGTCAGCCTCCTGTTTTAATTGGTTCAGGTCTGGGAGGCTAACAGGGACCCCTCCCTCTACTCAGATGGACAGGCAACAGCTGGTCTGGTCACATCCTCCCAAAGGCTCAGCCACAAACTAGGGAAGCAACCTCCATCCTCCAGCCAAGGGCTTGGGTTTCCAACCAGCCTTCCTTTTCTTTCTCCAGAACTAATTTTAGCCTCCTTGGTTGTCAGAGTAGAACTGAAATAGTCAGCAGAGGAATATTTACAAAGAGCGAGAGCTTGCCTCCCAAAACTCCTCAGCTCCAAGCCAGAAAACAGCCAGGGAAGAGAAGCCCCACTGTCCAGCAGGGTAGGCCCCTTCAGAGAACATTCCCCTGGCAGGAGGATCACACATCTGTCCAGGAAGGCGGGCTTCCTCTCCAGCGATCACGTGTCCCTGAATGAAAACACCCACCTGGAGCTGCCAGTCCCAGAGAGGATCTGAAAAAGGCACATGTATGTGTACAGCAAGCCTGGAATAACCAGAGCAAAGCATGGAGCTGTCCAAAGGCAGGAAACCATTACTAGTCCTGGGCCAGAAGGAGGCACAGCTGACCCCTAACAATCCCAGCCTGCTTTATCCATTGATTTCCAGTACTTACCACTATCTTAGATAAAGACATCACTGACAAACAATAAATAAAGACTCAGAAGGCAGCAGCAGCAGCATTTCCTGTACCCAACAACTAGGCATGCAGGTGTGGCACCATCAGGACCATAAGGAAGAGGCACTTATGAGGCTAAGATGGACCTGTGAGTCTAATGAAGAATGAGAGACCAAAAAGGATGTCCAGAACAAGGGGGTGGGTATCTATTTTAGAACAAAGAATTAGTGATAGAATCTGAGAAGGCAACAAAGTATCCTTTGAAAAGACTCCAGGGGATGGAATTAGGAAGACTCAACCCCTGCAAGCACTTCACACACTAGTGATGTGGAATACTTGGAAGCTTTTTTTTTTTTTTTTGAGACAGAGTCTCACTACGTCACCCTCAGTAGAGTGCCCTGGCGTCACAGCTCACAGCAACCTCCAACTCCTGGGCTTAGGTGATTCTCTTGCCTCAGCCTCCCGAATAGCTAGGACTACAGCCTCCCACCACAACGCCTGGCTATTTTTTGTTGCAGTTTGGCCGAGGCCGGGTTTGAACCCGCCACCCTTGGTAAATGGGGCCGGCACCCTACCCAGTGAGCCACAGGCACCACCTGGAAATGGAAGCTTTTAAGAATGCTTCTTCCAGCTAGGTACGATGAATTGTGCCCATAGTCCCAGCTGCAAGGATCTGAGGCCAGGAATTCAAGACCAGTCTGGGCAGCGAGATTCCACCTCTTGAAAAAAAAAAAAATTGCTTCCTCCTACCCCAAAGAGCCCAATTTGTATCAGTTCCCAATGCAGAAAGCTGTCTCAATGAGTTCAAGATCAGAGAAGAGTCCCTCAGAAAGCTCTAGCTAGTAAAGATCTGAGTAGGCCAGTGGAGAAGTAGAAAACAAACACTGGAGCAGTCACAGAGGGCTGCCAGCCTGCCAAGCCCAACAGGTAGGCCTCTACAGACATCAACCTGTAGTGCTGGCCTGTCTCAGGCAGTGCTGCCCACCACACCTCCCCAGGTCCACAGGAGGAAGCCTAGCCCTGCCCTCAGATTCCAATCTGACCACCACATCCTGACAGAGGAGAGAGAATTGCACCCATACCTTTGGGGAGAGGCTGCCCACCTGCCCCGGTGTCCCTGGACTGGGGGTTCCAGGTCCACAGCCGCTGTGGCTCCTCGGAGTGCCACACAGCAGGCCCACTCAGGGGAAAGGGCATGTCTGCGTCTTGCTACAATCCCTGTGCTCCTCTTGGCAGGCAGAACAGCAGCCTCAGCTCTCGAGGATTCCAGGTGAGCAGAGAGGGGGTGCTGGGCAGGTGGAGAGTCCCCCAAAACAAGCACTTCCTGACATTCTGCCCGTGTGAGAAGGGAGAGGCTCTAGTGCCAGCCTTAAGGCAACAGTCAGAGGCAGGTGGGCGGGTTCAGGCAGGCAGGCTGCCCAGCCACCCACAGCTACCGCCTCCCTGAAACCTGAACCACTTCTGGGAAAACTCAAGGACGCCAGGATTCTCCTTGGTGGCAAGCAATATACCAGAACCACTAACTTTGAACCAAATTCTCACATGCTGAGTAGGTTTAGTAAAACAAGAATCCCCTAGGTTTTGAAGAGAATCCAAGCTCAGACTCTGAATTCAAGTGTGTGTGTGTGGGGGGGGGGGAATGAATGTGCACTCATAAGACATTATCCCCCACCTCCCACAACTATCTGCCTCTTTAAAAGCATAAGAACAGGGCCAGGGAAGGTGGCTCACGCCTGTAATCCTAGCACTCTGGGGGGCTGAGGCAGGTGGATTGCCTGAGCTCAGGAGTTCAAGACCAACCTGAGCAAGAGCAAGATCCCATCTCTAAAAATAGCCATGCACTGCCTGTAGCCCCAGCTACTTGGGAGGCTGAGGCAAGAGGATCACTTGAGCCCAAGAGTTTGAAGTTACTGTGAGCTATGATGCCACAATACTCTGCCAAGGGTGACAAAGTGAGACTCTGTCTCAAAATTAATAAATAAATAAATAAATTGAGAACATTCCAGATCAGTGGTTACC
Organism: Nycticebus coucang; assembly: GCF_027406575.1. Lineage (NCBI taxonomy): Eukaryota > Metazoa > Chordata > Mammalia > Primates > Lorisidae > Nycticebus > Nycticebus coucang. The sequence goes on along the minus strand of NC_069787.1, from coordinate 83,487,370 downwards.
AACCTGAGACTATTTTGCTCCTACCTCTGCAGGGACACTCAGCAAAGTCTGGAAACATTCTCAGTTATCATGATTACAGAGGTGCTACTGGAATTAGTGGGTAGAGAGGCAGGGATACTGCTAAACATCCTGTGATTCACAGGACAGTTCCCCCTCTCATCCCACACCACAAACACACACACACTCACAACAAGGTATCATTAAGTTCAAAGTGTCAAGGTTGAGAAACCCAGTTCCAGAATGAGACACGTGCAGCCAGGACCCTGCCTCAGGGCTATCCAGAGTTGCTCTCAAAAATATTATCCAGACCCTTCCCTCACTCCTCTAAATCCCAGGCCGTGGTGACAAGTCAGTATCTGCAAAGTGGATTTAAACTCCTGACCTAATGCTCCTTAGTTCCCACTTGGTTCCCTGAGCTCCCAAGCAAGGGGCTGAATGCATAGGCACTCAGGGGGTTGGTTTCCTGGAGAAAGCCAGTGTCCTGAAATCTGGACACTGGGCAGTATCACAAAAGGCAGCAGTAAAGGAGAGGACATGTCCAGTGGTTAGAACAGGGTGGGGCAGCAAGGTGGGAAGAAATCCAGTGGACTCCTTCCCACAGGACAAAGTGCCCCTCACGACAAATTACCCCTCAGGACTAATACAGTGGATATACACAGGGGAACAAGAATTTCAAAGAGTCCAAGTATCAGTGCAAAACAGTGTGTGTACACAATGTACATGCATACACATACTTAGTTATACTCACTTTCCTGAAGGAAAGGTCTACAGCTTTCATGAGATTCTGAGGGACTTGTGACACCAAGGACCACTGCGTAGGATATAGGCTCTTTCCTGAACTCCCTGCACAGGGAGCTCCTTAGATGAAGTATCAAAAGAGATGAGGAGTTTCTAGGGAGTTCTGATGCCCAGAAAATCATGCCAAGTAGTACACCACAGAGGCCCACCTAAGCAGTGGAAGACTGGGGGGCTCAGATCTTACATTTTCGCCCCGCTATAAGGACAAGTAGCAAATGATACCCTTCCCTAGGGAGGGGCACCTATGGCCCATGGCTCTGTACTTCATGCCACTACACTGAACCTGAAGGATAAAGGTCACTTCACTCACACACTCATAAGCATGCCTTTTTCTGAGGAAATGGACAAGAAACATCTTTGGACCAAAAAATGGTCAGCCTCTGAAGCCAGTCATGGTCTGCACTTCCTGACAGGACAAAAAGTAGTTTGGTGCCCCTCCCCAGCCAATGGCTCCCAACACTTTACTCAGAACACTGCTCTACCCTGCCCTCGGAAGCCCTCTGATCTGAACCTCATGTATAGAGACAAGTGTCCAGAGATCTTGAGGCATGCACAGAGCATTTGTGATATCCACTGCAATTCCAAGAGCCAGATGTCTTATTTCCCAAGGACACTGGGCCAGGCACAGACCACAAAGACTTAAAGAACTGACTGCTAATCTTGTGACAATTACCACATGTCATTACTACAGCATAAATCCTGTCCAATATAGTAGTCACTAGCCAAACCTGTCTATAGAGCGCTTGAAAGGCAGAAAGTTGCATAAGTGTAAGCTACACATTGGATCTTGAATACAGTACAAAGGGGGAATATACAATGCCTCATTGTTTTAATACTGACTACATACTAAAATGAGTATTTTGTATATATCAGATTAAATAATCATTCCACCTCATTACAGAATGCTTGCGTTCCTCCCCCTCACTACCACCACCACCAAATTCATACATTCAAGCCCTAACCTCCAATGTAAAGATATATGGAGACAGGACCTTTGAGAGGTAGTTAGGGTTATAGTAGATCATGAGGCCATTAGGCCTTAAGGTTGAGATTAGTGCTCTTGTAAGAAGTCAGATCTCCATCCCTTTCTCCCTCTTTCTATCCCTTCCCTCCTCTCTTTCTCTGCCTTGTCACCTGATGACTGTAGTGATATAGTGTAAGATATATACATATATACATGAGTGTGTGTTTATTTCATACTGTATTTATTTATTTATTTTTTTTTTTGCAGTTTTTGACCGGGGCCAGGTTTGAACCTGCCACCTCTGGTATATGGGGCCGGTGCCCTGCTCCCATACTGTATTTCTTTTTCTTTTTTTTTTTTTTTAAGACAGAGTCTCACTATGTCACCCTTGGTAGAGTACCATGACATCAAAGTTCACAGCAACCTGAAACTCTTGGGCTCCAGTAATCTCTTGCCTCAGCCTCCCAAGTAACTGGGACTACAGGTGCCCACCCCACACCTAGCTATTTTTTGTTGTAGTTGTCATTGTTGTTTAGCTGGCCCAGGCCGGATTCGAACTCGCCAACCTCGGTGTATGTGGCTGGCACCCTACCCACTGTACTAAGAATGCTGAGCCATACTGTATTTCTGTTAGACACCACTAGGTCACCATAGTAGGTCTTAGGTTAGTAGGTCTACCATAGGTTAGACACCATAGTAGGTCTTCCTTCTATCAGAGCACTGTGTGCTCCAGGGGATGGAGGTAATTTCTAAACAGCAAGCCAGGAGCTTGAAGGAAGGGCATTCTCACTGGCAAGGGAAGAGAAGAGCCAGCTCTGCCCCAACCTAGACCTGGGACAGCTCTTCCCACAGTTTCTCACGGGGCGAAGTAGTGGCCACCAGGGGACTGGCTGTTGTAACCACCAGAAACACGCAGTGACCCCACCTTCCTCCCGGGGCAGGCACCCAGATTCTTGGAGTGTGACTCTAGCTGCTCCCGGCAGGGAACACTGCTCAGCATCATCCCAAGCTAGGAGGTGGAAGAGAGGAAAGAGGAAGGAAATACAGTCCTTCCAAGGAGGCGCCCAATGCCCTGAGTAATGAAGGTGGTAAGACAAACTGGAAGAACCCTGGTACTTCTGGGGATCAGGTGCCTAGGAGGTCCTGAGGCCATCAGGGGGCCGCTGCCTGCTTGGTAAGCAGCTTGCTGGCCGCCCTCGTTCAGGCCATGCCTTCCCTTTCACTTGAGAGCCCTCCTTATTGGGGAAAAAGCATCTCAAAGGGAGAGGGATAGAAAGAGAACAAAAAGTTCAAAAGAACAACCACTTTGCCTCCACCACACAGGAAACTCCAGGAGAACCGCGTCGCCGCTGCCTACGGGGTTCTGAGGTACCAGTGAAGTGGTCTTTGCTCCCTTGTCGCCTCACACAGGCTAAATCCTCCCATCCCGCACTCCAAAGTTCACTCGCTGTAGAGTAAACGGCTAACCCTCACTACGTTGCAAAGGAGTGGGTAGAATCCGGGTGGAGACGGGATGGAGATCCCGGATTCCCACCCGCGCAAACGCGTGGGGACCTGAGCCCCGCCCCTGGTCGCCCGACCCCGCCCCTCGCGGGTTTCCCAGACTCTGGGCTGCAGCCACTGCGGGCGGCAGGGGACCCGCGCTGCATGTGTAATGGGGGCTGGGAACAAAGACGCGCAGGACCTAGCCGCCAGGCAGCCGGGTAACAGCCGCCCCCACTTTCTCGCCAGAGCTTCAATGACCAGCTTACCACGTTTCCCAAGATTGCCCGGGAGCCGGTTCCAGCGCGCCCATCTGGGCTGCGCGCACCCTGGCACTACTGGGAGAGAGAAATCGGTGCCTCGGCCTTGAGGGAAAACTGCTCTCCCGGCGGAATTCCGCGTGTAGCTAACCGGGCCCACATACCGCCAAACGCGCGCGCGCCTGCCAAACACCCCCAACCACACACCCGCGGCCGCCGGCGAGCTAAGTAAGGGTCACCGCCCCTGCCACTTGCCTCCCGGAGGCCCAAGCGAATATGGACCTACAGGTCTTCTTTTTTATACTACCTCTCCTCTCAGGTGCTCAAAACAAAGCAGTCCCGCAAGGCGACCTCACTCCGCACCCTAAGGCCCGCAGCAGATAAAGAGGGAGCAGGTGGAAGCTAGTACCAACAGCCCGCCGCGCAGAGGACGCGACGCAGACTGGCTGGATAGGGTGCAGGGGACTCCTCCCGGCTGTATGAAGCCGCCCCCTTCACTTCGCTCCACTGAGTGGCTCTGAGGGACTCACAGCCCTGTACCCCCAGCCACTGTTGCACCTACAATCCATACCACCACCACCCCGTAAGTCTTCCCCACGCCCAGGTTTTCTTTTCCTCACTCTCTCCCCGGGCTCCATGCGCCCGCGTAGCCTGAACCCCAACCCTGAGGCTCCGGCTCCCGGCCTCCCTTCGGGAACTACCCGCGAACTAGAACCCCTCAAACGACTGCACAGACACGATCGTCCCCCCAATAACGGCAAGCAGGGCGCCCAGTGCGCCCCCAGTCCCCGCGCCGGGAGGTGCCAGCTGAGTGCAGGTGGCACGACAACGAGGCCGCGGGCCCGCCCTTTGTTGGTAAACACCGCGTTGCGCCCGAGGTCGGCCCCGCGCGCCCTCTGTGCCCCCAATGCCGCGCCCGGTCCTTACCCGCGCACAGCGATCCCCAGAGGAGGGCGAGGGCGGCCCAGGGCGCCGTCATGTTCCGCGGCGCCGCCCCGCGGACACCCGGAGCCCGCAGGCAGGGCCGCACGGCGCTCCGGGGTTCGCAGGGCCCGGCGGCGGCTGTGCTCTCCTTCCCGTTCCTTCCTTCGGTCTTGTTCCCCGCGCGCTTCCTGCACCTTAGTCCCTGGGTAGCGTTCGGGCTCCAAGGGCCGGTCGGCGGGGCCGGGCTCAGGGCCGATGCGGTAGGCGCAGGCTGCGGCCCGGGCTCTGGGGCGACGCGGGAGCCGGGGGGCGTCGGCGGGGCGCGGGCCGGGGCGCGCCCGACTCAGGCATTGCGCGGCGGGGCTGGGCCCGGGCCCCGGGCGCAGGGGCCGAGTCCGGAGGGGCCATGTACGGGGGGAGGGGTGGGGGGAGGGGAGCTGAACCGAGTCCAAAATGGCTCCTGAGCGGCGGCCACGGAGCCGAGCCAGTGGGGAAACCCGGATGTTGGATACAAAGAGGCGGGCAAGCTGGGCGGGGAGGGGGAGGGGAGGCGGGCCCTCCGGCCGCGTGGTCTGTGCCCCCCTCAGGGGCGGGGCGCAAGAGAAGCAACAGCACTGGAGTCCCGCCCCCAACCCGCGCCCTAGGAGAGGATGCGGGGTCACCAATGGCTAGAGGACCACGCGAGGCGCACTAACCCAGGTGGCGGGCGTGGGCCTCTGACCACTTATCTGCGACCCCGTGGTCAGCGCACTCGGAATTCATGCTTCGCGCCCTTGAGCCCTTGCTCCAGAGCTTGCTACCCTGAGGTCCCGGAGTTAATGGACAGCAGGGAAACTATGGCGTGTATTCTTGCCCTAAGCCTCGGATTCCCCACCTGTGCAATGAGGGTTACAGTGAAGCGTGAGAGAAGCTTATCTCTAACGATGGGCGAATTTATTGGCAAAAAAAAGGCCGACTTCTTTGAATTGACAAGTGGTCCCCTGGTTCTGAAACCCCTGGCCATGCATATACAAAAGCACAACTGGGGATCCTGGGGATTCAGGATTTAGATCCATCCATGTGAGGGAGGGCGCAGAGCCTTGCCCAGCAGAGAAACAGCAGGTGGGAAAGGGCCTCTGGCAATCTTGCTTTCCCACCCATACCCGAAATTTTTCTCAGCACCAGGCCTTTCAATCTGCACTTCCAAAAGTGTTCTCAATTGCCTCCAGTACCCTGCAGTTGAAGATCTTATCTAGCAAATGGCTCTGCTGTTCTAAGTTTCTCCTTGGGGTGGGGTGGAGAGTGGGTAGTTCTCTATCTCAGATTCCACTCTCTGTATTGGACAACCAGAGCTTGGGTAGATCTCATGATGGGGCTCCCAGCTAAAAAGAAAAAGTCTATCATAACTTAAGGATGAGGCTCCAAGATCCTCAGATACATTTGTTGTCCTCTGGCTTCTCTGGACTTGCCACAGCCTTGGAACACCCAGAAACAGAGCAAAAAGCAGCTGAGAGGGAAGTGGCACTCCGGACTTTTCACTTCCTGAACCTCTTTCCCCATTAGGAAAGTGAAGAGGTTAAACCTCTTCAGAGCTCTGCATCTTTTTAATGTCAGAAACTAATTTAAAACATGGTACAGGAAAATCTGTATAGAACCATAAATTATCCTAATTGACATTGAAATGAGGGTCAACCACCCACAGTCTCCAAAGTACCAGGAAAACCTCAGGGGCCACACTTTGAAGTCTCTTTACCCAAGAAGATATCTGGGGTCTCTAAGGTCCTTTCCAGTCTGGAAAATCATATGTGAAAATAGCGGCCCCCTGGGCGGCGCCTGTGGCTCAGTCGGTAAGGCACGGCCGCATATACCGAGGGTGGCGGGTTCAAACCCGGCCCCGGCTGAACTGCAACCAAAAAATAGTGGCGGGTGCCTGTAGTCCCAGCTACTTGTGAGGCTGAGGCAAGAGAATCGCTTAGGCCCAGGAGTTGGAGGTTGCTGTGAGCTGTGTGATGCCATGGCACTCTACCGAAGGCCATAAAGTGAGACTCTGTCTCTACAAAAAAAAAAAAGAAAGAAAGAAAATAGCGGCCCCTCCTTGCCACAATCCCTGTAGGTGACCCTTTATCTAGGCCCTTAACAGGATTGAATCATACTGTGTGCCAAGCAAAAAGTATTACATGGGAGACCCTGGGCTATGTATAAAGTATTGGTAATCCCACAGCAGGCCACAATAATAGACCCACAATGGTAGAGAAGGCAAGTTCATATCCAGCATAATGTCTTTTCCAGGGACGATAAATCATTGTCTTAATTCCAGTATGAACTGGAAAGTGTCAGCTATAATCCATGTGCCAAAAATTAGATTAGCTAGTTCCTCTCTTCTACTCCACACCAGATCAGGAATCGTAATGTGGGCTCAGAGTAGTCCAAGTTACTCAAATATGTGTGTCTTCCACTCTGATCTCTCTGGGACCTCTAAAATTAAATGTATATCCAACTGCCTACTTGATAGCTATATTTGGCAGCCTATCAGGCATGTTGAACTTGATCTAACCAAAGCAGAATTCCTCATTTTTCCTATAAATGTACTCCTCCCCAGTTGTCCCTATCTGAATAAATGCCATAAGCAACAACTCAGTTGCTCAACTCTGAACTTTATGATCTTGATTCCTCACACATCCACTTCTTCAGCAAGTTGGCCTCAAAAATATATTCACTATCCAGCCAGTTTTTCCCATATACACTATGACCACCTAAGATCTTACACCTGGCTCATTTTTCTTACTCTAGGGTCAGGTGCACATTTGAATAGAAGTAGAGCTCCCCTTGGAATGCTCAGCTCAAAGGACCTTAGTGCTGGCAGGATGGGACGAAATATGTCCCTCTGCAAAGCCAATATGGAAGTCATGTTCCAGCATTTCATAACTTTCCTGAGGAATTCAACTGCCTACCAGGGTGAACACAGAAGCATCTTCTTTCTGAATACCACTGGGAAGGCTTTGGAGTTCAGAGGTCTAGCATCTTGTCTGGAGCCCAAGAATAGATTTGAGAGGGAAGCTTAGCCCTCTTCAACCCTACTCTGAAATTAGAGGTCTGAGGAAAGAACAATGTGCATATAAATACTAAACAAGCACTGGCTTTGACATAAGCAGCAAAGAGACAACTGCCAGTCATCAACACCAGACTCCCTCATTACAGCTTTAATTGGGCAACAGACTGATCTAACAACATTCCTTCTGAGAGACCAACTATGGACTGCTATGAATTTGAGTGTCTTCATGCCCCTGATTTACCTTCTGGGACCTAGTTGTAATACATTTCAACATTCATTTCCACCCCTGAGTATGGATTATATGTGACATGCAGGAATAAAGCTCTCCATTTCTAAAAAAAAAAAATCTTACATCTGACTGCTGCAATAGCAGTGAACTAGAAGGGATCTGAAAGAACCAGAAGGTCATTTCTTTTTGTTCTTATCTAGCTATATAAAACATCTTCCATTCAGCAACTGAAGTGAATCTTGGACAGAACTCATATCACATTACTCCCTTACTTAACACAGGAGTGGCTTCTCATTTCACTGGCTAACAAAGCTCTATGTGATCGGGCCCTCTCACCACTCCCATCTCACTGCCACCAACCAGACACACTGGCCTACTTTCTGTTCCTTAGATATATTAAGCTTGGTTCTGCCTTAGCGTCCCCACATTCTCTAGTCCCACTGTTTGAATATCCTTCCCCTAATTTTCTTGGAAAACTGGAATCCATGTCGTTGAGCTCATGGGATTAGCCTGTATTGTTGCCACCATTTTGTTCTTGAACCCATCAAATACTAGGCTGGTTAAGAAAGGTTATGAAAGATATCTGGAAAACAAGCTTGATTTGGGTTTTCTGTTCATTTGAACAAGACTGCTAAATACCACATTTGATGTCAGACAGGTGACTGGAAGCTGAAAGGCAAAAAACAAACCAAACTAAAACAACCCTCCCCCCCAAAAAAATAAATAAATAAAACAACCCCAAAACCTTAAGGTCAGCTATAGAGCTTATGGCAGTGAGTTGTGCCATGAAGACATTCTGTGTATTAGGACCACTTTTCTCTCTCCTTGATGATCAAGGTCAGAAAGCAAGGAATTAAGAAAAAACAACCATGACACCCTTCAGTATCAAAGTAATGGAAGAAGATGGTAAACTATAGCATTATAACAAGATTTGGCATGGATACACTCATAATGCATTCTATTTTTTTTTTCTTTTTGAGACAGAATCTCACTTTGTCAACCTCAGTAGAGTGTCCTGGTGTCATAGCTCACAGCAACCTCAAACTCCTGGACTCACGCGATTCCCTTGCCTTAACCTCCCAAGTAGCTGGGACTATAGGCCCCCACCACAACACCCAACTATTTTTAGAAACAGGGTCTCACTCTTGTCAGGTTGGTCTCCAACCCATGAACTCAATCCACCCTCCTCGGCCTCCCAGAGTGCTAGGATTCTATTATGGGGTTAAATGCATTAATCTAGCAAAGTAAACTCTTAAAGTAACTACAGCTTCTGCAATTTTATTTAGGAACTTCTTCATTTCAGAAAATTGAAGTGGTGCCAGCCTCTTTCGGCTTCTGGTTAGACATATGCTGTAGTGGGTAATACGTTAGGTTCGGCAGTATCACATTACTCCACTTTAGAGGGTACCATTTTTAGTGTATAAATGAGGTACTAACGAGGTAAATGGTTTCTTTTGTGCTACAACCCCCCCCCCAAACTTAATAAACTATTTGTTATTTCCTAGACATGGTTCTCAAACTGCTTTATTTCTTTGTCTTACTTATTTTCTTCCTTAACTCCATACTTCTCCCCGTCCCTTCTCTTAACTTGATGGTGGCTACCTTGAGGTCAACTAAATGAATTGGCTTGGGTAAAAGATAACACTTTCTAACTCTCAAGAGAGACAAACTAATGGAAAAATCCCAAAGTCTTAATGGCTTAAAACAACAAAATTTATTTATCCCTCATACTACATGTCCAGTGAGCTCTATTCATTGTAATAACTCAAGGACACAGGCTAAGAGAGGCTACATTTTGATACATGTTTCTACCATTGCAGAAACAGGAGAAAGAGAGCATGGTAAATTCTCTTAAAACTTCCACCAGATTTTGGGAAGGTGATGGCTTCACTGTTGGCTGCTTAGTTTTTGAATATTTCAAAACCCTCACATCAAAACATAGAGTAACTCTATGGGAAGGGGGGAAAGCCAGAAAATCCACAAATATTCACAAAAAAGCTGAGTGACAAGGTTTGCCCTAAAAGCACCAAAATATTAGCAAATGGAGATAAACTATAAATTGCCAACAACAATAAAAGTTGCCTTGGCCAGCATCTGTGCAAGAGGCAGCAGAGGTAACTGATAACAAAAGAATGCCCAAATAGCTAAGAGGTAATCACAGGGAAATATGGCTCAATAACTTGAGAAAAGCAGGTGAAACTACGAGGGGTTTGCCCCAAACCAATAGCAAAGGAATGCAAAAAGAAAAGATAGAAAGAGCTGAACAGTCTGCCCAGTGAACTCTTAAACTGACCAGCTGGGGGCCTGCCTTTTAGTTAGAATCCTACTTTGAGGAGAAACTGCTAGAAGTGGAATTAACGACGAGCTGGATAAGATTTGTTTCTTCCAAAGTGCTCACCCTGGGTGGTGCCTGTGGCTCAGTAAGTAGGGTACCAGCCCCATATACCGAGGGTGACGGGTTCAAACCTGGCCCCAGCCAAACTGCAACAAAGAAATAGCCAGGCATTGTGGCAGGTTGCCTATAGTCCCAGCTACTGGGGAGGCTGAGGCAAGAGACTCGCCTAAGCCCAAGAGCTGGAGGTTGCTGTGAGCTGTGATGCCACGGCACTCTACCAAGGGTGACAAAGTGAGACTCTGTCTCTAAAATAAAATAAATAATAAATAAATAAATAAATAAATAACAAAGTGCTCACCCCAATACATAAATGGATTAATAAAATGTAGTATACATACTGTGGAGTACTACTTAACCATAACAAAAAATGGCAACCTTTTGTAACAATCTGGTTGGAACTAGAGACAATTCTTCTAAGTAAAGTATTTCAAGAATGGAAAATAAACAACACATATAGTCAATACTAAGTTGGAATTAATCAATCAACATTTAAGTGCACATATGGAAGCAAAATTCAAAGAAATCAAGCAGTTGCTGGGGAGAGAAGGGGTAAATTTACACCTAATGGGTACTATGCACAATATGTGTGGGAAGAACCCACTTATAACTTTGACTCAAATGGCATGAAAGGATTATGTGTAGCCAAAATGATTGTAACCCCATAATATTCTGGGAAAAAAATACTTTTACTTCCATAGTAACTGGATGGTATTTGCCCTTCTGCCATAGCAGCAAGAAAACTGAACAAAACACAGGGGCAACTAATTTTGAACATTGAACAATGCTGTAAAGCCTGAGGGAAAAAAGAAACAAATGAAGTGAGCCTTATGATTGGCTCTGCTTTCTATCTGGAGACAAATTCCAGCCCACTATACAGTGAGGGGATCCTATGTAGAGCCTGGCAACCTTGTGGAGCTGAGGAGAAAGACAGATTGGAGATCATAAAGGTGCAGCGAACTTCAGGAGCAGAATACCAAGAAAAAGGAGCTGCACAGAGAAAGCTAGAGATCTGCAGAGGAATCTCCTTAAATCTTTTGCCAAATTCTAAATTTCACATACATAAAATGAAATTCCATGAGAAGACAGAGAACTGTAAGCTGATAACTCCAAGAACTCACACAGGATGGGGAAACTTTCAGTTCTAATTGGCCAAAGTGGAGAGTCCTCACTGAACATAAAGGGCACTCAGTGGAGACCCAGAAAGTCACTTCATAATAGTGCAGCTAAACTAGCCCTAGAGTAAAGGCTGTTGAGAACCACAATACAAAGGTAAAAAAAAATAACCCTGGAATGATCAAACTGATTATAAATTAACTACCTGCCAAAGTACCAACACTCTTTAATGGAATTCAATAAATCTGGCACTTAGCAACAAAAAATGCATAGTGCCCAACATCTAATAAAAAAAATTACTAGAGGGTGGCACCCATAGCTCAGTGGGTAGGATGCTGACCACATACACCGAGGCTGGAGGGTTCAAACCAGCCTGGGACCAGCTAAAACAACAATGACAACTGCAACAACAACAACATAACAATAACAAAAACTAGCCGGGTGTTGTGGCAGGCTCCTGTAGTCCCAGCTACTTGGGAGGCTGAGGCAAAAGAATCACTTAAGCCCAAGAGTTTGAGGTTGCTGTGTACTGCAACATTATAGCACTCTACCCAGGGTGACAGCCTGAGACTGTCAAAAAAAAAAAAAGAATTACTAGACATAGGAAGAAGCAGCAGCATGTGATCCATAAGGAACAGAAAATTCAGTCAATAGAAAAAGACATAAGAGGATGGTGCCTGTATTCCCAGCAATGTGGGAGGCCAAGGCAGGTGGATTGCTTGAGCTCACAAGTTTGAGACCAGTCTGTGCCAAAGCAAAATTCCATGTCTACTAAAAATACAAAATACTGAGGCAAGAGGATCACTTAAGCCCCAGAGTTGGAGGTTGCTGTGAGCTATGATGTTGCTATGGCACTCTACCCAGGGCAACTGCTTGAAGACTCTGTCTCAAAAAAAAAAAAAAAAAAATTATTTTTCTCATTTTTAAATTTCTTTAAAAAATTACTGTTTTTTTTAAAGATTATTGTTTAAATTGAAAATATTAACAATGTATTGCAGAGTGTTCAAAGTATGCCAACTACACAATAAGAACAGCAGCACAAAGGACAGGAGGGAAAAATACACAGCTGTTTTTATAACATATGTAAGTAAAGTGGCACATCCTCATCTAAAAGTATACTGTTGGCCAGGCACAGTGGCTCACACTTGTAATCCTAGTACCCTGGGAGGCCGACCCCAATGGATTGTCTGAACTCTGGAGTTTGAGACCAGCCTAAGCTAAAGCAAGACCTGATCTCTAAAAATAGCCAGGCGTGGAGGCAGGCACCTGTAGTCCCAGCTACTTGGGGGGCTGAGGCAAGAGGATCACATGCTCTTGCACATGAGCCCAAGAATTTGAGCTATGACACCATGCCACTCTACCAAGGCTGACAAAGTAAGATTTTGTCTTTAATAAATATATATATATTTATATATATAATATAAAATTTATATTATTATTATGGACTGTGTTGTGTCCCTCCCCCAAATTCATATGTTAAAGCTCTAACTTCCAACATGACTGTATTTGGACATAGGGTCTGTAAGGAGGTAATTAGATTAAATGAGGTCAAAAGTGTGGGGCTCTAATCTAATGTGACTGGCATTCTTATAAAAAGAGAAGGAAAGACACCAGAACATACCATGCACAAAGAAAAGGCTATGTGGGCGGCGCCTGTGGCTCAGTGAGTAGGGCGCCAGCCCCGTATGCCGAGGGTGGTGGGTTCAAGCCCAGCCCCGGCCAAACTGCAACAAAAAAATAGCCGGGCGTTGTGGCGGGCGCCTGTAGTCCCAGCTGCTCGGGAGGCTGAGGCAAGAGAATCGCGTAAGCCCAAGAGTTAGAGGTTGCTGTGAGCCGTGTGACGCCACGGCACTCTACCCGAGGGCGGTACAGTGAGACTCTGTCTCTACAAAAAAAAAAAAAAGGCTATGTGAAGACATGAGGGTATCTATAAGCCAAGGAGAGAGGACTCAGGAGAAACCAAACCTGCCAATACCTTAATCTTGAACTGTTAGTCTCCAGAACTGTGAAAAAATAAACGTCTGCTGTGTAGGTCACCTAGCGTGTGGTATTTTGTCATTGCAGCCTGAAAAAACTGACATGACTATAATAGGTTTGTTTGCATATTGACAATACCTAGAGCAACCACTAAAGACCAAAACAAAGAAGTTGTTGCAAGTTGAGTTTTTTTTCTTTCTTTCTTTCTTTTTTTTTTTTTTTTTTTTGAGACAGAGTCTTACTATGTCACCCTCGGGATAGTGCAATGTTGTCACAGCTCACAGCAACCTCAAATTCTTGGGCTTAAGAAATTCTCTTGCCTCAGCCTCCCAAATAGCAAGGGCCCACCACAATGCCCGGCTGTTTTCTTATTGCAGTTTTCATTGTTGTTTAGCTGGCCCAGGCTGGATTCCAACTCACCAGCCTGGGTGAATGTGGCTGGCGCCATAACCACTGTGCTATGGATGCCATCCAGAGTTGAGTTCTTATGATCAGAGATGAAGTTTAGTGTGCAGGGTACTTATTAAGGAGTACTGTTCAGACAAATACTTGCGGAAGGAAGGAGACAAAAACAGGAGTGGGAAGAGTGAGAAGTCAGATTGTTATGCTAGCCCAATAATAGACTTGGCCAATTCTACATGAAGCTACAGAATTGGAATGACTTTAGAATTGTGCTGAGTTGGGTGGCGCCTGTGATTCAGTGGGTAGGGCGCTGACCCCATATGCCGAGGGTGGTGGGTTCGAACCCTGCCCTGGCCAAACTGCAACAAAAAAATAGCCAGGCATTGTGGCAGGGGGTGCCTGGAGTCCCAGGTACTCGGTAGGCTGAGGCAAGAGAATCGCCTAAGCCCAGGAGCTGGAGGTTGCTGTGAACTGTGACACTACGGCACTCCTTCGAGGGTGATAAAGTGAAACTGTCTCTACAAAAAATATAATAATAATAATAATTGTGCTGAGTTGGACCAACATGCTTGGACCTTTATATTCTTGCATCCGCTCTGGTTGTGGGCTACCTTGGGAAAGCGAATGACCTTGAGCAAGGTGGCTGTCTACAACCAAGGCAATTCCTGAAGGATCAGTCAGCAGAAAGCTATCTGCCAGGGAGGCACCTGTGATTCAGTGAGTCGAGCGCTGGCCCTATATACCGAGGGTGGCGGGTTCAAAACCAGCCCCGGCCAAACTGCAACAACAACAAAAAATAGCTGGGTGTCGTGGCGGGTGCCTGTAATCCCAGCTACTCGGGAGGCTGAGGCAAGAGAATCACCAAGTTCAGGAGTAGGAGGTTGCTGTGAGCTGTGTGACACCATGGCACTCTACCGAGGGCGATAAAGTGAGACTCTATCTCTACAAAAAAAAAAAAGAAAGCTATCTGCCAATATGAATCTTAGCAGAGGGAACAATAATTACTTTTTGAAGTATCTTGATTCAAGAGAGATCTGAGCAGCATTTAACAGTATCCACCGCAGAGATACAAACAATAACCAGTAGTAGAGATAAAATGGGACAATAAAAAATACTCAAAGAATCCAAAAGAAGGCAGTAAAAGAGGAAAAAACAACAATGGACAGTTGGAATAAATAGAAAACAAATAGCATGACATTAAATTTAAACAAATATATCGATGATTGTGTAAGGGGATTCTAAACACTCCAATTAAAAGGTAGTGTTTAGAGTTCACATAGGTTAAAATTTAAATGACTTAAAGAAAGATATACTTTGTAAATACTCATCATACAAATCATGGAATTGGCTACATTAATATCAGGAAAAATTGTTCAGAACAAAGAATATTACCAGGGATAAAGAGGGACATTTCATAACGATAAGTGGGTCAAATAAATAAGAAGACATAACAATCCCAAATGTATATGCCCAAGAAACAGAACTTCAAAGTATACGGAGAAAAACCAGAACCATAAAGAAAAATGAAGAAATCCACAATTTTGGTTGGAGATTTTATTACTCTCTCAGTAATTGACATAGAAAGTATATGGAAAATCAGTTAGGATATAAAGGACTTGAACAACACCATGTACCAAAGTGACATTATTATTATTATTATTATTATTATTGAGACAGAGTCTCAAGCTATCACCCTGAGTAGAGTGCCATGGCTTCACAGCTCATAGCAATCTCAAACTCTTGGGCTTAAAAGATTTTCTTGCCTCAGCCTCCCAAGAAGGGACTATAGGCACCCACCACAATGCCCAGCTATTTTTTTTTTTTTTTTGGTTGTCACTGTTGTTTGGCAGGCCCAGGCTGGATTCAAACTTGACAGCTATGTGGCTGGCACCCTATCCTCTGAGCTACAGGCTCCGAGCTGACCTTATTATTATTTACAGAACATTCAATTAGAACAGAAAACACATCTTTTCAAGTGCACACACAACAAGAGTAAAACCTTGTCTCCTAAAAAAATAATAAAGATAATTTTAAAATTTGAAAAAGAGGAAAGAAAGAAGAAACCCCCCCCCCGAGGATATGATATGATAATGTGGAAATCCTACACATCTTACTAATGCAAAATAATACCAGAACAAATAAGTGAATTTCATAAGGTTACATGATACAAGATCAAACAAAAACGAATTTTTATATATTAGCAACAAATAATTCCATATGCTATAGAATACCACAGATTATTTCTATATGCTAGCAAAAGCAATTAAGAAAATGAAATTTGTGATGTTGAGCACCTTTCTGTGTACTTATTGGGCCATGTTTCCATAATAAGTAGTGATATTTAGCACATTTTCATGTACTTATTGGCCCAAGTACATGAAAAGGTGCTCAACATCACTAGTCATTATGGAAACACGGATCAAAACTACAATGAGATTCCACTTCATATTTCCTGGGATGACTCTTCTCAAAAACATAGGTAAGTAAATAAAATGAAATAAGTGTTGACGAGGATGTGGAGAAACTAGATCCCTTATGCATTACTATTTGGAACAAAAAATGGTGCAGCTGCTCAGGGAAACAATATGGAGGCTTCTCAAAAAGTAAAACAGAATGATCACATGCTCTAGTAATTCCACTTCCAGGTTCATGTCCCAAAGAATTGGAAGCAGGAACTCAAATAGATATTTGTACATCAGTGTTCACGTGAGCTTTATTTATGATAGCCAAAAGGTGGAAACTACTCAAATGTCCATTGGTAGATCAATTGATAAACAGAATGTGTTATACAAATACTATGTAGCAAAAAATAAAATAAAATGAAATGAAATGAAAATAAATACTATGTAGCCTTGCAAAAACGTGAATGAAACTTTAAAACATTAGTAACTATTAAAGTATCATTTTAAGTGAAATAAACTGGACACAAAAGGACTCAAGTATGATTCCCCTTACATGAGATACCTAGAATAGCAAATTCATAGACACAGAAAGTAGAACAGGGGATGTCAGGGGTTGGGGAGAGGGAAGATAGGAGTTACTGCTTAATGGGTAAGGAGTTTCAGTCTGGGATGATGAAAGAGTTCTGGAAATGGATAGTGGTAATGAGGACATGACATTGTAAAGGTACTCATGCTACTGAATTGTGCACATTTTTAAGTCATATGTTTTATCACAATAGAAATGTCTTAAAATTAAATACTTAGGAATGAATTTAAGAGCATATGCATGTGACATGGACTGAAAAGTATAAAACTTTTCTGAGAGGTATAAAAGAAATAAGTAGAGAACAGTCATGTGTTTGTAGAGTATACTCCAAATTGGTACATACGGGTCTTCCCCATTTTTTATTGTGTGGATGCACCATGTCCTACATTGATAGATACTTGCTTTCTTCCAAATATTTTGCTACTAATAATTCACAATAACCTTATACATTTGTGTTGTGTATGTTGGGATTGTGACTTGGTGCAGATTGCTACTAACATTGTTAAATCATACTCATATTTGGTTTTGTTAGATGTTTCCAAATTTCCCTCTATAGAGTTACAAAAGTTGCACTTCTACCAGGAATGTATAAGAACACCTGCTGCTCCACAGCCTTAGTAACAGAGAATTTTATCAAACTTTTGGGGTTTGTCAATGAGTGTTTAAATATATGCTTAATGAGTATCTATTTTTTCTGATAGATGTCCATTTTTTGTTGTTTCTATTTTCCTTTTGGGTTTTTTGCCTTTTTCTTTTCAGTCTTTTAGAGCCTTTTATATACAGTACTGTATTAGATGAATTGGTCTTTTGTCTGTGAGGTAAACTGCAACTATTTTCTCCCAGTTTGCCATTTGTCCTTCAATTTCTCTTATGCTCTTTTTTTTTAAACCATAATCAAAATTAAATTAAATTTTACGTAGTCAAATACACAAATTGTACTTTTGCTTCTGGATTTTGAGCCATAAGAGGCTTTCCCCACTCTCACATTATAAATGAATTCTTCCATGTTTTCTTCTAAGGCTTGTACGATTTTACTTTTTATATTTAGCTCTCTGATACATTTGGAATTTATTCTGGTTTATGAGGCATGATTCTAATTCTATACTTTTCCATATGGGTATCCAGTCTTCCTAACATTATGTACTAAAACGTCCATCTTTTTCCTGTGTTTCAAACCAACATCTCTCTCTAATACTAAAGGTCCACATGTGATTATGTTTATTTTGGACATATTATTCTTTGGACTTGTCTATTCCTGAACTAAAGCTACATGTTTTTTAGAAGCTTTATAATGTGTTTCATTATCTAATGGGCTGATGGCACTAAACTTCTTTTTCAAAAATTTCCTAGCTATTTCTGCTTGTGTGCTTTTGCAAATGAACTTTAGAATCACCTTGCCTAGGTCCAGGCCTATGGCCCCACCTTCTAAAAAATAAGTTTGGTATTTTTATTTGGATCACATTAAATCTTTGAGATTCTGTGTAATCTTTTTCCTCAAGTCTATTTTTATACCATTAATGTTTTTAACACTTTCAAATGTTAGGCTCTACTTCTAAGTATTTTAACTTTTTGTATTGCTTTTGTAATTGGACTCTCATCCTTCACAACATGCAATTATTATTGGCAGTATATCTGAACACTACTCCTTTCATATTAAAACTTTATATCCTACTGTTTTACTGAATTTTATTACTTGCATTAGTTTTAGCATTGATTCTCTTAACTTTTATCTCTTCCTTTCCTATTTTTATGTCTTTTTAAAAAATCTGACTATAGGGTTGGCACCTGTGGCTCAATGGGTAGGGCGCTGGCCCATATACTGAGGATAGCGGGTTCGAACCTGGCCCCAGCCAAACTGCAACAACAAAAAATAGCCAGGTGTTGTGGTGGGCACCTGTAGTCCCAGCTATTCGGGAGGCTGAGGCAAGAGAATCACTTAAGTCCAGGAGTTGGAGGTTGATGTGAGCTGTGACGACACAGCACTCTACCGAGGGCAATAAAGTGAGATTCTGTCTCTAAAAAAAAAAAAAACAGATAGAAAGAAAAAAAACTGACTATATTGGCAATATTAAATGGAAGAGGAGTGAGTTGTTTCTGATTCTAGAAGGAACAACTCTAGTGTTTTCTCATTAAGTAGGTGCTGGGTTTTATCAATTTTGCAAAAATCGGGAATGGGTATTAAATTTTGTCAAGGTCCTTTTAGCAGATATAATCAAATTTCTTTTCTTCTTAGAGCTATTAAAATGGAGAATTATGGCAGCGCCTGTGGCTCAGTGAGTAGGGCGCCGGCCCCATATGCCGAGGGTGGTGGGTTCAGACCCGGCCCCAGCCAAACTGCAACAACAAAAAAAATAGCCGGGCGTTGTGGCGGGCGCCTGTAGTCCCAGCTGCTCGGGAGGCTGAGGCAAGAGAATCGCGTAAGCCCAAGAGTTAGAGGTTGCTGTGAGCCGTGTGATGCCACGGCACCCTACCTGAGGGTGGTACAGTGAGACTCTGTCTCTACAAAAAAAAAAAAAAAATGGAGAATTATATTCATTGACTTATATCTGTAGAAATAACCTACGCTTGGTCATAATGTCATCTTCAATTCCCTATTGGTTTCTGTTTTCTGATATTTTATTTGGATTTTTTTATTGCTATTAATTTGATAATATTTAACAAATGTATAATCTATAGGTTAATTTATATTAAATAAGTTATACATACTCTGATAAAATTAATAATGAATTTCATTGATATTAATAGGAGCTTGATCCATAGTTTTATTATTTTATATCAATACAAACTTCATGAGGTTAGGTATTATGTCAGTTATCTGTTGTCACAAGAATGCTGCCTGACCAGCAACTACAAATCCTCAGAGGTCTACAGCAATAAAATGTTTATTGCTCACGTGGCTGAGTTGACTGGCTATGTGATTTTGATGTTGGACAGGCTAGTTTACATATATGAGATTCACCTGACTTGTTGGCTGGAGGCTCTGGTAGGTCTAGGCTCTGTTTCATGTGTTTGTTGTCCTGCCAGTCATGTGATCATAGTAATGGCACTCTTGCAAGAAAGAGCAAATTCAATCATGCAAATTATTTCCAAGCTTTGCTTTGTATCATTTCCTGACATCTCATTAGCCAAAGAAAGTGACACAGGCAATCCAAGAATCAGAAAGTGAGGACATGCAAAGATATGCAACAAAGTGTATAGATACAAGCAGGTGTGGAGCATCTAGGGCCATTTTTTTTTTTTTTTAAATCAGTGTCTCACTCAATTGTCCAGGCCAGAGTGCAGTGGTATAATCCTAGAAAACCGCAGCTTCAAACTCCTAGGCTCAAGCGATCCTCCCAGGTAGCTGGGACTACAGGCATGTGCCACCATGTCCAGCTATTTGTAAAAACAGTTTTTGTAGAGATGGGGTCCTGTTATGTTGCCCAGACTGGTTTTGAACTCCAGACCTCAAGTGATCCTTCCAGCTTAGCCTCCCAAAGTGCATGAGCCACCACACTTGGGGCCATTTTTGTAAACTATCCCAGTTTTCCCTAATGGCCATAATTATTCACACCATTGGTCTGGGTGTTGCTACTCATGATCCAGAAGATGACTGAAAAGCTAAATGATCCAGATATGACCCTACATATCTAACATAAGTGGGTGAAACAGGACAGGGTAATTGCAAAAGTACTATCACCTGAAAAGTGTAAGAACGTTAGGCACATAGCAGTCACTGGCTTATAGCAATCCCAAAATCCCACTGGGAAAGTCTTTCCAGGTGCCCTTATAGATGGGAAATGTTCTATAACCAGGCTTCAGTTCTCTTCCCTGAGTAGGTATCTATTGCACCATAGCAATATTGCCATAATTTTAGTAACTTAAAACAACACCCATTTATTATCTGAGTTTCTGTGGGTCAAGAATCCAGGAATAGGCAGTGCCTGTGGCTCAAGGAGTCTGACACTGGCCTCATACGCCAGAGGTGGTGGGTTCAAACCCAGCCTTGGCCAAAATCTGAAAAAGAAAAAAAAAAAAGAATCCAGGAATGATTTAGCTGAGTCCTCTAGTTCAGTGCTCGCAAAGCTGCAATTAAAGTGTTGGCCAGGGCTGTGGGCTCATTTGAGGTGCAAATCTGGAAGAATTCACTTCCAAACTGACATGGTTGCTTGTGAATTACTGGACTCAGTCAGTTCTTTGATGTATAATAGCCAAAAGCTGTCCTCCATCCCTTGCAATGTAGCTCTCTCCATAGGGCTGCTTACTTAATCAAAGCCAACAAGGGAGAGTCATTAGAATCTGCTAAATCTTATGTAGCATGATTACTTAAGTGACATCCCATCACCTTTGCCATATCCTATTAGAAGAAAGTCACAGGTTCCACTCACTATCAAGAAGAGACATGAAAATCCCAGGAGGCAGAAATCATTGCAGGCCATATTAGAGTGTGTCTGCTACATGGAAGGTGGCACCCCCAAACCATGTTCTCCTTGGTTTCTGGCTTCACCTCCTATGGCATCTTCTGAAGAGGGCATTGGAACCTATGCCTTTTGAGCAACTTCTTCAGCCTGCTACCTGCCCATAGAAATTTGGAAGCCCAGAGTCTTTAACATTTAGTCCCTTTTTATTCAGGTTAATGCCACTTTCATTAGTACAGCTCCCTACAAAGTTTTGTGGGTTTTATGTGTCTGACTGGAGTTTACTCTATGCACCAAAAGCTACACCCACCATTATTTCTGAGCGCTTTCTCTGGGTTTCGTCATTAATGCCTGAGGGATGTCAGGCTGCTGTGGGACAACAATCTTATGATTCCTAGAAAGCATTTTTACCAGCTAGAAAAGTATAAGAGATGGTGACGTGATCCTTTCAGAGGTCCTAGCAAAGTATTTCATAGCCCTTGATTTTGTTTTTACTAAAGCTATATCTTAATTTGATAATCTTATATGGGCTTGAAGAGGTGGAGACAAGAAGTTATTTTTCTGATCTGTACCTTTATAGTCCCTCTGAGTAATAGCCAGCTGACATTTTCAGCACTCTGACGAGAAATGTCTCTGCTCAAGCCCTAAGGTTCATCAGGCATATCTGCTATTTCTCAAGCCATGGTAGGTGGTGATATGGGCTGCCTTTTTCTCCAGTTCCCTTGCAATTTTTTCAGCCTCCTATAATGGTCTTCTCACTATTTTTCCAATATCCATCCACAGCCGAGTGGATTAGGTTTTTGTTTGGGCACAAGTTTCGTTATCATATATCTACTAAATATCAAGGCTTTAGAACTGTGTGTGGTGTCTTATGCCTATTATCCTAGTAAGGTGGGAAGATCGCTTGAGCTCAGAATCTTGAGACCAGCCTTAGAAAAGTGAGATCCTTG
This sequence comes from Nycticebus coucang, assembly GCF_027406575.1. Classification (NCBI taxonomy): domain Eukaryota; kingdom Metazoa; phylum Chordata; class Mammalia; order Primates; family Lorisidae; genus Nycticebus; species Nycticebus coucang. Next base: position 83,465,460 of record NC_069787.1, on the reverse strand, counting down.
TCTCTACTAAAAACAGAAAAAGTAGCTGTGAGCTCCTATAGTCCCAACTACTTGAGAGGTTGAGGCAGGATTGTTTGAGTCCAGGAGTTTGAGGTTGCTGTGAAGTAGACTCAGGCTATGGCACTCTAGCTTGGGCAACAGAAAGAGACTGTCAGAAAAAACAAACAAACCCAAACAATCAAAAAAAACTCCTCAAGACTTTAAGACACCCAATATTTATTTAGCTCATGAAACTATAGACGGGTAATTTAGGCTAAACTTGTATGAGCATTTCTCCTGGCTCCTCTCAACTTGACCACATGTCTGAGGCTGTCAGCTATCCTACGATTGGTCCCAGATGGCTTTGGTCAGGCTAACTCAGGCACAAAACTTTCACGACAAAGGCAGAGAGCAAACCAAGAGGCATCTTAATTGCACAAGTGCTTTTCAAACCCCTGCTTGTATCAGGTTTATGAAAAATCTCATTGACCAAAGCAAGTCATATGGGTGGGCCCAGAATCAAATTGGGACAACACAACCAAATTCCAAAGTATGTGGGTGAACAATTAGGTTATTTTTTGCAGCCTACCATAGGGATCAATGTTGTATTTGCCTTACAAAAATAATCTAGAAGTATTTCTTCTTTTTTAGTGTTCTGACACAGATTATATAGCATTAAGATTAACTGGTCTGTGAAGATTTGGTGATTTCCCCTGTGAATCTACCTAGTCCTCTTTTGATGGGGTAATATCAATACTTCGATAATCTTTTTTTAGTTACTTTATGAAAATGAGCCAGTTTAAACTTCCTAATTCAATTGGAGATATTTTAGTAAATTATATTTTTCTAGGTCATTATCCATTTCATCTATGTTTTGTTTATTATAAAAAATTATTTATTTTTAATGTATGCAGTTGATTTGCATACAATTGTACAAAATGGTCCTTAAGATTAAAATTTTTTCCTGTTCCAATGTTAAATTTTTTTTTTTTTTTGTAGAGACAGAATCTCACTTTATGGCCCTCGGTAGAGTGCCGTGGCCTCACACAGCTCACAGCAACCTCTAACTCCTGGGCTTAAGCAATTCTCTTGCCTCAGCCTCCCGAGTAGCTGGGACTACAGGCGCCCGCCACAACGCCCGGCTATTTTTTGGTTGCAGTTCAGCCAGAGCCGGGTTTGAACCCACCACCCTCAGTATATGGGGCCGGCGCCTTACCAACTGAGCCACAGGCGCCGCCCTCCAATGTTAAATTTTCACCATTATTTTTTTTGTGTGTATTCGTTTTCTTTCCTTTTACTTAAGTAGTTTTTCTTTAAATAATAAAAATGCTGGGCAGTGCCTGTGGCTCAGTGGGTAGGGCACCGGCCCCATATACCAATGGTGGCGGGTTCAAACCCAGCCCCGGCCAAACTTCAACAACAACAAAAAAATAGCCGGGCGTTGTGGCAGGGGCCTGTGGTCTCAGCTGCTCGGGAGGCTGAGGTAAGAGAATTGCCTAAGCCCAGGAGCTGGAGGTTGCTATGAGCTGTGATGCCAAGGCACTCTACCAAGGGCAATAAAGTGAGACTCTGTCTCTACAAAAAAAAAAAAAAAAAATCAAAATGCTATTCACTTAATTCTATTTTTTGTTTTCCAAACTTATTAATGGATCCTTACCCTCACCACTTCTTCTCTGCCCTTTCTTTTCTTTTAGTTGCATAACAACTCATTTTACTTTTATTCTTTCATTTTTTATCAATATTTATCATTTCAAATTGACAAGACAAATAGTTGAGGATACAACATGCATGCTAGTACATCATTATTGTGAATTGTGGCTTTTATTTTTATTTATTTATTTTAGAGACAGTTTCATTTTTGTTACCCTCAGTAGAGTGCCGTAGTGTCACAGCTCACAGCAACCTCCAGGTCTTGGGCTTACGCAATTTTCTTGTCTCAGTCTCCCAAGTAGCTGGGACTACAGGCACCTGCCATAACGCCCAGCTATATTTTTGTTGCAGTTTTGGCCAGGGCCAGGTTTGAACCCGCCACCCTCGGTATATGGGGCCGGTGTCCTACTCACTGAGCCACAGGCACCGCTCATGAATTGTGGCTTTTAGTACCCTGTTTCCCCGAAAATAAGACAGTGTCTTATTTTAAGGTCTGCTCCCAAAGATGTGCTAGGTCTTATTTTCAGGGGACGTCTTATCTTTCCTGTAAGTAGGTCTTATTTTCAGGGAAACAGGGCAACCTGGGGCAATAGAGTAAGACTCTGTTTCAAAACCTAAAATAAAATAAAAATAAAGTTATGCATTGCTCACATCCAGTCCTTTTGCATAAGTTTCTCCAATCATCTCCTACTTGGATGAAGCTAGTCTTTTAGTGGAATTCTAAGAGGTTGTGAGTATAATATTCTCTAAGCTCTTTCATGATTAAACCTTTTTTATATCCTTTTGTTTTGAGATAGTCTTACTCTGGTGGCCCTGGATAAAGTTCCACCATGGGGTCATAACTCACAGCCACCTCAAACTCCTGAGCTCAAGTGATCCTCTTGCCTTAGCTTCCCGACAGCTGAAATGACAGGCTTGTGCCACGATGCCCAGCTAAACTTTGTTTTTAGTAGAGAGAGAGGTCTTGCTCTAGCTCAGGCTGGACTTTTTCTATATCCTTGATAATTAAACGACAGCTTCGCTGGATAAAAAATCCTTAGTTTATTTTTTCTTTGAGTTTCTTGATGCAGTTGTCATTGTTGTTTAGCTGGCCTGGGCTAGGTTCAAACCCACCAGCCTCAGTGTACATGGCTGGTGCCACAACCACTGTGCTACAGGCGCTGTGAGTTTCTTGAAAATGCTATTCCACTGCTATCTTGATTTGTTGAGAAGTCTGATAACAAACTGATCTTTCTTTTGTAAAAGACTAAGTCTTTTGGCCTAGAGGCCTATAAAGTTTCTTTCTTTACTTTCAAAGTGTAAGAGTTTGCTAGGATATGCTCAGAACTAATCATTCTTTTTTCCCCATTTTTTAATTCTTTTTGAGAAAGTCTTGCTGTGTCACCCTGTGTAGAATGCAGTTGTGTCATCATAACTCACTGGAACCTCAAACTCCTGGGTTGAAGCAATCCTCCTGTCTCAGCCTCCTGAGTAGATGGAACTACAGGCATACACTACCATGCCTGGGTAAACTTTTCCATTTTTAGTAAAGATGGGGGTCTTGCTCTTGCTCAGGCTGTTCTCAAACTCCTGACCTTGAGTGATCTTCTCACCTTGGCCTAGCAGGGTGTTAGGATTAAAGGTGTGAGCCTCCATACCCAGTCTCAAAACTAATCATTCTGAATCAGTATTCTAAGCAACAAGATAGATCCTTTTAAAATATAGTTTCAGGTCTTCTTTCATTATTCAGAAATTTCTTTCAACTGAAGTTTTGAATATTAACTTTAGTCCATTATTTTATGTTTTATGGTGAGAAGTTCCAGTTTTACCTGTCTTGTCTTTTCCTTGCCTTTCTTCTTTATCTATCATTTTTTTTCTGGGTTTTTTTTCAGTTCTTCCTTTATATTGTTTTTGCCGTCTTAGCGTTCCTCATTCCTACCTTCTATGTGCTTTACTCTACTTACAGCCATATCTATTTTCATTTGGATTTATATAATTTAGTTTTCATATCTGTGATGTTATCTTTCTGTTGAAATTCTTTCCCAAGTTTGTTCAGCTCTCTTGTCACATAGGCTTGTTTTTTTTTTTCATTTTTAGCCTGAGTTTTGGAATTTCTGATTTATGGTATTCTTTCATAAATTCACAATTATTATTTTTTTTTAATTCATGTTAGAGTGTTGTGTTACAGTTTACTGTTTTATGGTTCAAGAGAATGTTTTTCTGTCAGTTAATCATGTAAAATTTCTTTAACAAGTTAATGCCTAGGTAGTGATAGGGAAAGTGGTCTGCTTATTCTGAATCTTGGATTTGCTGGGGGGGGTTTTTCTGGTGGGCTGCTGGCTTTAGTTTCTTGCTTCCTTATCTTCTCTTTCATCCACCAAGCCTCCAGGGACAATACTCCCTTTCTAAATGGCTTCATCTCTGTCAAGTGATGCCTTCTGGTCCTGCTCATTTTCTAAGACCTTTCAACTTCCCACTAGCAACTGCTCTGATTCATTTGCCACTTTGGGTGAGACCACAAGTAGTCTAGTTTAGCTGGAGTTTGAATTCCTTCCTGGAAAGGAAGGGAGATTTGGATTCTGCAGGAGTCAGATAATAAAGGACTGTCTATGGAGTCTTTTGCAATAATTTGAGTAAGGAATAGAGAGGTAGAAAGTAAAACAGGAGAGATGAAAAAGAAGGAAAAAACAACTCACCATCCACACTAACAAAGGAAGGAAACTGAAAGCATGTGTCATAACTTTTCAGCTGATGAAATATACTCCAAAATAAAAAAGAAATCCAGAATTTTGGAAATTCTTCCAGAGAAATGACACAATTTCTGCAACAAGTGAACTTCAAGGAATGAGAGATAATGAGATATATGTATAAGGAGAGAGAGGGGGGCAGGGATAGAGACACCTAACCGGTGCCTCTTGGGAGATGGCGGCTCTCAGTGATCTGGTGTGCCCAGGGGTCAGGCAGCCTGTGGGCAGATCTGAAGGGAGGGCACAGGAGTGTCCACTAGGCCCATCAGGTGTATCTGGAGAAGGATGGCAGCATGGAAGGTGAACATGGAGTAGACAAGAGGATCCTGAGAGGCAGCTCAGACAGCTGAGCTGAGGTGGGGAGCAGCTGGGCGGGTCAGGGGGTGAGAGAGAAGTCTGAAAGGTCTTGGATGAGGGAGAGGATTGGCAGCAGGGTGAAGATATGGGGTGAGGATGGCTGTGGGTGATGGTTTGGGGAGTAGTGGAGAGAGTCAGGGTTGGAGAAAGGGATAGGAAGAGACAAAGCCCTCCCCCATTTTTCTGATTTAGGTCTCCAGATTATCTTTAATTTTGCCTTCACAAGGGGGAAAAGTCACAATTTTTTATTGGACATATCCCAGATTCAGTGTTATCCTGCCTTTTGGAATAAAAGGTAAAAAAGGAGAGATGCTTTCCTGCCTTGGGATTCAAGGGCCCACCTATAAGAAGATGTGTTGAGGCTGGCTTCAAGGTGACCTTGGACATGGCTGGAGTACTCCAAGGAGTCAGCATGGGCAGGCACAGCTACCAAGAACAGGGAAGAGAATCCCTGCTGTCCGGAGCCATGTCTCCAAGTGGGACCACTAAATCTGGTCAGGCAGGGCCAACAGGGATGCCTGGGCCTGTTGAATTCACTCTGGAGGCCCCTGAGTCTGGGACAAGATGCTCTGCTCCAGTTTGGCGTATAGGGGTAGGAGGGTCTCATAGACCTGCAGGGGCAGAAAGAACAGTTTAGAATGAGGAGGGAGGGAATATGCCTCTTACATCTGCAATTTGCGATTTAAGAATTTTACATCCTGTTTACTTACAATTTAACTTTTTTGCTGGGCAAAAGAAAGGAAGCATCAATTCACAAAAGAGGAAATGATATTTCTCAAACTTGTACTTTAAGATTGTTTAAAACTGTAAATATGACAGGAAATCAATTTTTGTTATCAAATCTACAACAGTTTTTAAAATTCTGCTACCAGAAAATGGCTGCCTCATCACATAGCTTGTGACAGTTGGTGGTATAAACCTTTTGGAAGTAAACTTGACTTTATATTTACATTAAGGAGTCCATACAGCCCATGACACAGTTATTCTTCTGTGAAGCTCTCCTAAGGAAATAATCCTAAACATAGGGTGCTGAGCTAAGGGTCTTCTTACACACCACTAAATAGTCAGACTCATGATGCTACCATGAGCCACTCCTTGGCCCTCAGAAGGGTAGACTGGAGCAATGCAGCCTGTTGGCAGAGTGGCTGCAGACATTCCTCTCCAATGGGATGCCATATAGCAACTCATGCAGCAGATCACACAGCTGTCCAGGAGGGAGTCTCTTTGCCTCCCCACCCTCCCTAGTCTCTTGCCCCCAGGTTGTCACTCGGGTACAAGGAGTTGAAATCTACATCTTACAGGTACAAGAAGCATCCTGGCTTCAAAACCTCATGCCCCACAGGAATCTCTTTTTCAACAATTCTGTAGATAAGATACATGCCTGGGAGGAGTCACTGCACTCAGGGAAGCCCTAGGTAAAACTTCTCACCAGGTATTTACAGTTTTCCCAGTTCAGGTGCAGTTTCCCAAGACCATTTTTATATATGCAATGTTTTTTTTTTTCTTTTTTTTGAGACGGAGTCTCACTTTGTCACCCTTGACAGAGTGCCGGGGCGTCATAGCTCACAGCAACCTCAAACTCTTGGGCTTAAGGGATTATCTCGCCTCAGTCTCCCAAGTAGCTGAGACTACAGGCACCAACCACAATGCCTGGCTATTTTTATAGACAAGGTCTCACTCTGGCTCAGGCTGGTCTCAAACCTGCGAGCTCAAGCAATCCACCCTCCTCGGCCTCCCAAGTGCTGGGATTACAGGTATGAGCCGTGGCACCCGGCCATAAACAATGTTATTTGGTAATGCCATTGATATTCGATTTTTATCAGGTTTCAAGAAATAGAGCTAGTAAGTTAAGCAAAAGTGAAATTCCCACATAGAATAGGAAAGGAGTGTGCTGTGTAATGAACCAAAACAAACAAAAAAATGGAAAAAGAACCAGAAAGCAACACAACCTCAAATTCTGATCTTTCATTCCTCTTTTTTCTCCTTTAGCAGTTTTTGTCTGTGGCTGTTTCTTGAGTGAGAAATGGAGGTGCACTTCAGGTGTGTACATGTTGTCTCAGGGACAATAAGACTAAGACCCAGGGACCCAGATGCTCTCGGGACTTGTGAGTAAATACAACTAGGAGCTCATGCCCATCCTGTTCCTACTTAGTTTGGCTGAATTTGCTCCAAAGTCAAGTACTTCACTAACTGGTTATGCAACTTGGGGCACTCTAGGTGCAGCTGGAGTGGCTCTATGGAGAAGGCTCAGGGGTGGTCTCACAAGCTGTCAGAGCCAAAGAGAAGGAGCCTGCTGGGTTCTAAGTCCACAATGAGTCTGAACTGCCTGTGAGGGTTTAGGAGGATAAATTCCTTTGCTTTTTCAAATAAGGATGACACAACTGATGGTTGTCCCTGTAAACCATTCACCTGTGAAGTACTTAGAAACAGACACCATGAATAAAGTGAAGTAAAGAATGGCAGATGACCCTTTATGAAGAGGTCTACAGGGGAGAGGGCTGAGGCTGTTCCAGCCTATATTGAACATTGAGGAGTCAAAGGACAAAAATAAGGGGGCTTTGATTTCTTTGTGTTTGTTTGTTTAGCAGGCCCAGGCCAGGTTCAAACCCAACAGCCTCGGTGCATGTGGCCGGTGCCCTAACCACTGAGCTACAGGCGCCCAGCTGGGAAGAGGGGCTTTGATTTCTCCCAAGGAAATTACGACATTCAGCTGAGCCGAGGAGGAAGACCCTATTATTGCTTTGAGTTTCCATTTGAGCACAGACACTGCTGTAGATGCCACAGAGAGAAAACCAAGGATGTGGTCCTGCTCTCAAGGAGTTTAAATAGAGTCTGCAAAGTCAGTCTGCAAACAAGTCACCTGTGCTAATAATCATAGACCGTCACTGTATGAAACCTGCTGTTAAAGGTTCTGGGGTTACATTTAGGTTCAATGATAAAGGGCTCCAAGAACTACTAGTGATTTTGGCCATGGGCAGGCCAGAGAGCATGGGGGGAGCACTGCGGTACATACAGCCCAAAGTATTTGCTACAAATACGAGGCAGATGCCATTGTGATGCGTGCTTTCCCCTATTATGCTCTTCCTTGCTGGCCTCCTTCTAGAGAAGATGAAGGAGCCAGACCCTACTCTAGCTTTTCTTACAACCAGGGTTGACCATATGATCAAGTGGTTTCTGCTGGAAGGGTAGGTGTGTGAGGGTGATAGACCAGTGTCTCTCTCCCTGACAAGCAAGAAGTGTGTGAGAAGAGACTGTCCAATGCCACCATCAAATTCCTGCCTTTGTGTGAGGACATGATGTCTGGAGAAACTGCAGACATCCTGTGACCATTTGGAGCATACCTCGTGCTGCACTACCCTATGCAGTAGCCAAAGCCATGTATACTTTTCTGTACCTGGAACTGTAAGTATAAAATGCATACAAAGTTTCCAGAGCTTCATGCAAAACAAAAAAGAATGTAAGATACCACATAAATAAGTTTTCTGATTACATGTTGAAATGATAATATTTTGGATATGTTGTGTTAAAGTAAATATATTATTGACTAATTTTATCTGCTTCTTATTTATTTTTACTTCTAAAAAATGAGACTAACATTAATTTCTTTCTTTTTTTTTTTTTTTTTAGAGACAGAGTCTCACTTTGTCGCCTTCAGTAGAGTGCCATGGCATCAGAGCTCACAGCAACCTCCAGCTCTTGGGCTTAAGCAATTCTTTTGTGTCAGCCTCCCGAGTAGCTGGGACTACAGGCACCTGCCACGAGGCCCAGCTATTTTTTGTTGCAGTTTGGCGGGGGCTGGGTTCGAACCTGCCACCTTTTGTATATGGGGCCTGCACCCTACTTACTGAGCCACAGGTGCCGCCCAACAAACATTAATTTCAAATGACATAAATGGCTTGCATCATGTTCTGACTATTCATTACTGATCTGGGGAACTGCAGGGAACATGACTTAGAGCCCTGATGTTGAACCACTGTACTGATGTTACTTTCAGATTTTCTGTTGTATAATAATAGCCATTTTGGTCAAGGATTCCTTTTAAGCCTCACAATTAGCAGGTTAAAAGTAGGCAGGACATATGCTGTGTCTACTTGACAGATAAAGAAACAGAGGCTTGGAGACAAGGAGTGTTCCTCAAAGTCAACTGGTGAAGGAGGGGCAGAATGAGAATCAGAACCCAAATTCTCTTTATCTCAGTGTAGGATCTTTCCATTGCATCGAGCGACCTCTTAAACAAAAGGTCACACAACAGACAAATAATAGAAACTTGAACACCTCTATGTGTATGGTTTATCTAGTCATCTGGAAAGTATAACCTCCTGTTTCCAAGATATGTTGGGAGACATTTCTTCACAGTGTTTCTACATGTCTTGTGATAGCTTTTTCCCAGACTATCATTTGAAGAATGTAAAAGCATAGAAACAGAGATATTGCCTCTCTCTGGTGCACAAGGATTTGTTTGCTGTCAAGGATAATAAAGATAATGTCTTCTTTGGGAGCAAAGGCTGGGCAGATTTTTGCAGTGTTTTTGTAAGGTTGGAAGTTTTCTAAGCTCAGGATCCTGTTGTGACACAAACATTATGTGCACAGTATCTATGTGGGCCTACTTTGCATCACCCTGTGGAACTTGGAGGCCAAGGGAAACTGATGCAAGCATGAAGTAACAAAGCCCTTTGTCTCTGATCCAGGAGTCTTTTGTCTTCTGCCTGCATCTATGAAACTGTGGCAGCTTCACTTGTTAGTCTGCAAAGCAGGTAAATTGCAGACCTTTAACAGTTCCTTACAATAGTTCCACCCGTACTCCTGGGCTGCAAGCACCTTCTGTAAACACATGCAGTGGTGTGGTGAATGCTGTGGTGTATCCTTCAGGAACGAAGAACCTTTTCTCCCAGCTGCTGGGGGTGCTGCTGGCAAACAGCCCTCAGCTGACAGCCCCTTTTGGGGATTGCCCAAAGACAGCTGCCTCACCTCATCCTGGGGCAACCCATATGCAGTGACTGATTGACATGGGCTATAAAGGATCAGCTCCTCACCCCAACTGAGTAAAAACTCTAAAGCAGTGGTTCTCAACCTTCCTAATGCCTCCTAATGCCACGACCCTTTAATACAGTGCCTCATGTTGTGGTGACCCTCAACCATAAAATTATTTTCGTTGCTATTTCATAACTGTAATTTTGCTACTGTTATGAATCGTAATGTAAATATCTGATATGCAGGATACATTTTCATTGTTACAAAGGGGTCGCGACCCACAGGTTGAGAACTGCTGCTCTAAAGGATCATCTCAGTTTCAGGACCTCCTGCAGGAGAAGCTGAGGGCTTCATGAAACTGCACTGCAGCTTGCCTCCTCCTTTTCCCTTCCACATCTGTAGATCCTGAGAGCACCTTCCCAATAAACTTCACACGTCTTAGTTGACATCTCAGACTCTGCTTTCTGGTAAACTCAACCTGCAAAAAGTGGGGTCTACCTGCACAGGAATTTCCTGTCCAGGTGACCACACAGCTATCTTGAATCAAACTTGAGATTTGAGTGCTAGAAACACAGCTTGTTTTGTGCTTCCGTGACAGAGGCTTTCAGTAGCTTCTCCAGCCCAGTGACATGGACGGGCCTACCCTGACGCATTGAGAACAATTGAAATATGCCCAGCAATCTATCTGATTCCTGGTGTTGAGATCAGCAGTATCTGTGAATTCCAGGTAACAACCTGGCTTGTTTTGCTCCATTTTCTCGATAATTTCAAAAAAGCAGAATTTCCCCTTTAGTTGAGCATTCCAAGTTCCTTTTTTGGGAAAAAAACCTAATTAGCCCTCACAATGCAAATACTATGACCAAATTCTGATGATCTCTCACCTGAGAAGCTCCGGGACTTGGGGTAGCAGCTAGTATGGGATTTGGCGCTAACTTCACAACCTCTGAAAAGGGTACTTCTGTCCCACCTGCAAGGCCTAGAAGGCAAAGGTCATTTCACATCAGTGCACATTGCAAATGACGATGTTAACTGTAAACAGCACAAAGGATCTTTCTGGGGTGATAAAATGCTTTAAAACTGAATTTTGGTGATGGTTGCCCAACTCAGTAAATCTACTGAAAATCATCGAATCGTGCACTTAAAAGAGGTGACTTTTTTATGTGATATGAATTGTGCTTTGATTAAATTGTTTAAACAACAAAATAATAGAAAAAATATGAAGTGCACGCCTGTTTCGGACAGGGCCTAGTTTGCCTTGCTCATTGTGGTAGCACCCTAAATGGAATGGGACAGGTAACTCACCACGGCACAGAAGGGGAGGGGCTGCCTGCCTCTCCCCTCCCTTCACTCACCACATTCTGGCCAGCTTGTCTTCTCTCCACTTGTTTTGCCTCAGTGCCTTTTTGCTGTGTGGAATGGTCTTTTTCACCTTCATGCACCTATCCCCTTCTCCCCAGCTAAGTTACAGCTAAGAACATCACTTGTTCGGACGGCCCTTGTTACCTCCTCTAGCGCTCAACACCTTCTGCTTTTCTTCAGAAAACATGCCACAATTTGTTGCCACATATTTGGGTGATTATTTGTTCAAGACCCCTCCTTTGCTGAGCTGTAAACTCTAGGAGGCTGTCTCTCTGGGTCACCACTACAGCTGTGGTACCTAGTACTCTATCTGGTATACAGGAGGAACTCAATCAATACTCATTAAGCAAATGAGTAGCAGGGTTGGAGAAGAGGGAAAGTTGACATAGGTGGACAAGAAATAATGAGGAATTTCTAGGCAAGTTAAGCAGTAGGATCAGACTGACAGAAAAACACACCACCATGAGGAGGGAAGAAGGGCCTCCTGAAGATGTGAGGACCAGGTTTCCTAACTGAAGGCTGGAAAACCCCACCTGAGTATAGCTGAAGGAATGGAATGGTGGTGGGGTGGCTAGCACAGAAACTGAGTCGAAGACTCCAGCCCCATCTCTACACATATTTACAGACTGGCTGGAAAGAAGAGATTTCCAAATAAAGTGTCTAATATACTTCTGGGTAAGGAGGGTGAGCCAGGATAGAGCTTAGGCTTTGGCTTTAGAGGGCAGAGCTGGGTAGTGCCCCAGGTACCCTTTGGCAGCTAAATAAGGTATAGAAAGAGAAAAATAAAAACAAAGCACAGTAGAGCATAGCAATGAAATCCTTAACAGGTAATTTCTCTCCCACCTCTGTGAAAAGAGTAGTCTGAAGTGGACCTCAGACTTCTTTATTTTATTTTTTCTTTTGAGACAGAGTCTCACTTTGTCACCCTTGGTTGAGTGACGTGTCTTAGCTCACAGCAACCTCAAACTCTTGGGTTTAAGTGGTCCTCTTGCCTCAGCCTCCCAAGTAGCTGGGACTATAGGCGCCTGCCACAATGCCCAGCTATTTTTGTTTTAGAGACAGGATCTTACTCTGGCTCAGGCTGGTCTCGAATCCATGAGCTCAGGCAATCCACTCGCCTCAGCCTCCCAAGTGCTGGGATTACAGGCATGAGCCACCGTGCCCGGCTGGACCTCAGACTTTTCATCTCCAACACCAAAGGCCAAAAGATTATGCAACAGTGTTTTCAAAGTTCTCAGGAAAAGTATTTTGAACTTGGAGTCTTTTATCAACTATCCTTTGGGAGGATGAAACAAAGACTTGTTGGATATGTCAAGCCTCAAAATTATCACCTACTGAGTTCTCCTTTAAAATATTCATTTAGGTTGTATAATCCCAACAAAACTAGCATAGAATCAAAGGAAAAGAAATAAATTGCAGGAAGTCAAAAAAAGAAAAACTCATAGGTAAGTGCAAATAAAAACCAATAGGATGCAAAATGTACTTAACAACAAAACAAACTGAAAATAAATTCCCAAGTGTTTTTTTTTTCTTATTACTATTATTATTATTATTATTATTTTTTGGGATAGAGCTTCAAGCTGTTACCCTGGGTAGAGTGCCGTGGCATCACAGCTCACTTGGGCTACTCCTGTGCTCAAGCAATTCTCCTGCCTCTGCCTTCCAAGTAGCTGGGACTATAGGTGCCGGCCACAACACCCGGCTATCTTTTGGCTGCAGCTGTCATTGTTGTTTGGTGGGCCCAGGCTGGATTCGAAACTGCCAGTTCAGGTGTATGTGGCTGGCGCCTTAGCCGCTTGAGCCACAGGCACCGAACCTATTATTATTATTCTTTTTAGATAGAGTCTCACTCTGTCACCGTGGCACAGTGGGTAGATTGCCATGATGTCATCATAGCTCACAGCAGTCTCCAACTCCTGGGCTCAAGAAATCCTCTTGCCTCAACTGCCTGAATAACTGGGACTACAGGAACCTGCCATAACACCTGCCTAATTTTTCCCCCTGTTTTTAGTAGAGATAGGGCCTCATTCTTGCTCAGGCTGGTCACAAACTCCTGAGCTCAAACTCCACCCACCTCAGTCTCCCAGAGTGCTAGGATTACAGGTGTGAGCCACTGCACTCGGCCTCAACTGATCTTGATATAGGAGGTGGATGGGGTGGGAAAAGATAGGAATAAAAGAGCAAGAGGTTAATTAAGAGAGGAATATGTTCTTCTCAATAATTCTCATGTTGACAGAAAAACATAAGTTTAAATAGGTATGTTAAAAAGTTAAGAGTAAACCTATAAAGAATAGAACCGCTAGAAGGAGAGGATGCCCTTGTGGGCATGTGCTGCTCCCTCCAGAAGGCTCCTAAACAGAGAGCTTCCTTTAATATCAGGAGTTTCAGGAAGGCCTCCAGCAGAACAATAGACCTCCCTGGAGCTGTCCAGGGTCCTGGACCGCTTGGGCCTGAAATCTTTCCCTTTGTCTCAACTTCTTGTTCTTGCTGAAAAGACAGCTCTGGATTAGTCCCACCTTTCCTTCCCTCCAGCTGTCCAGACCCATACTCACATGTCCTCAAGCATGCCCTGTGTCCTTTTCCAGTGTCCCTGTGCTGATCTGACCAAGTCTCATTCAGTTAGCACCTGATCTCCCTTTCCCCACTTTAATTATAGAATGAAAGAACACAGAGTATGGGTTGGTCTTTGCCTGCTGGGAGGGAGAAAAATGAAGCTACAGCCCCCAAGACTACAGTGTCCCCAAAGTAGGAATGCCTTGCTATTTTCTTTCCACCCTCCTCAGCCCAGCCAGTGCCCTGACTACTTCCAGGGACAGCTGTCCCCCTCCATCAACCTACCATGAAAAGCTCGGTAAGCAGAGCCCACACAGGCCGAGTTGGCAGTGTCTATGACATATACTGGGGCACCAAACACATCTGCAAGCACCTGGAAGGGACACAGAGGTTTTACTGTAGTAGGTCCCCCATAGGGAACATGGACATTTGGGGATGCATTTTCCTAGGTTCTTCTTCATATGTCTTCTCACCCCTTCCATTCCACCTCTACTGCCTTATAGGGAGTACACTTGGCCATGCTGCCCTGGTGACCATGTGATCACACAGGCAGGATCACCTAGGGAAGTCCTTAGTAGAGAGCCATAGCTCCTCATGTCATTGTACTGCATAGCCATTTATCAAAGGCAAGGCAGAGGATTTATGGAAGTATGCCTAGCAAATGCATTGACCTGGAGCTGGCACATCTGGGTACTAAACTAATATTAACAAGCCCAGACAAATCCAAACTAACAAAGGCACATTTCATGGGGATAATCATAAGGTTTTCCATTTAGGTCCAAAAATAAGTTGAGTACATTTAGAATGGAGGACTTGTACTAAGAGCAATTGACCTGGAAAAAACTTGAGGGGAATCTTGGCTGACCAGAGATATTGCAGTAGATGCCAGTGACATCCTTCCCAGATCCCCTTCACCGACCAGAGTGCAACCCTCCCTGCCCTGCTGTGAGTATCATCTGCTAACAGCTCACAGCACTCCCTCCTCAAGAGAACTGACCTTAGCTGAGCAGAAGGTGCCACTCACAGGAGATTATACTAACCCTTACACAGAACACGCAATTGGCCCCTTGACCCAAGAGGTAGAGACAATTCTGTGGTGTAATTCATACTTTTGAGGTCCCCTTGGGATGGAGCTGAAGCAGACTCTAGCCACCAAGACCACATCCTTGCTTATCCTTCTTCCCTCAGCCTATCCTGAGTCCTTCACTCCCTTCTTCCTGTAAGCATGCTCAACAAAACACTTAGAATAATTCCCATTTCAGTCTCTGCTTCTATAAAATCTTATCTAATATAGGTATATCATAAGTAAACAGTTGATGCAATTATTCTAATAGCTGAGGCACACTCAGGCTACACCCAAAATGCAGGGTATCCCCACAATGAGGACCTGACAGCCCCCAACATGACAGCCTGAGTGTTAGATATCTGGTTCCACTTTTGGTCATATGTTTCTAGCATTATGGAGGACAAGAAGGACAGGGACAAAGCCTGGCAACTGTGCTAGAAGGGGACTGGCTGGAGAATTGGAGAAGAAGTCTTAAATTGGAAGGAAGAAGTCTTTAGAAAAACAAAAACACTGGCATTAGCTGTCAGAAGGTTTGCCATGTGGAAGAACAGACTTCACATGACTCCAGAGGCCAGCACTGGTATCAGACAGTGGATAGTACAGGGCAGCAGAATTCACCTCGATATGAGATGGAATCTGCACACAGTGTGAGCTGTAAGGCAACAGAGCTGCATCCTGAAGACAGTGGACTGAGACTCCCCATGCCCGCAGGAGTGGGAGTGGAATCAGTCCTTGCCATTGTGTCTCTGCATCTCAGATGTAACAGTAGCAGACAGGAGAAAGGGCCCACGATCAGCACTTACCTGTAAGATATCTCTATTGTGAGATGCTCCTCCAGTGGCCAAAATCTTTGTCTTGGGCACTACAAGAGAAAAGAAAAGAAAAAAAATGAAATAGCTGTGGCAATTCCCCCAATGCAGAAAAGCTGTTTTTCCAGAATTCTTCAGCCACAAAGGATGATGATGTGCCGAAGCCTCCGCCTCCCACACAGGCCTGGGAGGGATCCATAGCTGGCTCTTCCATGTAGGCCTGTTACATGCTTATGAGGTTGCTCCCTCATCTACCTTTACTATCCTACCTTTGTATACTTTGTTTTTTAAATCTCAACATAGCAGTAATGAAGGGAACTTCCTTAGGTTGAAAAAGCCATATAGCCAAAACTGTTACCAAATATCATCCTTTTCTTTTTTTTTTTTTGAGACAAATCTCACTCTGTTGCCCAGGATATCAGCCTAGCTCACAGCAACCTCAAACTCTTGGGCTCAACTGATCCTTCTGCCTCAGCCTCTTGAGTAACTGGGACTACAGGTGCCTACAAAAATACCAATTAATTTTTCTATTTTTAGTAGAGACAAGGTCTCCCTCTTACTCAGGCTGCGTGCAAAAGGACGAATCTCACAATGTGATGCTGAGTGCTTAGCAAGAATCTGTGTGCAAAAGAATGAGGCTGGTTCTTTTTAATTCGTGTTGTATCCTGACATGAACACAGCACAATGCATTTATCCTGTCTACTACTGGGCACTGGATTGCTTCCACTGTGGACTATTAAGCATAGTGTTGCAATGGATGTTCTCATATACTTCTTTTAGTGAACACATGTACAAATTCCTGTTGTGCATTTACTTAGGAGTGAGGCTGTTGGGTAGGTGTAGATTCAGCTTTAGCAGATGATACAGGTTTTCCAAGAGGTTTATGCAATGTGTATTTTTATAGTATCCTTTTACTTGATTGAGTCAAAGACATATAACAGATACTAAAAGAACTTGCATTGCCCATAAAAAGTATCATAAGGAAGCCCTCAAGTAAAGAGGCGTTGGAGGTTTTTTCTATCTTCCAGAGTGACAACAGTTGCTGCCATAGGGACAGATACATCTAAAAACCTGGACTCGATGGTTGGCCAGCTAGACCCCAGACCCCCTCAATACCATCAATAAGCAGAATTCACTGGCTTCTCAAAGCTGCCTATTGCATAGCTCAAGTTCTCACAAATCCCTTTCTCCTCCTTTTGCCTGCTCTCAACATTGGACTGCCTCTTCATGCCAGTTGCTATGTTCGTCTCCTATAAAACTCATATTGAAACTTAATCCCCACTGTGGCAGTTTGAGAGGCAGACTCTTTAAGAGGTGATTGGGTCATGAATGCCCTTATGAATGGATTAATCCACCCATGGATTAAAAGCTTAATGGGTTATCATGGGAATGGGACTGAGCTGACACCCCTAGCCCCATGGCCATGTGATACCCTATGCCACCTCAGTACTCTGCAGAGAGTCTCCACCAGCAAGAAGGCTCTCACCAGATGTGGCCCTTTAACCTTGGACTTCTCAGCCTCCATCACTGTAAGAAATAAGTTCCTTTTCATTATTTATTAGCCAGGTTCAGGTATTCTGCTATAAGCAACAGGAAACAAATACACCAGTCTTCGGAGTCTTGACAGTGATCTCCATCCCCACTCTTCTTGTCCAGGCTGAAAGGCCCCGACCCTCCCACAGGCAGATGGGGTCTAGTAAGGCTAGAAGGACTAGTGCTAGCTTGAGGGATGCTCCACAGTGGTGGAGCCATGACCTCAGACCAGGCCCTGCATTGCCCATGTCCAGAGCTCAGGACATTTCATCTGTAGCTTGGAGCTTGGGGTTACAGAGAGACCTCTGTCAAGTCCTACAGTTTCTGGTCAAGAGGTCATGGTACTAGAGATAGAACTGAGAAAAAGAAACAACCTGTCCCTATGCTAGGCCTGGCCACAAGTGCCAGTCAACTTACTTTCTTATCCCCACCCCCAGGGCCAGGCTTCATCTCCCTTCTGCACGAGGATCCCTGTTAAGAGGGCCCAGAGTATAAGTGGGGCCCAAAGTCCCCACCCCAGGACACATCCCACCAGCAGTTCACTTACTGACTCGATAGCCCAGGCCTTCTGCATGAATTCTCTTGGCCATGAATTGTCCTTCGATTAGTGCTCGAATCTCCACATCCTTGGGGAATGATGAGACCTGTCTCCAGAAAATGTGCGCACAGAGTGAGGCACTCTCATGGACCATTCATGTGTGCATGTATTTTTTTAAACAACAGCCCGGATTGGGAACTCTCTCTCTCTCTCTCTCTCTCACACACACACACACACACACACAAGCTCACAGGCTCACGTGTATATCACAAAGGCATCACAGAGCTCAGCCTCAAGCAACCAAGAATTCAAATTCTACCTCCACTTTTCAGCTCTAGGTCCTTGAATAAGTTACGTAAGTCTTGCTGAGTGTCATTCTCTTTCTTAACAGAACTGAGATAACAGTGGAACCTGTTTTATAGGGAATATGTAGTTGACACTTGATAAGTGAGAGCCATGAGCCTGCACTGAGAACCCACCACTGTGGAGTGCCCTCCAAGGTAGCCAGCAGAGAGGCACATCCAGCCCCAGGTTGCCCCTGCATCTGCAGCACTGAGACCCACAGTGGAACCTGCCACTCTCTCCTCACGAACTACCGCACTACTTATTCAAGGACCTAGAGCTGAAAAGTACTTCCAGTTTCCAAACTGTTCCTTCTCCTTGAAGTCTGATCCATTCCTCCCACAGCAAGATGCTTCTCATCCTTTCAGGTCTCAGTCTAGTGGCCACCTTCTCAAAGAGGCCTGTGCTTGACCACCCTTCCTAGGGTAAGTCCCCAGGCCACCCACTGCCCTCTTGCAGCATTCTGTTCTTCCCTTTTTTAGCCATATCATGTGCTGTAATCAACTGTCTCCTACAGGCACCTGGGACATGAAGAAACCACATGAAATACAGAGGGTAGCATATAATGTTCCCCTCTGGGGTTTGGTGACTGTAGCTCAAGTGGCTGAGGCACCAGCCACATATACCAGAGCTGGCAGGTTCGAATCCAGCCTGGGCCTGCCAAACAACAATGACAGCTACAACCAAAAAATAGCCAGGCGTTGTGGCGGGTGCCTGTAGTCCCAGCTACTTGAGACGCTGAGGCAAGAAAATTGCTTAAGCCCAGGAGTTGGAGGTTGCTGTGAGCTGTGATCCACAGCACTCTACCCAGGGCAACAGCTTGAGGCTCTGTCTTGAAAAAAGAAATACATATATATTTTTTTCCTCTCTGGCTGAGAGGAAAAAGGTTAAGGACCTCAGCATATGACAGGTTACCCTCAAGAGACTAGAAAGGATTAGGACAGATGGCTTCTCCCCCAGGTCCCATCACATGTGCCGTAATCATACGTGTGTTCATTCCCCTGTCCACTGTCCATCTAGATCAGTGGTTCTCAACCTTCCTGATGCCTCCTAATGCCATGACCCTTTAATAAAGTTCCTCATGGTCTGGTGACACCCAACCATAAAATTATTTTCATTGCTACTTCATAACTGTCATTTTGCTACTGTTATGAATCGTAATGTAAATATCTGATATGCAGGATGTATTTTCATTGTTACAAAGGGGTTGCGACCCGCAGGTTGAGAACTGCTGATCTAGATGGTGGGCTCTGTAGAGCAGGGACCACATACACGCTATTCTCCTCTGTGTCTGCAACACCTGGCAAAATCACATGTATCTATTGACTGACTGAATGAGAAACACTACCTTCTCCCTGCCAAATCTAGACTGATGTGCATAAAAGAGAACACGGACATCTTCTCTCTGAATAACAGAAACCAAACTGATTCTCCATCAGAAGACTGAGATGGAACTCCTTACACCTTACATAAAACTTTCCATTCACAATCCAACATGCAATGCCATCAGCTACCATATAATCCAACACCAATTCTGTTGCAATCACTAGAGAAAGTGTCTTAGAAAAGTACCCTAGACATTTACAAAGATCAGAAACATTTCTTAGCTCGAACCCAAAATGTGGTGATGACTCTCTGGTAACTAACTGAGAGAAGCATTAATTACAGGCAGAAAGAATCAGCTGAATTCTTCCTGAGAGAGGTTGCATGGTGGAGAAGGAAGATAACAGCAGCCTCAGAGACAGAGAGGTCTGGGTTTGGGACCCCTCAGCCACTTATGACCTTGTGACAACTCTGGGGAGGTTACTCACCCTGAGCCTCTGAGACTGGAAAGAGGGATAATAATGCCCACCTCACAGAACTGCTTTGAGAAGTAAATGAAGAAGGAATAAGAAACCATGACCATGGTGCCTAGCTCAATAAATGTTAGCACCTCCCTGTTCCAGAGGCTCTTTCAAACAGGAGGAAATTCGTGATGTAAATCTGTTAAGTTCTTGGTAAGTATAGGATAAAGATCACCGAGGAAATAAGCTCTGAGATATTCAGTGATAGCGAGTTAGCAAATGTTAGCCCAGAAGAGAACTCTCAGACTTTCTGTATTCTTCCTGGAAAGAAGGGACAGTGTCTGCCATAGGTTCTGTTGGTTCCTCAGCGTCTAGAATGTGCCCTGACACATCAAAAGTGTTATATCAATGAGTGAATGAAGTTCCTAAAAGTAGCATAATTTGATAGTTAATAGCTACATTTAATACTCAAAAGTTGGCTCAGCACCCATAGCACAGTGGTTATGGCACCAGCCACATACACCAAGGGTGGTGGGTTCGAACACAGCCCGAGATAACTAAACAACTACAATAAAAAAATGGCCGGGCTATTTTTGCCGAGGCAAGAGAATCACTTAAGCCCAAGAGTTTGAGGTGCTGTGAGCTGTGATGTCACGGCACTCTACCATGGCATCACAGGGCGAGACAGTGAGACTCTGTCTCAAAAAAAAAAAGTAGAGCCAAAGTAGCTCCAAGACCAATAACACACATACCTTCTGGTGTTTTGCATTAAACCTGTAACGTCCAGTAATCTGAGGGGTGATCTCCATTACATCAAAATAAAAACCTGAAATAAAACCAGGAAGACATTAGCTGTTCATGGTTAAAAAACAAAAGATCAGCTTCTCAACAGACTTAAACAAGAGCAGGGTGAAATAACCCCATATCCCTATGTCCCCAGGCCCTCTTTTGTCACCCAAGTAAGACCTGTGAATATTGTCAGTTCCAACAGGGCAGGAAACTGGAGAGGCCTAGACTAGCTTTTCTTAGAGACAGCTCTTCCTACCTGGCAGCCTGGACCAGGAAGCAGCTGCCCAACCAATCTTAGGGTACCAACATGGGTTTGATCAAGGGAGACATATCCCCATCCTGCTCAGAGCCCACCCAAATGCTGGGCATTTTTCCTGACAGAATCCGTGTCTGGGGCAGAAAGCTCTGCACAGGGGGGCAGCAGGGCAGAGACTGTCATCTCTGACATTGTCACAGGGATCTTGAGGGGACAGATGATCCAGCTATGGCCCGATTTTCCACTCAGTACATGGAGCAACAGCAGCCAAGGGCAGCCTCGCAGCCGCACCCTCACGTAGAACATGGGGACCCATGCCAGCTTGTGAATGGAAGTGTAGATGCCAGGACTGCTTCTCCATGGCCCTGCCCTCCCCCAACTCATGAGGCCCAGGCCCTGCTCCTCTGGCAGGTGGCTGCTGCCCCATCACAGGCCCAGGCATCATTAACCAGCCTACCCAGGTTTCCGCTGTTCCCCATCTCTGTGGACTGCAGTGCCTTTGAGAACTCGCTCCAGGAATGGGAGGCAGACTCGTTGCGGATCTTCTCTCTCATAAGGGAGCCATTTTTAAAGCTGTAGAAGTGTATGCAACTCAAAGGGAGAGAGCCAGTGCTTGCTGACTAGACCCACAAAATCTGGTAAACAGTCTTAGGCAGAGGGCCTGCAAGTCAGGCTCGATCATAACACCACAGGCAGTGTACAGCAGGCACCCCAAACAGACATGTGAGGCTCTCCCTCAAATCCCAGGCTGTAGAAATGCCTTTGTCCTGTGCTGTTGACACAGGAGGCTGCCATGGAGGAGCCCCAGGCAGAAACATGGAGCTGGGATTTCTCTACCTTCTACCACCTATACAACGGGGAAGTGCTGGCTAGATTTACTAGACCCCTATATTCTCCAACAGTTTTGGGGGGCTTAGAGACTCAGAAACCTCTTCCCTTGGTGGCTTCAGACAGGTTTCCAAAGGCTTATGGTCAGAGCACAGAGCAGATCCCTTTAGTAAGAGCAAGATGTCCTTCTCAGCATTTGTTGAGGGCCCACCATGTACCAGGCAGGTCACACAACTCTTATTCTCTCCATCTTATGAGGAAATTATGGTTCAGACATACAAGATAAGAGGGGTGGGGGTTAGGATTTGAACTTGGGCTTGGGGGACTCTGGGCCCCAGGTTCTTCCCTACCCAGCTCTGTTGTCAACAAGAGTTGATGGGTCCCTGGGGTCTTAGCTGCCCACATGAGCCTGCTTAGTGGAATGACTTAGGGGCTCTCCATGGTCCCAGATCTGCTTGCACCTGCTTCCTTCTCCCCAGGGATGGCACAGGTCAACACCCACTTACCACAGTAGTGCCATGTAGTGCTGGATGTCAACTGGGCTGCAGAAGATGTGGCCTTCCAGGGTGGGTGTGGGCTCCTGGAGCCACAGAAATAGGGTGTCGCTGGTGCCCAGGCTGACCTGGGGAGAGATGGGCAGAGGTGAGGAGCCTCAGGTTTGCCCACTCAAACTGCCCTCTACTGGCAATATGCTCTGCCTCCCACTGCCTTGACCCCCACCATTTCCCTCCTTATGCTACAGACCTCAGAAGAAATGTCACTTCCTTGAGAAACCACTTCTGACCTTCCCATACCTATGAGTCAAAAGTCAGCCCCAAAGACACAGAAACTCATGGATTCTCTGGGCTGACTTTCCAGAACTTAACACAAGTGAATTGAAATAATAGTTTGGGTGATTACTGGTTTCCCAAATGATTTTCCTGCTGGAAGTAAACCAGATGCATGGGTATGTCTCCCTTATACATCTAGGGAGCTCACAACCCTTTGACCCCCTGTCTGACCTTCTGCCACTGCGCCCACCAAGACTGGTCACTGTCAAGGCAGGCAGGAGTCCAGGCCACACAGTGAAGAGCAATGACCTCTAAAGAAGGAGATGTGGGCCCCTCATCCCCTTCCTCAGCTGCCTTTTGGGACCTATCCAATGTTAGGGACCAGGCCCACTGATAGGAAGCAAAGATGCTGCTGAGCCCCAGCACATTGGTCACTCAGGACAGAAAGAGCCTGTGGGTGTGAGAAGTCACCTTACCGCAATGTCACCTTCCTCCAGCCTCATGCCTGCTAGTGATGCTGAGAATGGGAAAGGAGCTTCTGGTTAGCTGGAGGCCACATAAGAACCACAAAGGAAACCACAGTGTCCCCAGAAAGGAGACTAATCCTCACCTTGCCCCTGAATGTGCATTCTAGGGCAGAGGCAAGAACAGGGTGAGCTGAGGAGATCACAGGACTCAGAGGGTAGGGGCTGCAGCCAGGGCCTCTGATCTGGACCTCTACCCTGAAGGGGTCCAAACTCCCCACCACTTTCAGGCATTCCCAGGAGTTAGAGAACCACAGAAGGCCAAGACGAGACACCAAAGGTACACATAGCAGAGAAAGACAGAGGCTAGACAGGAGTATGAGGGGCTTTCCTCCACCCAGTGGTATATTCACTGTCCATGCCCTGCCTTACACACAAGGCTCACAACAGTGATCCTCATCTGCTTGTCTGCTGACATACCCTGGCACTGAGGGAAGGCCTGGCACATAGAAGTGCTCACCGAATGTTGAGTGACTGAAAACTCACATGCATGATGGAGAAACAGGGGGTGGGGAAGGAGCAGGTGCACTCAGACACAGTGTTAGGTTCACTCAGCAGGGTCTGTCAGAGCCATGGGTCCAGGAGGCCTACCTCTGAGGACTTGTCCTTAGCAACAAAGGACCAAGACAAGATGTGCAGCTCAGTGTCATTCATGTTGCCCAAATGTGGAAGCAACGCCAACTTCCATCCATAGGCGACTGGTTAAATAAATGCTGGGACAACTGGATCCTAGATAACTGCTAAAACGAGGTTGCAGAAAATACTGCTCAGGGTGATTAAAAGAAATAATGCTTATGCCAGGCACAGTGGCTTGCCCTGCAATCTAGCACTCTAGGAGGCTGACACTTGAGGTCAGGAGATTGAGACCAGAATGACTAAGAGTGAGACCCCATCTCTACCAAAAATAGAAAAAAATTAGCTGGGTGTGGTGGTATGTGCCTGTAGTCCCAGCTACTCAGGAGGCTGAGGTAGGAGGATCCCTTGAGTCTAGGAGTTTGAGGTTGCTGTGAGCTATGATGCCATTGTACTCTACCTAGGGTGACAGAGGGAGACTCTGTCTCAAAAAGCGAAAAGAAAGAAAAATTAATAAAGAAAAAATGCTTATTTAGAAGCATAGGAAGAACAGACATAACAATTTTAATCCTAATTTAACGGCTCATCAATTAATTTAATGGCTCATTAGGGAAAGGGCTTCTTTTCCTGGGCCAGCTGAGGGGCAGTAGTCAGGATGCTACTCTGCATGGCCCAGCTGGGCTTTCTTCAGAGACCTGAGGGCCCTCTGGGAGTGGCTTCAGAGAAGCCCTAAAGGAGAGGAGGGAAGAGGAAAAGCTGGGGGAAGACAAGGTGTCTGGGTAAGAAACAGTCATTGATAGCTAGAGGTCAAACAACAGGGCAGACATTTAAAACCATGTCCTAGAGTAAGGCTGAGAGAATGGAGATGTTCCGCTTAGAACGAAAAGGATAGCAGCAGGACGGGTGGGCGTGACCCACTATAGTGGCTGATCAGTTTTCACCTGGAGGAGGCAGACTGACCTTTAAGGAGCGCCAGAGGGCAGAATCAGGTGGTGAAGCAGGGCAGAATCAGATTTGGGGGGGTGGGTGGAATTCTCAAGCATCCTGCAGGGACCCAGTTGGGCTGCTTAGAGAATAACTCAGTACTCACCTGGGTTATCCCCAGTAAAGGCCACCACTTTGCATCCTGGTGGGAATCCATAGCGCTGGACATGGTAGGAAGAAATGGCTCCCTGAGGAGAAAAAGCAAATGCACTCTGCTGAGGTAAATCCCACCTGCCCAGCACAGCTGCCCACACATCAGGCCACAAAAGTGCTACAGGCTCCAGGTCATGGGAGCTAAGGGAATCTTCTGCAGAAGACACCAGTAAGCAAACGCATGGAACTTGTATAAAATAACACTTTGCAGGCTTGCTTTATCATCCCAGTGACTGGATTAAAAATAAACGGACATGCAAGATCTTTATCAGAAGAAGCCATCTCTTGGAAAAATAAACATCTTGGCCTATGTTGCCTCAGAAAACAGAGCCTGACAGAGGCTTGTAGGAGGTGGTTTATTTGGGGCAGTGATTCAGGGTTAGGGTTAGGGTTTTATTTGGGGCAGTGATTCAGGAGGCAGGAGTAGGGACCTGTGAAGAGTGGACAGGGGAGGAGAGAAAGCCAGCTTGAAGGTGCACTGCCACACAAGTCACCACTCTGGGCAACTGGGGCTTGATATGCTGGGGGGATATCTCAGGAACTGTGACTGGACTTGAGGACTGCCCACCTGTAGACAAAGGAGCCATTACCCATCTACAGGGAACTCCCCGCACCTTCATGGAGTCAGAGAAGCCCCAAAGTGGAAAATGAAGAAAAAATAGCTCAGGCAGGGTGCTGTCAAGTGACACCCATGTAATGCCACAATGGCTGACACAACAGTTGAGCTGAGAGAATGCAAGATGGGCTTAAGAAAGGCGTAGCACAATATATTTCCAAATATTTTCCTAGAGAAAATAAGAGAAAGCTACTTGCGTGCCACCTTCAAAAGACCAGGTCTATTTGAGGATTAAAATAAGTTAAAATGCAAAAGATCAGTGATTCACTTTTTATCATGTAACCATCGCATAAATATTGGCTGTTAATATTATTACTATTATTTTTCTCTCTTTTTCATTAAAAACTAAAATTGAAAAAAAAAAAAAGAAGAGATGATGTAAAACATGGATTTTGCTTGGTCTCCTGCAACATGCAATAAGTATGTGACAAATAAACTGCCTTTTCCAGAATCAGTTCTGTCCCATCCTCAAGCTGCTTGTTTCTGCACAATCTTCTTAGAGGCAAGTGTCCCAGGTGTGAGACAAACATAGCCTGCTGCCGTGGACAAAACACTCCTCTTGACTTCATATTAAATGAAAAGTGGTGCATGGAATACAGTGGCTTGGCCTTTGCCTGCTTGCCCTTCCTGTGTCTTTCTGCCCTTTATCAGTCTATTTGGGTCTTGAATTATCAACTTCTATGGGCAGGATCACTCTTCTTTCAACTCTGAACACTGGACTCAAGGCATACTTTGGATGGTGATGGTTTGGCTTTGACGTTCTGCCTCATGGTGGCAAAAGCTGTTCTTAGCAAGTCAGTGTGAATCTTACAAGAAAAGGGCTTCTGTGGCTGATACTCCTAGTGGTGAGTACTCAGGACAGCCCCATACTCCTTGTGCCCAAACCTCCCAGCCCTACGACTCTCTCCAAGCAACAAGGCCCCCTTCTGCTTCCTTCCTGCCAATATTCCATCCCACACAGAGTTCTTTCAGTTGTTCTGGCTATATGGCCTGTGGTTCTTGTCAAAGGGCCCCAAGAGCAAGGCCTAAGTTTCTCCCTACTCCATTGTCTCCACAGGACAACTGAGAACAGGGCCAGCCAGCTGGACACACAAAGCATTCACAGCCACTGTCCATTCTGAGAAGGTGGTGCCAGTCTGATGGACACATGTTTTGGATATTACCTGTGGGACCAGGCACTATCTTAAGCACTTTAAACACATTATCTAACCTAATTTGTACAAGAGCCCTATACGACACATAGTATTATTCCCTTTGTTTCAGACGAGGAAAGTGAGACACGGTTTACCATCACAGAGCTGACCAGTTGGTAGTAGAACCAAGATTCAGTGCCAGTAGTCTGGTGCAAGGGCCTGTGCTCTGCCAGGCTTCCCGTTATTTCTTTCTATTTTTCCCAAGACTGCCTAATTCAAGCTTGATTGTTGGCCTCTAGTCCCAGAATTTCAGCGTTCTGTGCTTTTCCTTAGGTAGGTAAAAGTCTTCAATTCTTTTTCCTATTCTAATAAATTTCTTATGGGATTTTCAAAAGCCTCCCCCGCCAACTATAAGGCAGTAATCTATACATCTATATATGCACCTGAGTGCCTACTGTGTGCAGGGCACTGATCTAGACACTTCAATTTAACTTATGTCAAACACTTGAAACTGAAAACCCTCTGCATGTATGCTAGTGTGTGAATAAATGAGTAGGGGGTGGGGGACAAGAAAGAGAAAGAGAATGGCAGTGCTTCCCCAGTAGCTGCCTGCTCTCTGGAAAGGGGACCTACCACTACTGAGCATGATGGTACTGGAGGGCCAAGCTTCTCCTCTAAATGAGGGGCACAGGCACCAAGGCAAGCGTGGGACCAGACTTTGTCCTGTATATGCAACAAATTCATTCCAGAACCTAAGGAAGGAAACAAACAAACACAAAATAGAAACATCTTGAGAAAGTTTTTTTTTTTTTTTTTTGTGAAAATGCACAAATCTGGCACACAGTGAATAATTCTCTTGCAGCATACTAGTACCTGGGGCTCTTTCTTCCTGGAATGTGTGTGGCAGGCCAAGTCATTCTGGGACCAGTGAACTAGAGGCCAGCAGGGACCTTGGAAATACATGGCACAACTACCCCTTCCTGATAGTCCTCAGAGACTTAAACCCCACAATTAGCTGGGACATCTACTGCTCTAAGACCTGCCTGGAGCCCGGGGAACTGCCAGCCACATGTTGACCAGGAACCACTCTACATGTCCCTTAGGTTTCAAGGTGTCAAGTCAGAGGCAGCCCAGATGCTGACAAGGTACAGCTCTCAGATTTCTCAATCTCCTCTGACTCTAAGGAAAGCTCTCAGACTCCTCCTACTTCCTCCTGCTGGTCACTGAGATCGGCCCACTGTGTCTCTTCTAAAACTGCCTACTGCTCCCAAGGCTTCCCTGAGGATGCGAAAGGATAAACCTAGAGCACAGGTGGGAAACCTCCCCCTCACTGGGCCAACGTGGAGGCAGACAGAGGTGGGCTGTGGGGATGATGGCATCATGTGCCCAGGTTGGGGGGTGCTTAGATGGATGGCTTCTCAGGGGAGCAAAGCGGAGAGCCTCATGGACCTCTGGAATGTGGCAGGACTTTTCACAGATGTGCTCCCACCCCTAGGATGGGTGTGAAGAACCAGGTGGACACTCAGGCTACCCAGGCTGAATGTTACAGAGCCGGCTATAGGGAACCTTGTCTCCTCCTCCAGATTATGAGTGAAGCTCAGGACCACTTCCTAGTCATCTTACTGTCTCTCCCTGAATCAGACTGACGTCTGGCAACCAACAACCCTCAGAAACTTCCTGTGAACTCCCCTGAGGCTCAGAGCACACCTAGACTCCTTTCTGCAGCTGTGTCCATAGGTCTGGGACTTGCACTGCTTTCCTCCTCACTCTGTCCATATTCTTTTTTCTCTTTGACTCTCTAGTCTAGTCCTTCAGCAACTTCCTCCCAGGTTTCCCTCCTCAATGGCAACATTTGCATTTTATTCTTGACCAAGTTTTGATTCTAGAAGCTTACAACTGAGTTCAAACGTCAACAAAAACTTCCAGAAATCACTCCTTGTGGAGCCAGATTCCAACATGGTCCCTGATGATCCCTCCTTCGTGGTGTTCACACTTTATGAGGTTCCCCAACACTGTTCAGAGCCAAGCTGCACCTGCTGAGCGCCAGCACAATGAGGCAGAAATGATGGCATGCCACTTCAAGATTAAGGCATAAACAACTCTGCACCTGTCCCTCACTCCTCCTCCCTCCCTCCTCCCTCCCTATCAACAGCCCTATGGAGGCCCTCATGTGAGGAAGTGAGGTCTCCTGCCAATAGTCATGTGCATGATCCTGCAGGGGTGGGTCCTCCAGATCCTGTTGAGCCTTTAGATGACAGCAACCCTGGCTTGACTATATCTCAGGAGATCCTAAGCCAGCAGGATCACCCAGGTAAGCTGCTCCCACATTCCTGATCTTTAGACACTATGTGAAAAAATAAACATTTGTGGTCTCTAGCTGATAAGTGTGGGGTCATTCTAGGCACGTCCAACCATTTGGCTTCTCTATACCACACTGGAAGAAGAGTTGTCTTGGGCCACATATTAAATACACAAACACTGGTAAAAGCTGATGAGCAAAATAAAGTACTGTGCATAATTTGCATGATATCTGCCACCACGGATAAGCAAAAACATTCCTCACATAATGTGCATGCAGCCCTTGGGCCATGGATTAGACACCCTGTGAGTAAACACTAATATACTCTCAAAGGTTGGCACCTGCTCAAGGTGGATGATGCACCTACTGCCCACATGCCCATGTGCTGCACACACTGACCAGGCACCCCCCAGCACTCTGAGCTTACCATCACTGTAGTCAATTGGAGAGTAAGCACCAAGAAACAGGGAAGCAGCAAAGCTACTGACCAAAGAAATTCTCTGTAAAAGAAAGAAACACCATGAGAGAGATGAGTCACTTCCACGTACCCTAAGCTACTAAATGCTCTTGACACACACACATACCTCTGGAAATGAGTTTTAAATTAGGGGGCAAAGTGGAAACTTTAAACAAAATGCTGAGGTAATGGAGGGGACTGAGTATCTCAGAGAAGAGCAGCTAGAATACCATGAGCCGACTCGTCAGGAGAGTACTCATTCTGCAGTTCCTGACAGGCACAATACACAAAAGCTCTGTGAGAAAGCCCTGCTTTGAGAAGCTGGTTTTCCAACCAGAATCTATATGGTGGGGAATGTGATGCCCTCCCACCATTTCTGCAGTCCTTATGTCTGGCCACACGTCTAGGACTAACCCAGACACTCTCAGGGCTCAGGAAAGCTGGCCCTTAAAATCCATAGATCCCAATCATGAGCCAGAGGAATCAATGATGGGTTTTAAATGTCAGCTTGTGGGTCTGTGAATTCACACAAGAACCATGGGCCTTAGCCCCATGGAGAGAATGCTGTCACCTGCTATCATCAATCAGGCTACCTTCATTCCACACACAGAATTAGGAGAGGGTTTTTATCCCCTCCCCCGAAAGCCCACATTAACAGCTAATACATTCATTAACAGCTAAATAAATGAACTGCAGGTTAGTTTCCAAGACTAAAAAGGCACTTTGATTTAATGTGAGCAGATAATTTTCTTAATACAAGATGAAAATCACCAGATAGGGTGTGGAGCTGCTTCTCAGGCAGTATTGAGTGCTTGCTTTCAGTAACTGTGGAGTCAGGAATGAACCTTGGTGCCTGTAGGCTTTGGCTGGAGGGCCACAGCTGGGGACACAAAGGCTCAGCCCTGCAACTTCCAAAGAAAACTCTGACCCCATGCCAATCACAAGCCTGGTAATCGTCCCAGGTTAGCCACACAGGAAAGTCAGTGGGCATAGCCAGATCTCCTACTCAGGGGTCTCAAGAAGACTCTGGTTTCCACAGCTCCCACCATGACCTTGACCCTGACCCTTTCTGGTCATGAAAGCCCCTGATTTCTCTCTCCCATATTCCATCTTTTCCCTTTTCTTGGAAATGGTCCAATAATGAGAAATAAAGTAAATTGAATACATCATTTACAAGTATCTCCTTGTCATTGTTTTCAGCCACTGTACAAGAGATATATTTATGCTAAAGTATGATAAAAGAAATTCAACTGTGACTTCTAATCAAACAGGAATGTTTAACCAACCTCCGTGTGTGAGTAGGCCTCAGGGTTCTGCTGGTAAATCTTTGCAATTTGGTTTCCTGTAAAACGCTGGAGAAGGAGTATAAATTCTTAGAAACCCAAATCCCACACAAAATGAATAATCAGCTCCATACAGCAAGTTTAGTGTAGCATGCTCTGCATTCTAGTGGGTAGAATAAAAGCTTTTAAAAGTAAGCCCCAAACCTGGGAATGCTTGCTATCTGTGGAACACCCAAGGCAACTTGATTCTGGCCTTTGACTCCTTTAAATATTCTTGGTAATCAAATACTCAGGCGGTAACAATTGCTCTCTACCCAAAGGATATGAAAGTGAGAGACTCTCCCATGACAGAACTGGACAACACTGTATGAATGGCCCTTACTCTTCATACAGCAGAAGGACTGCTCTGACCAGGGCACCAGTTCAGGGGACTCAGGTATTTTTCCCCATCCACGTTCTTCTTATTCAGGTGGCCTAAGTAGGGTTGGCCTTATCCCCAAGACTTGTTCTCTAGAGAAGTCAGGTGACCCACGCTGGCCAAATCATAACGATCTCCGGGACTGTGGCTGAAACCAGCAGAACAGAAGCACTCTTCGTTTTTAATCATGCCAGGCATTGTACTGTGTCTTACATGCACTGACTCCTCTCAGTTTCAGATCTACCCAGGTATAGTCCTGTTGTTATCCCCAGGTTACACAGGTTGAGATGGAAGTGCCATCCTCACCCCCATGAACATCAGCTCAATGTGAGGAGCAAGGCTGCATGATACCTAGCCAAGCCTAGGAACATGCAGGAGCCCTGCCTTTGTCCAACAGGCACACAGGGCAGCAGGTGGCCTGGATCAGGACCTATGGGCCAGGATGCCTGGTCCTGGCTTTGAAGGACAAACACCCCCACATACTCATGTGATTCCCACAGAGTCAGGTTGCCAGCTAATGTTCTCCCATTCACCCAAGGAGAAGGGACCACAGCCTGTAACCAGACCATCTTTCTAGTCTCCAGCCCAGCAGGGCACTGCTTACCTCGTAGGCGCGGGACCCAGTGAGGCAGCTGAGAGCCTGGGCCCCACCCACAGTAGCCTCCAGCTGGTGGCACTGGGGGGTTGTGCTAGAGTCCATCCACACCGGGCAGTCACTGATGGAGAAACAGGCCTAGAAAGAGCAAAAGTGAGGGTTGACGTCTGTCCACTGACTTGGAGAACTGCTGCAGAGCCAGTGGCCACACTGGTGCCCATTATAGCAGGTGCAGCTTCTCAGGTGACTTTGGAGACCTATGGGCAATCCCTTCATGCCAAACCTCTGCTAGTACAGTGGGGTGTCTCCCCAAAAGCCTGAAGTTGAAAGGGTCTTCCAGCGAGGGCACCTAACCATAGAAGCTGCAATGAGTAAGCAGGAACACAGCTGTGGCAGAGAATAGGTTTCTTGGGGCATTTGGAACCCAGAGGTGGTGGTGGGGGGGGGGGGGAGGAGAGAAACCCAAGCTCTGCCTTCCCAGCAGTTTCACCAGGAGACATTGTGCACCAGGAGAGATTCTTGACCAGGGTGGGGCATGAACCAAAGTCATTCTGGGCAGGAGGGAACTCATGTGATAAGGATGGTTAGCACCTAACCCTCTGTCCCAACACCAGGTAGGCTCCATCCAGGGAGACAGGGCAGACCATGCTCACAGTACTACTGCCGAAGCCACCGTCTTACACCTCAACAATGCACAGGGCTTGGGGCCTTTCTTCCCCCTTTGCAGAACTTTCTCAGTCTCCATGAGACAGGCCAGTTACCTGCAGTTGCTGATGTAGTGGGAGGTCTGGTGATAGGCTTGTCAGCACCTGACTGGCTCCAGTCTTCCAGTAAATACTTCCATGTTGCTGTCCAGGGAAAACACAAGCACATGTTCATGGCCACACACTGCTGTCACAGCTTCCTGGAGACGCAGAAGGACCCCATACCACATGCCAAAGAACTGGGGTCTAAGCCTGCACCACCACCTCTAAATCATAGAGCTCATCCCCTCTGTAAGAGTTTTGATAAAGTGGGAAGGAACTCTGGCCTGTGCACCCTAAATCTTGTAGGAAGAAGTTAAGAAAAAACTACTGGTCTAGATTTCAGTGCCTTTAGTAAAATTGTATATATATTGATAGAGTCTCACTCTGTCACCCTGGGTAGACTGCTGTGGCATCATCCTAGCTCACAGGAATGTCAAACTCTTGGGTTCAAGTGATCCTCTTGCCTCAGCCTCCCAAAGTAGCTGGGACTACGGGTGCCCACCACAACAGCCAGCTTATTTTTTCTATTTTTAGTGGAGATGGGGTCTTGCTCTTGCTCAGCTAGTCTCAAATTCCTGAGCTCAAGAAATCCACTGGCCTTAGCCTCCCAGAGTGCTAGAATTATAGGCGTGAGCCACTGTGTCTGGCCATATTTTCAGATATTGCTTAGAGTATTATCTGTAATTCATTTGCTTATTCACGCACCCCATTCATTCATTCATTCAGCAAACATTTACCAAGCACATAGATCATACCTGGATTGGGACAAATGAATAAGACATTACTGTCCCTATTTGTCAGGCTACTGGGATAGAGTCAGAGGAAGAAACACAAATGTACAAGTACACAACCCTGGGAGCTGCAGTGAGTGCCAAGCAGCCAGGGTACAGAGAGGGAGAAGTGGAGTGAGCACAGGAGAGTTCCAGAATGGGGTGCATGCTTTGTGCAGGGAGTGCCCATGGGTGAGAAGGCTCAAGGAAGGGTGGCATTCTAAGCAGTAGGCCTGAGGCTGGACTAGGGGGTGGGTGATCGGCTGGGGAGGTGGTAGCCTAAGTACCAAGGGCCTGATACCCATGCTCCAGAGGTTAGGGTTTATCTTGGAGGTGGTGGACCCTAGATTAACAGGGAGTGATTTACTGTGGCTCAGAGTCATGGAGAAGGTAGGCTGGAGGCAGGCAGGCCAAGCGAAATATGACAGGCACTTGGCCTGGGGCGAGAGGTGGTGCTGGAGAAGAGGTAGTAGGCTGAAAAGTCCTGAATGAGTAAGCAGGACATGGGGACTCTTGGACATGGGGTGTGAAAGTGGAGGACTCAGGAATGACATCTGAGTCATGCTCCTGGGAAGATAGGGAGAATTCCCTGAGAAAGGGAATCCAGGGAAAAGAAGGTCTGTTTGAGGCATTTGTGGGATGCCCAGCTGTGAAGACAGGGGCATGTCTAGGAGGGAGATGGGGTTCAGGAGAGAGAAGCAGGCAAGATCACCCGGGGAATCCCTGTTTAGTTCAACAAGGATCAGAACAATATATCCTTGTTAGGTTAGTGGGAGAAAGGGCATCTTCAGAAAAATTAGTCAGTGTTCTCTAGTAAGGATGTGAAACATGGTAGTCCAGCAGGGAGAAAAGTGATTCCAGCCTGACAAAGCAACTGGAGGGTGAGCCTGGACTTGGGTCCTAACTTCTCCTCGTGGCAATGTGATCTTGAGCAAGTGACACACTTTTTTTGTGCCTCACACAAACATCAATGATGAGAACAGTAGCTAAAACTGAAATAAGCTTTCCTACGTATTCAGCACTGTTCCATATACTTAACACTCACAATGACCCTATGACAGGACATGGAGGCATCAGAAGGCTGGATAACATGCCCTGCTCACTGCTTGTCACTGGTAGAGCTGAGGACCAAACCCAGGAACATGCCCAGAGCCCGTGCTGACCACTGCACAGCACCACCCTGTGGAGTCACTGCAATGATCAAGGTGATATTGTACGTAAAGGCCGCACTGCTGAGTGTGGCATACACTAAGTGCTTGGTCAATATTCCTTGATATTATCGTTACTATTCTTTCTATCATTATTAGTATCATTCCTTACTTTGTTTTTACTTCCAGGGTATAACAAAGCAATTTTGGTACCCCCTCAATTCTTGTCAAATGCTTCCTCTGCCAGCCTTAGAGGGCCTCTAGTGAGTTCTCTCAACATGTGTCCTATTTTGTATAATACTAAATCATAATAAGTATCTCATATTTGTTTTTGCAAGAAGACAAGTTACAGAGTCTCCAAGGTAAAATAGTTTTAGAATTTTTTTCTTTTTCTTTTTAATATTATTATTCTTTTATTAAGTCATATATACATAGATCATGAATACATTTATGCCTTTTTAGAAATTTTTATTAACCGTGAAATGTGTGCAGTGGCTCTTGAGAGTGAGCACCTTTCCTCTGAGAAAAGCTGTCATCTCAGCACCCATACCATTCCCCAGGACAGCCACCCTCACCCGGCAGACAGAGGCTACTGCAGACAAACCTGGCCTGCCCCGGACAAGGCTAGGACTTGAGAGAAATCAAAACCTGAAGCTTTCATCTTCTCCAAGATGATGTCTAGAGCCTGGGAAGAAAAAAAGCATACATTGTGATTGTATTGAACCACAGAATCAACCAAAGGCATAAGTCTCACCAATGAAATGCAAGCACCTGCCTCTTCAGCAGAGGGCTCTGGGCAGACAATGAAGAGGGACCTGAGGTCTTGGGATTTGTGAGCACTGGAACATGCTAATTAAATAAGTAGGCATCAGTAAAATAAAAAGGGTGGATTATATTAAAAATATTTCACTTTAGTTTTGATTGATTTTTTTCTTTTGAAACTGAGTCTCACACTATTCCCCTGGGTAGAGTGCTGGGACATCAGAGCTCACAGCAACCTCAGGCTCCTGGGCCCGAGTGATCCTCCTGCTATAGCCTCCCAAGTAGGTCCCAGTGATCAAGTCAAGGGTGGGACTATAGGTGCCTACCATAATGCCCAGCTAGTTTTTCTATTTTTAGGAGACACACTTTCAACTCCTGAGCTCAGGTGGTCTACCCAACTTGGCGTCCCAGAGTGCCAGGATTATAGGTATGAGGCACTGGGCCCAGTCGTTGTTAAAAATATTTTAAATAAAGGGGATCATAAACCACCAAAATTCAAATTTTGCTTCTCTAATTTGTGACTTCTAAGCACTCAGGAAACACAAGGAAGCTTAAATTTTGTTGTTGTTTTTTTTTTATTTGCATTTTCAACTCACCATATTAATGATCTGACTTTACTGCAACAGGGAAGTAAAGAACAAAGTAGAGGTCTCCCATAAGAGAGGGGTGCCTGGCCCAAATTCCCTATACCCAGGAGCCCAAGGTTGGAGGGAGTGCATAGAGACAGTGGCCATCTGTCCCTAAGCTCTCATTCCACCTGCAACGTCTAGCTGGATTCTTTCTAGCAAGATGCCATGAGTGGGATGCATGGTTGTACCCAGCTGAGCTTGACATGACCCCTCTTATGATTTGATAGCAGGAATTAGAGAGTTACCCAGCTTGTGTTTTCCTTGAGGGCCGAGAAACCACTCCAGCTTTTGTCTCACTCCATCGTCACCACATGCTGTGAGGGCCCCTTTCAGCCCTGGCCATGGCCGTCAACTCTAACCCTCTTTTCCAAACCTCAGGCAGGGAGTAGGGCACAGCTGGAATAGGGACTAGCAAAGCCAGGAACAGGTCCAGTCTTCGGGGCTGCTCAGGATCAGAAATCACCCTGACCCCAATCCCAGTCTGCCTCTCTCACCCCCTGTCCACCTGCTCAGGTAAAGGCCATCGCCTATCAAATGCCCTTGACTTGATCACTGGGACCTCTTTACACCAACTGTTGCCTCTGC
The DNA here is from genome assembly GCF_027406575.1 of Nycticebus coucang. Classification (NCBI taxonomy): domain Eukaryota; kingdom Metazoa; phylum Chordata; class Mammalia; order Primates; family Lorisidae; genus Nycticebus; species Nycticebus coucang. The sequence continues at coordinate 83,429,475 of NC_069787.1, read as the reverse complement.
CCCTTAGTCTGGCTTAGCCCTCTGAAGTACCTTCCAGCCAGGACAGGGCTAACCTGTAGCCCTTAGGCCATATGTAGCCTTCTAGGTCCTTAAGTGCAGCCTTTTGACTGAATCCAAATTTTATAGAACAAATCCTTTTATCTTTATTGCTAGATTTTTATTTGCCTTTTATATTTTTATTTAATTTTTAAAATTAACACATTTAAAATACCAAAGAATAAAGTAAGTTTTAACAAAATAATCGCCCCAGAGTAACTGGCACAATTAGAACATTAATAAACAAACCATAAGGTTTGTTAACTAAAATTGACGGTCTCTATGCCCATGATTTAGTTCTAACTTCCTCTGCCTGACTGGTGCCACTATCACACGAGACTGGCTGATGAGAGTTTATGGGGGTTGAGTTCACCAGTCTGTTATCAGCTTTTGACAACAGTGCACTGTGTTTCTGTTTGGAGTGGAACTTGTAAACAGTTGCACAACTTAGCAGTATTTTTAAATTCTGTCTGCTTAAAAGACCATCATGTCAAAGAAGACCAAGAGAACGTTGAAGAAAGAAAACAGATTTTCTTCTTTTTTTTTTTGAGACTCTAGCCTAGGCTAGAGTACCATGGCCTCAGCCTAGTTCACAGCAACCTCAAACTCCTAGGCTTAAGCGATCTTGCCTCAGCCTCCAGAATATCTGGGACTACAGGTGCCCATCCCAACACCCAGCTAATTTTTCTATTTTTAATAGAGATGGGGTCTTGCTCTTGCTTAGACTGTTCTCAGACTCCTGACCTCAAGGGTCCTCCTGCCTTGGCCTCCCAGAGTGCTAGGATTACAGGCATGAACCACCTTGCCTGTCCTAGAAAACAGATTTTTTTTAATGAGGATTAGGAATTGTAATATTGTCTCCTTTCTTCTAAAGATGACTTGCTCACTTTGTGATACTGTAATATCAACATTAAAGGAATTAAATGCTCATGAGCATTATACCATTCATAAGGACCACAAATATTTTAAATTAGGGGGAGAAAAGTAAATGTTGTGTTGCAGAAATTAAAAGATAAAAAAAACAAAAGCAAAGAAAATTCTTTAAAGTAGCAATAAGTACCTGAAAATAATGCCACTGAAGCAACTAATAAAGTAGCTTACATAGTCAGGAAAAAAGAAAAGCCATTCCATGGAGTAGAAATTGTGAAAGAACGCATTGTCAAAGTTGTAGGCTGCTTAGACCTTGATAATGTTTCAAAGTACAAACAACTGCCTCTTTCAAGGAGAACCACAACTGATCGGCAGCATGAACTGGCCTTCAACTTAACAGAACAACTTCAGGCAATACTTCAAAAGACAAATATATATTATTCAATTGCTTTGGATAAATCAATGCGTACTACTTATTCGGAGCAGGTCTTTTATTTCACTGGGGTCAAACAGAAGATTTTCTTGCTTTGGGCACTCTTGCAAATAGAACAGGGAATAGCTATCCGTAACAACTTTCAAGATAAATGTCATGAAGTTGACCTGAATTTGGTAAATTTAGTGAGTGTATGTACAGATAGTGCACCTTCCATGACAGGAAAATATAGAGGGTTTATTGTACAGATAAAAAAAGTATTAACAGATCCAGACTTTTTCATTTTATTCATTGTATTGTGTATCAGTAAACTCTGTGCTAAAGTCACTATTTTAAGTGACGGTTTGCAATAAATTAAAAGTACGGTTAACTATATTTGTGCAAATGCAACATGGTATCATCAGTTTCATCCATTTCATAACATGCCAAAGTTGAAAGATAAGTTATTCACTATGGGTTTGCCATATCATTCTATTTTTTTTATTCTTAGTTATTTATTATTTTTATTTTTTTTTGAGACAGAGTCTCACTACATCGCCCTTAGTAGAGTGCTGTCGCATTACAGCTCACAGCAACCTAAAACTCCTGGGCTTAAGTGACTCTCTTCCCTCAGCCTCCCAGTAGCTGGGACCACAGGCGCCTGCCACAATGCCTGGCTATTTTTTTGTTGAATTGGTTTAGCTGTTGTTTAACTGGCCCAGGCTGGGTTCGAACCCACCACCTTCGGTGTATGTGGCTGGTGCCATACCACCATGCTATGGGTGCCAAGCCTGCCATATCATTCTAAATTGCATTGGCTATCACAGGGACAGGTGTTAGCCAAAATTTTACCTCTGCAAGAACAGATAGTTAAATTTTATGAAGAATAGAATTAGCATCTGAAAGATTACTATACTGATACAGCATTTCTATGTGATATGTCAAGTGAAAATAACTTGAATATTTCTTAGCACGGTAACACCAAGTCTAAATATCATATGTGGCACAAAATCTAAGCATTTTGAGAAAAAGCTATCTTTTTTCAAAAGACTTCTTTCTTTTTTTTTTTTTTTTTTTTTTTAGAAACAGAGTCTCACTTTATCGACCTCAGTAGAGTGCTGTGGCATCACAGCTCACAGCAACCTCCAACTCCTGGGTTTAGGCAATTCCCTTGCCTCAGCCTGCTGAGTAGCTGGGACTATAGGCACCTGCCACAATGCCCAGCTATTTTTTGTTGCAGTTTGGCCAGGGCCGGGTTTGAATCCGCTACCCTCTGTATAATGGGGTCGGTGCCCTATCCATTGAGCCACAGGCACTGCCCTTTCAAAAGACTTCTTAAAAAAGAAATTTCAGATAAACATTTTCCCCAGTTTGCTCAACCACTGATGAGCAAGTTTACATATGCAAATCATTTGAAGAACATGCAGCTGTCATAGACCTGTTAAGTGGAGAATATAATGAAAGGTTCACTGACTTTGAGAATCATGACATCACACTCAAATTAGCATTTCAGCCCCACCTAGTTGATAGCACCAAGGCATCTAAAAAACTACAGATGGAATTGACTGAGCTCTCATTAGATGACATTCTAAAGTCGTTGGTGTTAAGAAAGATCCAATAGAAATGTGGAAAGATGTAGTAGAATATCCAGACCTCCAGCAACCTTCCCCCCAAATGCTTTCTTGCTTTTCAACCACATATTGCTGCAAATCTACATTCTCCTACGTAACCCAAATCAAGGCACCCTTAAGGTCACAAATAACTGATACCTATTTAGAGGATCAACTAAAACTACAGACCTCCATGCTGCAACCAAATATTCAAATGCTTTCCAATGCAAAGAAGACACAACAAAGTCATTAACAAGTTAACTTTAAAATTAACAAATAGTTTTCATTTTTTGAAATTACTAAGTATTTAGATTTTTTTGGTTTGTTTCTGGGTTTTGTTATTTTTTTTTATTGTTTCAGGTTAATTGAGGGTACAAAGAATTAGATTACAATGTTTGCATTTGTTAGGTAAAGTCCCTCTTATAATTGTGTCCCACTTCCAAGAGGTGTGTCATATACCCTAACATAGTGCCCATTAAATGGAAGCATATCTGTCCACCTCCCTCCTTTCCTCTCTCTGCTCCCTTGTACCCCTGCCCCACACCTTGAATTGATTTGAGTTTTTCTCTTATGTGGGTATTAAATCATCTACTGACTTCATATTAAATTGAGTACACTGGATTCTTGCTTCTCTATTCTTGTGATATAGTAGCTACATTTTTATAAAATAATCTATATGTTTACATATATCTAATTGAAATTTCTTGAATATAGCCCCCCCACCTTTTTTGAGACAGAGTCTTACACTGTCACCCTGGGTAGAGTGCCATGGCATCATCATAGCTCATAGCAACTTCCAACTCTTGGGGTCAAGTGATCCTCTTGCCTCAGTTTTTCTATTTTTAGTAGAGACAGGGTCTCACTCTTGCTCAGGCTGGTCTTGAACTCCAGACCTCAGGCAATCCACCCACCTCAGCCTCCCAGAGTGCTGAGATGACAGGAGTGAGGCACCGCACCTGGCCAAATATAGCCTTATTTGATTACATCTAAATTAATGCAGCCTTACATGCAGGTATAGCCTTATTTGATTACATCTAAATTAATGCAGCCTTCCAACATGAAAAGCTTCTCTAATCCTGATCTAGCCTGTCTGGATAAAATCCATACTTTACCCCCAATTCTTCAGTGTATGAGTCAGGGTTAGGCTAAAAAAAAAAAAAAATTATACTAGTTATTTTTAACAGAAATAATTTAAGAAAGGGCATTGGTTAAACAGCTGTTGGAGGACTGAAAAAAAGCTTTTGTCAGACACACTAAGTACTGCTTTTGCCTGGCCTCCAGTTTAAGGGACTCAGGGCCCCTGTGGCAGCTGAAGCATCCTCCAGCTCTATCATGTTTATCTGTGCTGTTCACAGACTGGTTCTGTTGCTCCACAGGTCACTAGATCTGGCCATGGGCATCTTCTTTTCCTGTTAATCCTAAATAGGCAGGCCTGGCTTAGGATTGATCTGAGTCTGACTGATCAGGTCATAAGTCACCATCTGAGTGCTGCTACCCTGGCTGAGGGGTCTAGGGACTGAGCACTAAGACCCCAAGGGCTATGTTTGAATATCAGGGCACAAGGGAGGCCACAGGGCCTGAGTACAGAGTGTTTGGGAAAGATTTTCTCTGTGGTATCTTAAAAATGGTTACTAGAAGGGCGGCGCCTGTGGCTCAGTCGGTAAGGTGCCGGCCCCATATACCGAGGGTGGCAGGTTCAAACCCGGCCCCGGCCAAACTGCAACCAAAAACTAGCCAGGCGTTGTGGCTGGCGCCTGTAGTCCCAGCTACTCGGGAGGCTGAGGCAAGAGAATCGCTTAAGCCCAGGAGTTGGAGGTTGCCGTGAGCTGTGTGATGCCACGGCACTCTACCGAGGGCCATAAAGTGAGACTCTGTCTCTACAAAAAAAAAGTGGTTACTGGAAGGAGTTGCCAGCTGCTGTGGCTCCAGAACCTAAAAGCCCTCTGTGAGTCCTCTCAGCCTGGTAGGATTGATACCAGCTCATGCTGAGCCTCGTTCAGGGACCAAGTGGACTCCATTTTGCCATGAAGAACTGGTCTCAAAAGACAGCATAAGCTCAAAAGACCTTTGGGTTTCCTGGAAAACTGCCAACTCTGTCAGTGAGACAGGATGGAGACAGAGAGGAACAAAAATCCCTGCACTTACCTGAACCCAAATCAGGACTGGAGAAGTGACTGTCACCCCATCCTTGTGCACATGAACACCACCCTGAGTCCTGCAAGAACAGAAAAACATGGGGCAGCCTCAGGGCAGGAAAAATACTGCAAAGCCAGCAGGAGCCCAATGGTAAGTGATCCTGGACACCTCCAGATGAAGGAGAACATCCTCCCAATCTCAAGTGAAAACTGTAGACTGAACAGGCATGAGAGCTGCTAAGATGGAAAGGTGGGAGAAGAAGGCATGGAAATTTCCCAGCACAGCCCAGAGGTGGCAATTCTTAGAAAACACCATCTAATTAGGCCTCTAGATATGAGGGGTCACCCTGGAAGGCAGGCTCAGTGTCACTTGGCGTAGTTAGTGGTCATGAAGGAACCAGGGAAGGGCAGGGTTGGATTAAAAGTCTCCAAAACAAGGGAGTAGGAGGGGCACCACACAGAGGTGCTGGGTCTGTAGGAAATTCTTGGCTATTGCAATAGACCTGGGAGTCCTTGGACTGCCAGTCCTGGAAGGTAACTTAGAACACTCTTTCAACTCTCCTTACCCCTGTAAGACCTTTGTGCAAAGAGGTGATAAGTCAAACCCTTTCAACCATTGAGTTGAAAAGAGAAAATCCAGCTCAGAATCCACACCAAGATAATATCAGATAACCCTGTGATTTAGCCTTCTATTTCCAAATATCCAACCAAGAGAAATGAAAATAAAGAGTCCACAGCAAGATTAGTACACGAATGTTCATAGCAGCCTTATTTGTAACAATAAACTGGAGTTAACTCAGGTATCCCAGGTGTTTCAGTTTCTATGAACATACTAAAAACCACTGAACTGTACTTTTTAAAAGAGTGGATTTTATGGTAAGTGAATTATATCTCATAAAGTTGTCAGTTCTCCCTAAGTTAATTTATACACATAATATGATCTCAATAAAAATGTTAATAATTGCTCCGAGAGCTGCAGCTGCCACTTCAGCAGCCTCAGCCACGGTGGCTGCCTCGCCTGCGGTACCAGCCTGCCTCCGCTGTGTGCGACCAGCCGGCCGCTGGGCATGGTGAACAGACGTCTGCCTCAACATTGTTTACCTGCCATTTGGTCTGCAAGGGGCTACTGGACCATCCCATCGACACCTCACTGCATTTTTCTTCATGTCACCCTCCACAGATTCAGAAGAGTTTGAGAATCAGCTCTGTCCCAAACTTCAATCCAGCTAGAACTGTGGGACTGTCTATGAGAGAGAAGCTCCTCACCTGGTTCCCTTTCGATTAGATTGAAATTTCCTTTTCATCAAAAGGCCCACATTGGCCTCAACCTCAATCTGTGAACACCCAGACCTCCATAAGAGCTGCTGCCGAGACGCCCACCGGAACCTCTGTAAGAGCTGCCCTGCGACCCCCGACCTGCGACTGCTGGGCCTCCGCACGCCCTGACTAGGAACTGCAGGAGCCGGGCAACCCCTTGTCCTCACTCCTGTACCCTCCCTGCCTCCACACGGGCTGATAGCCTGGCCAGGGACTCTGGTAGCTGTGTGCCCTCTGGAGCCCTCCCTGCCTGTGTGGAGCCCTTCCCGTGGCTAGAGACTGCTGGAGCCTTGGGCTCTGGGTGCCGAAGTCACTGGAGGTGCCAGGCATTCCCAGAACCATGTGCACCCCACCACCACCACCATTCCCTGTTGCTGGATCCAGGGTGTGTCACACTCCGGAGATGCTTCCACAACCAGAACTCCCTGGCTGGGGCAGCCCCAGAGGAACTACACAGGCTCACTCCCTACAAAGATCCAGCAACAATAGAGTGATCCCGCTGGGGTCTAATCTTGGAGAGACACCTCCCCAACTCTGAGGACGGCCAGAGGCAATGGTGAAAAACAATCATGAGGTGAAATCAACAGAAAAACTCTGGCAATATGAATAATCAGAGTAGATCAACTCCTCCAAGGATCAATGGGGCAGACACAGCACAAGATCTAATGCACAAACAAATAGCTGAGATGTCAGAAATCGAATTCAGAATCTGGATAGTAAATAAGATAGATTTAGAATTCCAAGCAGTAACCCAAAAGATATCTCTAGAATTCCACAAATTCAAAGACCAAATGACCAAAGATTTTGACACATTGAGACAAGACGTTGCAGCCTTCAAAGATCTGAGAAACACAGTAGAATCCCTCAGTAACAGAATGGAGCAAGCAGAAGAAAGGATTTCTGATATTGAAGGCAAAGCTTTCGAATGCTCTCAAACTCTCGAAGAGGAAGAGAAATGGAGGGCAAAAACACATCACTCTCTCAGAGAGCTCTGAGATAATTCAAAGAAAAACAATATTCGTTTTATAGGGATCCCCGAAAGTGAGAAGTGGCTTCACAAGGCACAGAGTCTCTTCTCCATGAGATTATGAAGGAGAACTTTCCAGACATGCCAAGAGATTCCGAAATTCAGATAGCAGACAGTTTCAGAACTCTAGCAACTCAACCCAAATGAGACATCCCCCAGACACATCATAATCAATTTCACTGAAGTTAATATGAAGGAGAAAATTCTGAAAGCAGCCAGACGAAAGAAAACCATCACCTACAAGAGGAAGAATATTAGAATAACTGCAGATCTCTCTGCTGCAACCGTTCAAGCTAGAAGAGATGGTCATTGACTTTTAATCTCCTAAAACAAAATAACTTTCAACCCAGGATCCTGTACCCAGCTAAACTGAGTTTCATTTATGATGGAGAAATTAAATACTTTAATGACATTCACATGTTGAAGAAATTTGCCATAACTAAACCAGCTCTCCAGGATATTCTCAGACCTATCTTTCATAAAGACCAGCATAATCTTCCACCACAAAAGTAAACCCACCCACAAAATTTTGATCAAATTCCAACTTCCACAGTCGCAAAAGGATTAAAAATGTCCACCAGAATCTCGAAAGGCTTATCAATATTCTCAATTAATGTGAATGGTTTAAATTGTCCTCTAAAGAGGCACAGGTTGGCTGACTGGATACAGAAACTCAAGTCATATATCTGCTGCATACAAGAATCTCATCTTACATTAAAAGACAAATATAGACTCAAGGTGAAGGAATGGTCATCTATACTCCAGGCAAATGGAAAGCAGAAAAAAAGCAGGTATTGCAATCCTATTCGCAGATGCAACAGGCTTTAAACCAACCAAAATAAGGAAGGATAAGGATGGACACTTCATATTTGTTAAAGGTAATACTCAATATGATGAGATTTCAATTATTAATATTTATGTACCCAAACAGAACGCACCTCAATTTATAAGAGAAACTCTAACAGACGTGAGCAACTTGATTTCCTCCAGTTCCATAGTAGTTGGAGATTTTAACACCCCTTTAGCAGTGCTGGATAGATCCTCCAAAAGGAAGCTAAGCAAAAAAATTTTAGATTTAAACTTCACCATCCAACATCTGGATGTAACAGACATCTACAGAACTTTTCATCTCAACAAAAGTGAATACACATTCTTCTCAACAGCCCACGAAACATACTCCAAAATCGACCACATCCTAGGCCACAAATCTAACCTCAGCAAATTTAAAAAAATAGAAATTATTCCTTGCATCTTCTCAGACCATCATGGAATAAAAGTTAGAAGTCAATAACAACAGGAATCTGCATACCCACACAAAAACATGGAAGCTAAACAATGTTATGCTGAGAATAGATGGGTTATAGACGAGATTAAGAAGGAAATCACCAAATTTTTGAAACATAACAATAATGAAGATTTGAATTATCAGAACCTCTGGGATACTGCACAGGCAGTCCTAAGAGGGAAATTTAAGCCTTCCTCAATAAAACGGAAAGAAAGGAAGTTAATAACTTAATGGGACATCTCAAGCAACTGGAAAGGAAGAACATTCTGACCCCAAACCCAGCAGAAGAAAAGAAATAACCAAAATCAGAGCAGAATCAAATGAAATTGAAAACAAAAGAATTATACAACAGATCAATAAATCCCAAAGTTGGTTTTTTGAAAAGATCAATAAAATAGATAAAACTTTGGCTAACCTAACCAGGAAAAAAAATAGTAAAATCTCTAATTTCATCAATCAGAAATGGTACCGATAAAATAACAGACCCCACAAAAATTAAAAAAATCCTTAACAAATACTAAAAGAAACTCTACTCTCAGAAATATGAAAATCTGAAAGAAATCGACCAATACCTGGAAGTACACCACCTAACAAGACTTAGCCAGAATGAAGTGGAAATGTTGAACAGGCCTATATCAAGTTCTGAAATAACATCAAAATATCCCTAAAAAGAAAAGCCCAGGACCAGATAGCTTTACGTCAGTATTCTACCAAACCTTTAAAGAAGAACTAGTACCTATATTACTAAACCATTTCCAAAATATAGAAAAAGAAGGAATATTACCCAACACATTCTATGAAGCAAACAGCACCTTGATCCCCAAACCAGGGAAAGACCCAACAAGAAAAGAAAATTATAGACCAATATCACTAACGAATATTGATGCAAAAATACTCAATAAGATCCTAACAAACAGAATTCAATAATACATCAAACAAATTATACTCCATGACCAAGTGGGATTTATCCCAGGATCTCAGGCTAGTTCAATATACATAAATCTATAAATGTAATTCAGCACATAAACAAACTAAAAAATAAAGACCATATGATTCTCTCAATTTATTCAGAAAAAGCTTTTGATAATATCCAGCATCCCTTCATGATCAGAACACTTAAGAAAATTGGTATAGAAGGGACATTTCTTAAACTAACAGAGGCCATCTACAGCAAACCCACAGCCAATATCGTATTGAATGGAGTTAAATTGAAATCATTTCCACTCAGATCAGGAACCAGGCAAGGTTGCCCCTTGTCTCCATTGCTCTTTAACATTGTAATGGAAGTTTTAGCCATTGCAATTAGGGAAGAAAAGGCGATCAAGAGTATCCACATAGGGTCAGAAAAGATCAAACTTTCACTCTTCGCAAATGATATGATCGTATATCCGGAAAACACTAGGGATTCTACTACAAAACTTTTAAAAGTGATCAAGGAATACAGCAATGTCTCAGGCTATAAAATCAACATCCATAAATCTGTAGACTTTATATACACCAACAATAACTAAGCTGAAAAAACAGTCAAGGACTCTATTCCTTTCACAGTAGTGCCAAAGAAGATGAAATATTTGGGACTATACCTAACAAAGGATGTGAAAGATCTCTACAAAGAGAACTATGAAACTCTAAGAAAAGAAATAGCCAAAGATGTTAACAGATGGAAAAACATACCATGCTCATGGCTGGGAAGAATCAACATTGTTAAAATGTCCATACTACCCAAAGCAATATATGATTTTAATGCAATCCCTATTAAAGCTCCATTGTCATATTTTAAAGATCCTGAAAAAATAATACTTCATTTTATATGGAATCAGAAAAAAACCTCAAATAGCCAAAACATTACTCAGCAATCAAAACGAAGCAAGAGGAATCATGCTACCAGACCTGAGACTGTACTACAAATCGATAATGATCAAAACAGCATGGTATTGGCACAAAAACAGAGAAGTAGATGTCTGAAACAGAATAGAGAACCAAGAGATGAATCCAGCTACTTGACATTATTTGATCTTTGTCAAGGCAATCAAAACCTTTCAGTGGGGAAAAGATTTGCTATTTAACAAATGGTGCTGGGTGAACTGGCTGGCGATCTGTAAAAGAGTGAAACTGGACCCACACCTTTCTCCATTAATAAGATAGACTCTTACTGGAAAAGATTTAAACTTAAGACATGAAACTATAAAAATACTTGAAGAAAGTGCAGGGAAAACTCTTGAAGGAATCGGCCTGGGTGAATATTTTATGAGGATTCCCCAGGCAATTGAAGCAGCACCAAAAATACATTACTGGGACCTGATCAAACTAAAAAGCTTCTGCACAGCCAAGAACATAGTAAGTAAAGCAAGCAGACAGCCCTCAGAATGGGAGAAAATATTTGCAGGTTATACCTCTGATAAAGGTTTAATAACCAGAATCCACAGAGAACTCAAACGTATTAGCAAGAAAAGAACAAGTGATCCCATCACAGGGTGGGCAAGGGACTTGAAGAGAAACTTCTCTAAAGAAGACAGACACACGATTTACAAACACATGAAAAAAAGCTCATTATCCTTAATCATCAGAGAAATGCAAATCAAAACTATTTTGAGATATCACCTAACCCCAGTAAGAGTAGCCTACATAACAAAATCCCAAAACCAGTGATGTTGGTGTGGATGTGGAGAAAAGGGCACACTTCTACACTGCTGGTGGGAATGCACACTAATACATTCCTTCTGGAAGGATGTTTGGAGAATACTTAGAGACCTAAACATAGACCTGCCATTCGATCCTATAATTCCTTTGCTATGTTTATACCCAGAAGACCAAAAATCACAATATAACAAAGACATCTGTACCAGAATGTTTATTGCAGCCCAATTCATAATCACTAAGTCATGGAAGAAGCCCAAGTGCCCATCGACCCACAAATGGACTAGCAAATTGTGGTACATGTATACCATGGAATATTATGCAGCCTTAAAGAAAGATGGAAACTTTACCTCTTTCATGTTTACATGGATGGAGCTGGAACATATTCTTCTTAGAAAAGTATCTCAGGAATGGAAGAAAAAGTATCCAATGTACTCAGCCCTACTATGAAGCTAATTTATAGATTTCACGTGAAGGCTAAAACTCAACTATAGCACAAGAATATGGGGAAAGGGCTAAGGAAGGGGAAGGGAGTGGGGAGGTTAGGGTGGACAGAGGGTAATGGGTGGGGCCACACCTACAGTGCATCTTAGAATGGGTACAGGCAAAACTTACTAAATGCAGAATACAAATATCTACATACAATAACTAAGAAAATACCATGAAGACTACATTGAACAGTTTGATGAGAATATTTCAGATTGTATATGAAAGCAGCACATTATACCCCTTGAATGCACTAATGTACACAGCTATGATTTAACAATAAAAAATAATTAATACAATGTTAATAATTTTGCATTCTAGAACATGAAAAACTGATATTGCAAAAGAACGAGAAAGAATTGCCATTGAAATGCTGGAAAAGAAGGGCAATCAGGAGGGACCAACAATTCCAGTTATTAAAACATTGCAAAGCTGGGATAATAAAAACAATGCATTAATGGCTTATGAATAGATCTCAACAGTGGAACAGAAGAAAAAGCCCCCCCCCAAACACCTAAACAAACACTAAAATTTAAATCAGTGAGGTAAAGATGGATTTATTAAAAAATGGTTGGTCACTCGATGAATCCCAAACAATAAAAAACAAAACAATTGGTATTAACAATTGAAGTGTCATCTAGAAAAAATTAATCATGGATGTAAACGTCAAGACCATGTACCTGAATAAACGTCAAATACATATATATTTTTTTTTTGTAGAGACAGAGTCTCACTCTACCGCCCTCGGGTACAGTGCCGTGGCGTCACACGGCTCACAGCAACCTCTAACTCTTGGGCTTATGCGATTCTCTTGCCTCAGCCTCCGGAGCAGCTGGGACTACAGGCGCCCCCCACAACGCCTGCCTATTTTTTTGTTGTTGCAGTTTAGCCGGGGCTGGGTTTGAACCCGCCACCCTCGGCATATGGGGCCAGCCACCCAACATCAAATATTTTTTATATAAGAATGCTGAAACTTTACAAGAGAAGATGAGAACATAGATGAATTACTTCATAATCTTAGAATGAGAAAGGCCTTTTAAACTATTACTCAAAATCTAGAAGCCATAGAAGGAAAATATGATATTCAGTGACATAAAAATGAAAAGCCCATATGAAGCAACAATAACAACAACTCATCCACAGGTCAAAAACAAAAGAAATCTGGGAAATATATTTGTAATTCATTTAACTAGAGAGACAGTTCCTCTACAAAAAGCTCCTAGAAATTATTCATTTATTTATTTATTTAAATTTAACTTTTAATAAAATCATAATGTACATAATCAACTTTTATGGGGTACAATGTGATGATTTGATATACAATGCGGAATGCCTAAATTAAATTGATTAACAAAGCCATCATCTCACTTACTTATTTTTTGTAGTAAGACATTTAAAATTTACTCTTAATTATTTTGAAATGCACCCTTGCATTGTGCACATTAGGTGAGATCCCACCAAATGCCTTCCTTTCTTCCGCCAATCTCCTTTACCCCTTCCCACACACCCTCCTCTCCCCTCCCCCTTGCTAGACTATATTTGTGTTTTATCATTCATGTGAGTGTGTAAGTGTTTATATATTGGTTTCATAATAATATTGAGTACATTGGATACTTTTTTTCCATTCTTGATATACTTTACTAAGAAGAATGTGTTCAACTCCATCCAGGTAAACACAAAAGATGTAAAGTCTCCATCTTTTTTATGGCTGAATAGTAATCTAAGGTGTACATATGCCACAATTTGTTAATCCATTCCCATACCCATCCAAATGATGGGCATTTGGGTTGCTCCCGTGACTTGGCAATTATAAATTGGGCTGCACTAAACAATGTGGTGCAAATGTCTTTGTGGTCAAATGATTTTTGTTCTTCTGGGCAGATACCTAGTAATGGAATTGCAGGATGAAATGGAAGAAATTATAAGTTAAAGATAACCAATCCAATAGAAAAATGGGCAAGGATATGAATAACAATTTCACAGAAAAATAAAGTCAAGTAGCCCTTCAACATATGAAAAGGTACTCAATAACATTCATAATAGGAGGAATGCAAAGTAAATCTACATGAAGATGCCATTCTTCACCTAGCATACTGGCAAAGAATCCAAAACTCAACAACCTCACAGTATTGGCACAGCCGTGGGAAAACAGGTACTCTTCATGTGTTGCTGGTGGGGTGCAAATCAATACAATCAGTACAGGAGGCAATCTGGTCACATTGCACAATATTATAAATCAATTTGCTCTTTGATCCAGCAATTCCATCTCTGAAAATTTATCTGACATATAAACAGGCATATGTCTGCAAAGATACACATAAGGTAATTCACTACATCATTTTTCATTACAAACAAGCCAATGTCCTTCAACGGTGCATTTAAATCTATACAATGGGATACTGTGCGTCTATAAAAAGAACACAGATGTTTTTATGTACTGACATGAGAACACAGCCAAATTATTGTGACATGAATAGAGCAAAGTACAGAATGGTGTGCACAATGTACTTTTTCGAGTAAGAAAGAAAAAAATGAGTATTCATGTCTTCCTATATTTCCAGATAAAAGCACTGGAAGAATATACAACAAACTAAAGAAGTTATCTATAGAGGATGGAGGGAGGGAAGAGAAGAGGTCACAGGTGAGATTAAGAATTGTATACTTAACTGTGTACTTTTTGTTTCTTTTGAGTTATATACCAAGTGCATGTTATGTCTGTTGACAAAATATTTGTTATCATAATAACCACTTAGGAAAGAATTTCTTAAAAAGTTAAACATATACTACATGACTCAGCCATTTCATGCCTGATATGTCATTTCCAAGAGAAATGAAAGAATATATCCACGTCAAGACTTGTATGTGAATCTCACAGATCTTTGCTTGTAGTAATAGAAAACTAGTATCCTCCATCGGGTGAATGTAAACTAATTTTAGTCCATCTATATAATGAAATACTACTCAGCTATAAAAGTACACTTTTTTTTTTTTTTTTTGAGACAGAGTTTCACTTTGTCAACCTTGGTAGAGTGCTATGGTATCATAACTCACAGCAACCTCAAACTCTTGGGCTTAAGTGATCCTCTTGACTCAGCCTCTCCAGTAGCTAGGACTACAGGAGCCTGCCGCAACACCTGGCTATTTTTTTTAGAGATGGGTCTTGCTCTGGCTCAGGCTGGTCTCAAACTCATGAGCTCAAGCAATCCACCCACCTCAGCCTCCCAGAGTCCTAGAATTACAGGAGTGAGCCCCTGCACCTAGCCTAAAAGAACTCATTATTGATACATGGGAAAACATGGATGAATCTCAAAATGATTATGTGGAATAAAATGAGTCAAAAAAGAATATGTAATTATGATCCCATTTATATAAAATTCTAGAAAATACAAACTAATCTCTAGTAGTAGAAAATATATCAGTGGTTTCCAGAGGCTGGGGAGTTGGGAGGAGGAATGGACTGCAAACAGGCATGAGGGAATTTCTAGGGGATAGAAGTTTCATTATTTCAATTTTAATGATAATTTCATAAAAGAATATGTATGTCAAAACTTATCAAACTGTGTACTTCAAATATATACAATTTATTGTATATCAATTATACCTTACTAAAGTTGTAAAAAGAAAAAGCCTATAATGCAATTATAGGGACTGGGAAAGGAATAAGCTTGATCTATATGCATCTGGTTAAAAGATCTTAAAAATGAAACTTGAATAAAAAAGCAAAACAAATGACTAAAAAAAGCAACACTATGTTTTGGTTATGGACATTTTTTTTGTTGTTGTTAAATATCCAGTGGAGAGGATTCACTGACTTATTAAATGGAAGAGGGAAGTTTTAAAACTTGAAAGAATAGGCTGGGTATGGTGGCTCACGCCTATAATCCCAGAACTTTGGGAGGCTGAGATAAGAGGATTACTTGAGGCCAGGAGTTCTAAGACCCACCTGGGCAATATGGTGAAACTCTTGTTTCTACAAAAACTTAAAAAAAAAAAAATAGTGTACTCCTGGTACCCCTAGCTACTCAGGAGGCTGAGGTAGGAGGATCACTTGAACCCAGGTATTTGATGTTGCAGTGAGCTGTGATCATGCCACTGCATTCCAATCTGGGTGACTGAGGGAGATCCTGACTCTAAAAAACAAACAAAATTGAAAGAATAAAAATCATATAAAGTGGGGCTGCACTGGCCCCATATACCAAGGGTGGCTGGTTCAAACCTGGCCCAGGCCAAACTGCAACAACAACAAAATAGCCGGGCACTGTGGCAGGGTGCTTGTAATCCCAGCTACTAGGGAGGCTGAGGCAAGAGAATTGCCTAAGCCCAGGAGTTGGAGGTTGCTGTGAGCTGTGTGATGCCATGGCACTCTACCAAGGGCGAAAAAGTGAGACTTTGTCTCTACAAAAATAAATAAATAAATAAAGTTATTAAAAAAAATCATATAAGTGTGTTCTCAGATCACCATGGAATTAGATTAGGAATTGGTAATAGAAAGATGGAAAATTTGGAGATGAAACAACACAGATCTTTTTTTTTTTTTCTTTTGGTAGAGATGGAATTTCATTATTTTGCCCAGGCTAGTTTCAAACTCCTGGCCTTAAGTGATCCTCCTACTCCAGCTTCACAAAATATTGGATAACACATGTGAGCCACCACTCCCAGCCTAAACAATATATTTCTAAATAATCCATGAATCAAAGAAGTCTCAAGAGAAACTACAAAATATTTTGAAGTAAAGAAAATGAAAATCTAACTTCTCAAAATATGTGAGATGCCAAAACCATTGGTGCTTAAGGGAAATTTATGGCATTACATACATATATTAGAAAAGAAAGACTGGAATCAACAATCTAAGTTTCTATTTCAGGTAACTAGAAGGAAAAAAAAGCAATTTAAGCCTATAGTAAGCAGAAGAAAAGAAACATAAATTAGAGCCAAAATTAGTAACAATGAAAAGAGAAAAACAACAGTTGATTCTTTGAAAAGGCCAATTGACAAACCTCTAGTCAAACTAACCAAGAAAAAAGAGAGAAGAGATAAATTGCCATTATTTGAAATGATAGAAGCGTCACTACTACTGACCCCATAGACATCAAAAGGATAATAAAGGAATATACATGTATTACAAACAAAACTACGGCCATACATTCACTAGCTTAGATGAAAGGGACCAATTCCTTGAAAGAAACTACCAAAACTCAAGCATACAAGGCCTACCATAATATAAAATATGAAAGCAAGACCTCAGCTCCAAGGGGCCACATTAGCTAGGGAGAAAGAGATGGTACTAAGATGTGACAGGTAATAGGAGGTATACAAAGCACAAGGAAGACTTCGAAGAGGAATTATGTCTACCATAGATTAGAAAGGACATTTCTACCAGGACTTCATAGAGCCACCTTAAAATCAACAAGTCCACAGCTCTTATGGATTGAATTGTGTACGCTCAAAATTCAAATACTGATGTCCTAACCCCCAGGACCTCAGAATGTCACTGTATTTGGAAATAGAGCCTTTTAAAAGGCAATTAAATCGGATTGTGGCTCAGTGAGTAGGGCGCCGGGATCAAACCCGCCCCGGCCAAACTGCAACAACAACAACAAACATAGATGGGTGTTGTGGGGGGCGCCTGTAGTCCCAGCTACTCAGGAGGCTGAGGCAAGAGAATCATCTAAGCCCAAGAGTTGGAGGTTGCTGTGAGCTGTGACGCTACAGCACTCTACCAACGGCAACAAAGTGAGACTCTGTCTCAAAAAAAAAAAAAAAAAGGCAATTAAGTTAAAACAAAGTCATTAAGGTGAGCCCTAACCCAGTTAGACTGATGTCCTTACAAGAGGAGACACATAGACCCCTAACATTTCTGTGCAGAGCTACCACTGTGTGGATAGGCAGCAAGAGGATGGCCATCTGCAAGCCAAGGAGAGAAGTTTCAGAGGAAAACAACTCTCCCAGTACTTTGATGCTTGGACTTTTAGCCTCCAGAACTGTCAGAAAATACATATCTGCTGTATAAGCCACCCAGTATGTGGTATTTTGTTATGGCAGCCCTAGCAGACTAATACAACAGCTAAAATTATGATATTTCTCTCCAAAGGCCATTCTTTCCCATAGCCTGTCATCTACCCTGAAGACCAGAAACCTCACCCTCACATCTCACATTCAATTTTGCACCAGGACCTATCAATTTTACTACCCAGCTCTCTCATAGCCAACATTTGTCTGAATGACCTATAAAAACCTCTTCAGTGGTCTCCTCGCTCTTGCCATGCCCCTTCTACTCTCCCACTGCACCCAAAGAGATCTTTTCAAAGCACAAATACAATCTGTCACACCTCCCCCATCCCTTATGGCCCTTCAGTTGCTGACCATAGCTTGTAGAATAGAAACAAAACTCTGTACCATGGCCTGCAGTGCTCTACCCAGACTTCTCTCCTCTTTGCTCTCAAGCCACATTGGCTTTCTTCAATTCCATCAATGAACTGTGCTCTTGCTTGCCACAGGGCCTTTGCACACATTTCCTTCTGCCTGGCATGCTCTTCCATCACCTGGCTAACCTCACTTACTCAGATCTTAGGTTAAGCACTACTTCCTTAGGGACCATTCTGAACTCCTCCTCCCAAGTCTGGGTGACATTCCTTTATAATAAGCACTTGCAGTTCCTTTCCTTCAGAGACCTAGGAGTTTACAACCAAATATTCTTTTGTGAGATCCTTTGGTTGATATCAGCCTGCACTACTCAAAGGGAAGCTCTGGGAGAGCAAGTACCATTTCTCTTGCTGGTACACCATCAAATGCCAGGGCCTAACATGATGCTTGAGTTCTCAATTGATACTGCATATATGAATGAATGAATGAATGGAATTGGGAAGGAATGGGGGAGACAACACTCCAGCTATAGAAAAAAGATGCTGAGAGGTCTACCACCACTCCTATAGTTTAGTGAAGCCAAAGCAGTGTATCTGTGCATGCGAAAGGTTGCAGGGAGGATCCCCAAGCCCCTACCCCACCCACATGCACACAAGGTACATACCCAAATTCTGGAAGGTCTCTGTCAAAATGCACACTGTCCTCATAAATGACATTCAGCTCTGCATCAACAGCAACAACTTTCACCTGGAAGTCATTTTAAAAAATGATGTATAAGATTTTCCTCAGCTTCTATATTGGTCTAGCAGGCATTGACGTCACCAGGTGAGGCCCTACGAGCAGTTCACCACAGAGATCTCCTTAAAGGCAAGGATGCATCATGGTCAACATGGCGACAGATGAGTCATCTGGAGTCATACCCAAAAGAATTAGCAAAATAAACTGAGGCTAAGTAGGAAGACCTACCTATCTTAAGGAATCTTTGCTCCCCTAACAACCAATGCCAAGACCCCTTAGAGAAGTGATTTTCAACTGGTGTGCCTCAAACATTTTTAAAGATAACTAATTAAATTATTTTTGAAGGAAGTTCAAAGCACAGTAAGTATATTCTTTTTTTTTACTCTTTTTTGGGGATCAACAATTTAAGTGTGCTGTGAGATTAAAAAAAAAAAGGTTGAAAAACACTGCTCTAGAGGTAGATGTTCGCAGATGAGATGATCTATTTTGTGTACCTGATAAGGGGGCCTGAGAAGATCCCAGAGGGAAAGGAATGGGAAACAAGGTTTGGAGATGTCTTTGGGGTCCATGTCTGATAGTCTGAGAAACCAGGTAAAGCTGGTGGCTGTTCCCACAGGCCATTATCTCCACCCAGAGATACAATATCCCATTGACGCTGCTCTCCAAGCTCAGGCGCGTAACTCCTTTCCTGGACAGTTGGGGAAACAGGTCTAGCAAGACAACTCCACTCATCCACAGTCCCATAGGACTTTCCCCTCAGGGATTAGCCAGAGGCCTCGAGGCCTCCCTCCCTTGACCCATTTGAGGAGAGGGGTTTGTTTGGCTGCCTCTGTGTATATTTCCCATGCACTTTTAAGAAGGAGTCTCTGGTAACCCCTCGCCCAGTTTGAAGGCAAATTTTGATTCTGTTCACCCTGTCTGCGGGCCCCTGGGGGCAGCCAGACCTCCTCTGGCCAGCAGTTCTATGTCTGCAGATACAGGCACACTGGTGCCAGCCAAGGGCGGTCACAGGGAAGGGTGAAGTCCATCAGGACATTTTAGCCATTTCACTTTTGAAAACTGTTTCAGGCAGTTATTTGGTTCCAGGTCACCGGTGATGCATGTGCACAGGTCTGTCTCTTCCCCTGCTTTACAGTAGCTGAGTTCCCTCGGTCACTGTCACTCAGTGCCCACCAAAGTGCACGAATCCGCCGAGTGTTCTGGCTCCTTTGGGCACCCGGGTTTCAGCCCGGGGACGCTTGCCGTTTCCAGGAGGGAAGGGGTCTACGCGGGTGGAGGTCGCATCTTGCGGGCGGGCCGCCTTGGCAGGGGAAGCTCGAGAGGAGGCGCGCCCGCGGCTGGGCCCAGGGTTCCGCAAGCAGATGCCAGCCCTCCCGGCGGCGTGAAGCAGGCGGCCCCACCCCGCGGCTCCGAGACGTACCTGCTGCGTGCTGAAGTCCCAGCCCAAGCAGCAGCGTCGCGGGGAGTGCTCCGCCATGGCCCGGGAGGATCTGGCTGCGCGTTCCTCGGTCTGTCCCGCGGAACTGTCGCCGCGCTCCAACACCCAGAGACTCAGGGGCCCGCCCTTTGCTCCGCCCAGCGGACTCTGGACCTGAGTCACGGGGCGGACTTGCGTTCTGGCGCCGCCTGCCGGGGGACCGGAGCAAAGACCACGGCCGACCTTGCTGGGGCCATGGCCTTCACACCCGTGCAATACAGACAGTGCCCCAGAGTAGGTGGCTTCTGGGCTGCGCCAGCCCATCCCTCTGCTCCTTCTCGTCCTCCCTTGCCCTCTGCTTCAAGTTTGCCCTGACGCGGCCTGACTTCTGGGCCAGAACTTTCGACTTTAAGTTGGTTCGTCCTTGCCTGTCCCTCTGGTAGCTCTGGGCCTAGAGTTCTCCATGGCTGTTTCTTGGGTCCTGGAGCAGCTGTCCATCCCACCGGTGGTGACTTACGGGTCACAGATCAGTATCCCGGGTTTGGACCCACGAAGTTCTGACAGGCCCTGTCCAAACCCAGCAAAACAGAGTGGCTCCGCTGTGTGTCACAGCATACACCTATATGTAAAATCAGAGGTCCTGATGACCCCACACAGGGGCTCATTCGTTCCTGTAGCCAGCCAGTATTAATGGCCTAATGTGTGACAGTCATAATGAAAGGGGATGAGAACCAAAGTCAGACCCACTCCCTTTTTTCAGGAAGCAGAGGGCATCTTCTCTTTCCCCCATCCCACCTGTTTGCATCCTTCTTGTCCCTAGGGCTGACTTCCCACAAGCACTCCTTCACCTCCAAAGTGAGAGGCTTCTTCTAGGAGCCTAGCAGCTCTCCAGAGCCTTCTCACACACCTGTAATTGTCTGACTACCTCCTTCACTAGCTGAACTTGAACTGCTTGGAGCGCAGATGGATCCTACTCACTGCCTGAACAATAAGGTGCCAGAGTGCCTGTCTTCCAAGTTGTTCCCAGATTACTAGGGACACAGAGCCTCCAGCAGCAATTACATGTGACAATAGCAAAATACCGGATACCAGGTCAGGAATAATTATGTCACCTGCTGAACACATTTAATCCTCACAATGATGCTGGAAGGTAGGAACTATTATCTTCATTTGCAAAAACTTTTAAAATAAGTTTAGGAAGTACACTAATATTAAGTGTTTGATGGAATTTTAAAATGTATGTATACACCCATGTAAACACCACTGAGACCAAGACACTTCCACTACTCCAAAAGTTTCCTTGATGACCCATCCCAGTCAATAGCTCCCAAGGTAATCATTATGCTGATGTCTACCAATACAGACTCACTTTGAAAAATCACAAATTTTTTCTCATTTTACAGAATGAGAAACTGAGACATGAGGGAGTTAAGTAATGTGGCTTAGGGTTCCCAAATGAGTGGCAGAGCTGGGCCCAAAGTCATGAAGTTCAACTCCAGGACCCACATTTAACCACTAAGTAAGACAATTATGATGGAGCAATTCAGTGACCTGATTTTTTAGAGCTCTGAGGATCTCCCCTGAAACTTCCCCATGACTGAAACTTTCTTTACACATATACTGAGGCACCAGTGGGCTTGCAAAAGGTAGAAGAGACTCAACAAAACAAACAAAGACCTGCATCAGGGGTCCAGGAATTGAGGTCCACGTGGGAGGCTAGAAGCCTTGGTCACAGCAGGTGGGGAGCCACACCTGGTACCCGGCAGGGCACCATAAATAGTAGCATGAAAGACAGCAGCATGGAGCCAAACTGCATAGGCAGGTAAGGGGAAGGAGGAAGGTAAGCAGTACTGACCATAAGGCGATAGTGCTGGGAGAATGGAGAGTGAAGACCCCATTCTTGGCAAAGGAAAGCACCCCCAGAAAAAGAGGAAAACTAAAAAGTAAGCTGAGTGAGTTGGTACAAAGAAAAGTCAGGTAGTTTACTTTTAAGCTAGGCATTGCTAGCAAGCTTCTTGTCTTTTCTGAAATTATAGCCTGTTGGGGATACAGCTTACAAACACCCTGCTATGTCTGCGAGCACTCTGAGGAGAGTAATGGCCATAGAAGAGATTATGGCAAATCCTAGAAAAGACACATCTTCTACGGCGTTTCCTGCCCATTAAACAGGCAAAGCAGATGCCCATTGCGGAGATTTGCATTTGCCTGGGGCAGAGATTAAGGGAATAGCTCCAGCTCTGAGATCTGGGCAGAAGAGCTCATATCCCTTATCACAGAGAAAAATCCTCTGTGGTGGTGATGGGAGAAAAATGCCTCCCTCCCACCCATCCCTCAGAGGAGATTAACGCTGGCAGCGGTTTACTCCATAGAGAACTAGTACAGCTTAACACCCTCTCTAGAAATCTGTGTGTATAACCTCAAGCAGGAGGCTCTCCTAAAACAAGACTCAGATTTCAGATTTCTGAAGGCTACCCTTAAGGTTAATAATAATAAAAATAGGAGCTGATAGACTTCAATAAAATCAGAGTAGAGCAAACACTCTGGGCCATTGCTGGAATCCCAAGACAGGCAATGGAGCCCTGAGCTCCCACTTTTAATTCTACTCAATGCCTCTTGTCTTTCTTTACCTTCGCTTCTAACTCTATATTTCTTCAGTGGATCACCACCTGTGTCCACCGGTTTCAGTGGACACTGCTCTCAGGGTGGGACCCTAATAGATTGTTACCTTGGAACTGCAACAAGGAGGGCAACTAAGCTTAAAACTGCTTTGAGCCAAAACCCTGAGCAGGTCTAAAAGCTCCTGGGTGAGGCACACTTTGGCTCTGAGCAAAAATCAGAAACAAGCCTCCTCTGAAGGAAAATTTCTCCAAGTTGAGGTGCAGGACTCTGGCAGATGAAGGTCAACTGGAGAGATTATGGCTTGAGAAGGCAAGCCACTCTGACAGTGACCAGAACCCAGAGACAACAGACTTGGACTGCACATGTTGGGACTGTCAGGTACAGAACATAGAACATATCAACTCTCTAAAGAATTAAAATATATACCTACTATGTATTTTTTTTTTTTTTTTTTTGAGACAGAGCCTGAAGTTGTCACCCTGGGTAGAGTGCCATGGCATCACAGCTCACAACAACCTCCAACTCCTGGTCTCAAGTGATTCTCCTGCCTCTGCCTCCCAAGTAACTGGAACTATACATGCCTGCCACATTGCTCGGCTATTTTTTGTTTGCAGCTGTCATTGTTGTTTGGCAAGCCAGGGCTGGATTTGAACCTGTCAGCTCAGGTGTATATGGCAGATGCCTTAGCCACTTGAGCCACAGGTGCTGAGCCTATACCTACAATATTAACTCTGAATTAGAAGAAAGAAAACAACTTTGGAAGGAAGACAGTAAAATTCTAAAAATCAAATCTGGTTAAATGAGGAGTTGTGGTTGTTGATGTTAAAAGAAGGCTAATCAGATTTGACACAAGGAATTAGTAATTTGGAATACACAGTTGAAATGTGAAGGAGAGATAGAGAGACTTTGTAGATAGAAGATATAACAGGTGTCCAGCTGGAAGCTCAGGAGGAAAAATGGAGAAGCATTACTTAAAGGAATAAAGACAATATGGTTTTTAAAACTTGAAAAATATATATTCTTAGATGAAACAAAAACTGATCTCAAGCAAGATATAATAAAAAGGAAACCAATGGCTAGATACATTGTAATGAAGCTGCAGGACACCAATGACAAAGCAAATATCTTCAAAGTCAGCTGGAGAGAAGACAGATCACTGGCTGAAGAATAGCCTTAGTAGTCACCTATTAAGCAGAAGCTGTTAAGCAACAAGGAAGTCAGTAAGGGTGAAGACTATCTTCAAAATACGGATAGGCAATAACAGGGAACCTAGAATTGTTTACACAGCAAAATTATCTGTCAAGAACTATGGTAAAATAAACACAGTTATAGTTTACCAGAAATTGAAACTAGGCCAATGTCTCCTAGTTTGCCCAGACCAGAGCATACATGCAAAAGACTTTATGTAATGGAACTTCTAAAAGATAAGAAGGAATATTATCTCTGGAGATACAATAATGATGAATCAAAATGGTAAACATATATGCAAATTTAAATATTGATTGTTTTAAATAATTGTTTTAAATATTGATTGTTTAAATAATAATAATGATAATAAAAAAGTATTGTCAGATTATGGACTTAAAAAAGGATAAGGTGGGCAACAATAATATGTATGTCAGGAGGGGGAAGATGAGAACAAAGTATCCTAAAATCTTTTTGTTGTTGTTGAAGATTTTGCTGCTTGGTGGTAGGGGCATCTCAACTTTGAAGTTATATTTATATGATAAAATTTCAGACATAACTGTAATAAAATAGTTAGAAAATAGTATTTGAAAAAGAAAGATCAAAGAGAAAAATAAAAACAAAAGAAAATCTCAATCTAGAAAAATTCAAGTATTGAGGGGAAAAAATGAAACAAGAAAGAATACTGCAGTAATTTTGACTGGTAAAATGAGTCAAAGTTAAAAGAGATGCTTGGATTGAGCTTTTTATTTAATTTAATTAATTTATTTATTTGAGGCAAAGTCTCACTTTCTTACCCCTTAGTACAATGCTATGGCTTCATAGCTCACAGCAACCTCAAACTCCTGGGCTCAAGCGATTCTCTTGCCTCAGCCTCCCGAGTAGCTGGAACTACAGGTGCCTGCCACAACACCTGGCTATTTTTAGAGAGGAGGTCTCACTCTTGCTCATGAGTGTTCTTGAACTCATGAGCTCAAGCGATCCACCTGCCTTGGCCTCCCAGAGTGCTAGGATTACAAGCGTGAGCCACTGCAACCAGCCTTGGATTGAGCTTTTGAAGCCAGCACTTTGAGGAAAGCCTGCTGCTGAGGACAGCCTGTTGTCCTATCAAATGCTACTTTAACTAGTATGGCCAATGTGTCTTAGTTTGCCCAGACCATACCCAATTCATGTCTGTTTTGGTAGTGTAATGATTCATAGAGCTACCTGTTCATCTCAAAAGCAACATGATATACATAACAATTTGGTCACCCTGTATACTTAAAGCATAAGGACATGAAAAGGTGAATAATTAAAGGAGGAAAAAGGTTATATCAAGAAAACATTAATCAAAAGAAAACTGATATAGTTGTATTACTAGCAAACAAAGATAAAGCATCATTTGGAATAGAGGGATTCACTATCTAAAGACAAAAACGTTCAGTACACTAAAAAATGTTAATTTTAAATATATATAAACTTAATAAATGTTTTTGATAATAAAGGGTAGACCTAACAGGAAAAATTTACAGCTCCAGTATCACAGCGAGACATTTTAAAGCATCTCTTTCAAGATGTCAAATATAAAAAATTTAGCAAAGGGGGAGTGGGCCGAGACAAGATGGCTGACTGAAGCCAGCTTTCCACAGAGGCTCCCATCCAGAAGGAGAGTTAAAGGACAGAAATTTAGCAAGTAACCAGGTGGATTTGAGCTGCACAAAGAGAGAAGTTTGAAGAACGCACATCAACCCCACTGAGGCGAGCTGTGACCACAAGGATACAAACAAAAGGTACAAAATCCATCACCAAGTGGATGGGAGTCCCTTCCCCCATGAGAACAGCTTGGAATGCCCCACAAACAAATGAGCAGAGTTCAAAGGTCCTCCCACTACACTCCACAGGAGAGACCCTCTAAAAACTGGACCTACCTCCCTTACTAGGGTGCCACGGCATTCTCCTGCCATGCATAAAACTGTATAAAACTGTATATATTCTCTACCTGCAACTCTGAGCTCCCAGCACTCTCCTTAACTCTCACTCTGAGGTCTGGAGGCCTGTCCCCCAGGAGTCCAGATTCTTGGGTAATTTCTTGAGGGGTGTGGACAGTGCCTAAACCGCAGCTGGTCAGTGCTGACTCTGGGGCATGGGAGTGAGGAGAGGATGGTCAGCTGAGAGGGAACCACACCAGATCAGCAGTGCCCAGAGGCACAGAGCAGCAGCTGTCTTTTAGCAACAATAGGGCTCACTCCCGGCTATTCTGAAGCCACATCCTCTGTCTCCCTGGGCAACCAAAGAAGGCTGGGCATCTACTCAGGTGGCAACCACCACGAACAGATCTGGGGCGGAAATGTAGGCCCCTTGACTAAAAGATTTGCCTGAGGTGGTACCGACCTGGGTGGAGTGCAGGGACTAGAATGCACTTGCAGACCCAGGAAGTTCCCAGGGCAAGGCTGACCCAGAGGACTGCTTTACTGAGCCTAAGATGCACCTGGCCCTCAGGGGATCGTCAGCTTATAGACAAAGGAAGACAGGAGGCTAGAAATGATAGGTAACCGAATACAAACATGCAGGAGCAAAGACAGGGCCTGAGTCACAGGCTCTGGGAACTCAAAACAGCTTCTCTTCTGCAGGGGAATTTAGCAGGGACAGAAACAAATTCCCGCAAAGTTGTTCTGTTCTGTCAGTAACATCAATCAGGGGCAGGGCTGGAACTGAGTGAACACCCCCCAGCCTCCATCAAGCACCCGAGGTTGTCAGGCCTCACCTCCCCCTGCTAGATAGAGGCAGAGCACAGTGGCCTGGCTGAGCAGAAATAGATTTCCTTGTGATTCAGGCAGGTGCAAACCCCTGGAGTATCTGTTCACTACAAACAACTGTGTCAGCCAACTGTGGGGCTATCAGTGACTGGGTGTGACAGAGGTGCAAGGTGGGGAAGGAGGCATCAACCTTCCCAGACTGATCTATTTGCTGCGTGGCTCCTCCTGAATCAATGCAGCACTGGAGCAAGCCATATCAGAGTAGTCACCAGACCCCTGGGATCCAGTTGCCAGAGACTTTTTTTTTATTGTTGGGGATTCATTGAGGGTACAATAAGCCAGGTTACACTGATTGTATTTGTTAGGTAAAGTCCCTTTTTCAATCATATCTTGCCCCCAGAAGTTGTGGCACACACCAAGGACCCACCCCCTCCCTCCTTCCCTCTCTCTGCTTTTCCTTCCCCCGCCATGACCTTAATTGTCATTATTTGTCCTCATATCAAAATTGAGTACATAGGATTCGTGCTTCTCCATTCTTGTGATGCTTTACTAAGAATAATGTCTTCCACTTCCATCCAGGTTAATACGAAGGATGTAAAGTCTCCATTTTTTTTAATAGCTGAATAGTATTCCATGGTATACATATACCACAGCTTGTTAATCTATTCCTGGGTTGGTGGGCATTTAGGCTGTTTCCACATATTGGCAATTGTAAATTGAGCTGCAATAAACAGTCTAGTACAAGTGTCCTTATGATAAAAGGATTCTTTTTCCTTCTGGGTAGATGCCCAGTAATGGGATTGCCAGATCAAATGGGAGGTCTAGGTTGAGTGCTTTGAGGTTTCTCCATACTTCCTTCCAGAAAGGTTTTACTAGCTTACAGACCCACCAGCAGTGTAAAAGTGTTCCCTTCTCTCCACATCCACGCCAGCATCTGCAGTTTTGAGATTTTGTGATGTGGGCCATTCTCACTGGGGTTAGATGATATCTCAGGGTGGTTTTGATTTGCATTTCTCTAATATATAGGGATGATGAGCATTTTTTCATATGTATGTTAGCCATTTGTCTGTCTTCTTTAGAGAAGGTTCTATTCATGTCTCTTGCCCATTGATATATGGGATCGTTGGCTTTTTTCATGTGGATTAATTTGAGTTCTCTATAGATCCTACTTATCAAGCTTTTGTCTGATTCAAAATATGCAAATATCCTTTCCCATTGTGTAGGTTGTCTCTTTGCTTTGGTTGTTGTCTCCTTGGCTGTATAGAAGCTTTTCAGTTTAATGAAGTCCCATTTGTTTATTTTTGTTTTTGTTGCAATTGCCATGACAGCCTTCTTCATGAAGTCTTTCCCCAGGCCAATATCTTCCAGTGTTTTTCCTATGCTTTCTTTGAGGATTTTTATTGTTTCATGCCTTATCCTTTATCCATCTTGAATCAATTTTTGTGAGTGGGGAAAGGTGTGGGTCCAGTTTCAGTTTTTACATGTGGATATCCAGTTCTCCCAACACCATTTATTGAATAGGGAGTCTTTCCCCCAGGGTATGTTCTTGTTTGGTTTATCAAAGATTAGGTGGTTGTAAGATGTTAGTTTCATTTCTTGGTTTTCTATTGGATTCCAAGTGTCTATGTCTCTATTATTGTGCCAGTACCATGCTGTCTTGACCACTATGGCTTTGTAGTAGAGACTAAAGTCTGGTACACTGATGCCCCCAGACTTATTTTTATTACTAAGAACTGCCTTAGCTATACAGGTTTTTTCCTGGTTCCATGCAAAACACAGAATCATTTTTTTCAAATCATGAAAGTACAATGTTGGTATTTTGATAGGAATGGCATTGAATAGGTAGATTGCTTTGGGAAGTATTGACATTTTAACAATGTTGATTCTGCCCATCCATGAACATGGTGTGTTCTTCCATTTGTTAAAATCCTGTGCTATTTCCTTTCTGAGGATTTCATAATTTTCTTTATAGAGGTCCTTCACCTACTTCGTTAGGTATATTCCTAGGTATTTCATTTTCTTTGAAACTACAGTGAAGGGAGTTGTGTCCTTAATTAGCTTCTCATCTTGACTGTTATTGGTGTATACAAAGGCTACTGACTTGTAGACATTGATTTTATATCCTGAAACATTACTGTATTTTTTGATGACTTCTAGGAGTCTTGTGGTTGAGTCTTTGGGATTCTCTAAGTATAAGATCATGTCATCAGCAAAGAGGGAGAGTTTGACCTCCTCTGCTCCCATTTGGATTCCCTTTATTTCCTTGTCTTGTCTAATTGTATTGGCTAGAACTTCCAGCACTATGTTGAATAGTAAAGGTGACAGAGGACAACCTTGTCTGGTTGCAATTCTAAGAGGAAAAGCTTTCAGTTTTACTCCATTCAGTAAAATATTAGCTGTGGGTTTGTCATAGATAGCTTCAATCAGTTTTAGAAATGTGCCACCAATGCCTATACTCTTCAGTGTTCTAATTAGAAAAGGATGCTGCATTTTATCAAATGCTTTTTCTGCATCCATTGAGAGGATCAGATGATCTTTATTTTTGTGTCTGTTAATATGGTGGATAACGTTTATGGACTTGCAAATGTTAAACCAGCCTTGCATCCCTGGGATGAAACCTACTTGATCATGATGTATGACTTTTTTGATGATAAGCTGTGATCTATTGGCTAGGATTTTGTTGAGAATTTTTGCATCTATATTTATGAGTGAGATTGGTTTGAAATTCTCCTTTTTGTTTGTGTCTTTTCCTGGTTTTGGTATCAATGTGATGTTTGCTTCATAGAATGTGTTGCTGAAGATTCCTTCTTCCTTGATTTCTTGGAATAATTTCTGCAGTACAGGAATAAGCTCTTCCTTGAAGGCTTGTTGATAGAATTCTCGTGTGAAGCCATCTGGAACAGGGCATTTTTTGGTTGGAAAATTTTTTATTGTTTCTTTAATCTCAGTGCTCAAAATTTATCTGTTCAGGAGGTCTATTTCTTCCTGGCTAAGTCTAGGGAGAGGGTATGATTCCAAATATTGGTCCATTTCCTTCACATTGTCAAATTTCTGGGCATAGAGTTTCAGGTAGTATTCAGCGATGATCTCTTGTATCTCTGTGGGATCAGTTGTTATTTCCCCTTTATCATTTGAGGTTACTAGAGATTTTACTTTTCTATTTCTCATTAGTCTGGCCAATGGTTTATCTATTTTATTTATTTTTTCAAAAAACCAACTCCTTGTTTCATTAATTTTCTGAATGATTCTTTTGTTTTCAATTTCATTGATCTCTGATTTGATTTTGGATATTTCTTTTCTTCTACTGAGTTTAGGCTTAGATTGTTCTTCTTTTTCCAATTCCATAAGATCTCTTGTGAGTTTGTTGATGCACTCTCTATCTGTTTTTCGAATGTACGCATCTAAAGTGATGAATTTTCCTCTCAAAACTGCTTTTGCAGTATCCCACAGGTTTTGGTAGCTTGTGTCTTCATTGTTGTTATGCTCAAGGAAGTTAATGATTTCCTGTTTTATTTCTTCCTGCGCCCATCTGTTATTCAACAGAAGATTGTTTAATTTCCATGCCTTTGGGTGGGGTCGAACATTATTGTTAGAGTTGAGTTCCACCTTTATTGCCTTATGGTCTGAGAAGATACAAGGTAAAATTTCAATTCTTTTGATTCTGTTGATATTTTTTTTGTGTCCCAGGATATGATCAATTTTGGAGAATGTTCCATGGGGTGATGAGAAGAATGTATATTCTTTATCTTTGGGATAGAGTGTTCTATATGCGTCTATCAAGCACAGTTGTTCTAGGGTCTCATTTAAATCTCTTATATCCTTGTTTAATTTCTGTTTAGAGGATCTGTCCAGCTCTGTAAGAGGAGTGTTAATGTCCCCTGTTATTATGGTATTATCGGATATCATATTGCTCAGACTGAGTAAGGTCTGTTTCAAGAATCTGGGAGCATTTAAATTAGGTGCATAGATATTTAGAATTGAAATGTCTTCTTGTTGTATTTTTCCCTTGACCAATACAAAGTGACCATCTTTGTCTTTTTGACTTTAGTTGCTTTAAATCCACATGTATCTGAAAATAAGATTGCAACTCCTCTTTTCTTCTGAATTCCATTTGCCTGAAAAATTGTCTTCCAACCCTTGACTCGGAGTATTAATTTGTCTTTTGAAGCCAGGTGTGTTTCTTGCAGACAGCAAATGGATGGCTTGTGTTTTTTAATCCAGTCAGCCAATCTATGTCTCTTCAGTGGGGAATTCAAGCCATTACCATTTATTGAGATAATTGATAAGTGTGGTAGTGTTCTATTCATCTTATTTTTTGAGAGTCCCTTGCTTAGTTTTATCTTTTGCATCAGTGTAGAGGTTAGGTTCTGTCCTTCAATATCTGAGTTTTTAACTTTTCTGCTGATCAATTGTGATAGTAAGTGTGTAGGACAGGTTGAAGTATTTCCTGTAGAGCTGATCTTGTTGTGGCGAATTTCCTCAATGTTTGTATATCTCTAAATGATTTGATTTCTCCATCAATTTTAAAGTTTAGCTTAGCAGGGTACAAAATTCTGGGCTGGAAATTGTTCTGTTTAAGTAGATTAAAGGTAGATGACCATTGTCTTCTTGCTTGGAGAGTTTTTATTAGAGAAGTCTGCAGTCACTCTGATGGATTTGCCCCTATAGGTCAACCAGTGCTTACTTCTGGCAGCTTGCAGAATCTTTTCTTTTGTCTTGACTTTGGACAGGTTCATCACAATGTGTCTTGGAGAAGATCGGTTAGAGTTGAGGTGACCTGGGATCCAATATCCCTCTGAAAGCAGTGTGTCAGAATCTTTGGTGATATTTGGGAAATTTTCTTCTATAATATTCTCTAATATGGCTTCCATTCTTCTGGGGCATTTTTCTTCCCCTTCTGGGATTCCTATAACTCATATGTTGGAATGCTTCATAAGGTTCCATAATTCTGATGGTAAATGTTCTGCTTTCTCTCTCTTCTTTTCCGCCTCTTTTACTATCTGAGTTATCTCAAGGACTTTGTCTTTTACCTCTGAAATTCTTTCTTCTGCATGTTCTAACCTGATACTTTCCATTGCATCTTTAAGTTCCCTAATTGACTGCTTCAGTTCCTTCATCTCTGCTATATCCTTTCTATATTCTTCATAGTGTTCATCTCTTATTTGATTCTGTTTTTGGATTTCCTTTTGGTTATTTTCCACTTTATTAGCAGTTTCCTTCATTGTTTTCATCATGTGTATTCTAAATTCCCTTTCTGTCATTCCTAACATTTCTTTATTGGTGGAATCCTCTGCAGTAGCTACCTCATGGTTCCTTGGAGGAGTTGTTCTGGACTGGTTCTTCATGTTGCCTGGAGTTTTCTGCTGATTCTTCCTCATGAGTGATTTCTTTTATGGTTCCTTGCCTTAATTTTCCTTTCACTTCCTCTTGCTCTTTAAGTTCCCGTGCCTGTGGACTAAGGTTTTGATGAGTCCTTTTGGTATAGGACCAGAAGGATGAGAAGGTTGAAAAGCAAGAAGGGATGAAAGAAATAGGAAAGAACACAAAGAAAATAGAGAAAGGAGAGGGGGTGGGTAAAAGGAATATTGACAAAAAGAAGAGAGGCACAGAAAGAGGGAGACAGAGCAATATAGGTGTACAATAGTGTACTTTGTCACAATCTTTAAAAAATCCCAACCTCTGGGGGTGCCTGGTTGGGTAGTTCCCTTGAGGTCAGCAACTCTTTGCTAACCTGATCAGACACAGTACCCCAACTCCACCAAGTAGAGAGGAAAGACAAAAATGCTATAAATCAAACCAAAACAAGCAAACAGAAAACTTTACAGGATAAAATTAGATGAAAAACAAAATAATAGGGGTAGAAACACTAGCAAAAATGAAGTTCTGGTTATTGGAAAAGGCAGCAATGGGAAATTGTATTTATACTAGAAAATTGGAGAAAGATAAGAAACAATCTGTATGGAAAAGGCTGAAATTAAAAAACCAAACAATAGCAACATCATTAGAAACAAACAAACAAAAAATAAAAAACAACCAAAAACAAAGCAGTATATATATCTTGTTGAATGTTGTCTGGGCAACAGGTGGTCTTCTGTGGTATGAAATATTAATTACAATGCTGATACTACTGGAGGCCTCCACTGATTTCTCAAACTCCACAGGGTAGACACCCTAAGTCTCACTTCAGCCCTCTTAAAAGGCACTTTAAGCTTCTAAACTTGCTAAGCAGAAGCTTTCCCAGGAAAGTGTTTGTCCCTGAAATCACTGCTGAAGTGGCTATCCACTTACCCAGTGTGCCAAAACTGGTCTCACTCTGCCCCTGAGGGTTAGGGCTGTAAGGTGGCTCAGACACTGCCTTTAGGCTGCTCACTCACTAGGTTACTAGGTCCTGCCCCATCCTTGCTCTGCAACTACTAGGGCGGACCTTATTGGGGCAGTTCTCTCACAATGGCTACCTGCAGCCCTCAGCCAAACACTATTAGCTCCATCCGTCCGACTCAGTCGCTCAGTCCGGGGTCCCAGACAACACCCAACGTTCTCTGCACTCCTGCTCAAGCTCTCCCCAAGGCAGTTCAACTGAGTGCCAAATCCAAAAACACTGAAACAGATCACAGGTAAGGCCTTTCCGGTTTGCAGTCTCGCTGCTAATGCACTTAACAGCTGTTGGTGGGATTAGACCGATTGAACACACACGATTACTTACCAGTTTTCCACTGTTTTTGTCCTCCTCTTAGTGTCCAGAAGTCTCTCGCTGACCCCCTGTATCCTCAAAGGGATGATTATAGGCAAATCCCACCAGCCAGAGATGCCTGGAGTCCTATCTCCCCAGACTCACGGTGCCCAGATGCAAGGAAGCTGTTACTTGGCCACCATTATGCTCTCCACTCCTGCCGGAGACCTTTTAAACTCTCCCACCTGAGACAGGTGTTGACTGAGACAATTGATTTATACCTTTTGAACAGACCCAATTGCCCGAGGACTATTCAGGTGGTGCCCTGGGTGTGTGGTTGTAGGAAGGTATGATTTTCCTTTTCCAATTGTTGCCTGTGGGGGGGAGGGGTGACTTAATTGCTGGTATTGCTCCACACCTGAGACTTCAACCCTGAGTAACTGTTTCACAAGGGTCAAACAGAAACCAGCTGCAAACAAGACAGAACCACTTAGACCCACAACACCAAACAGGTCCCCAGTTTCTCAGGCTGTAGCACTGTACGGATCCTTGACAAAACTCCAAGGGAAAAGTTAAATGGTGTAAAGTAATCATGGAGTGAAATCAACAGAAAAACTTTGGTAACATGAATAACCAGAATAGATCAACCACCCCCAGGAAAGATATGGCAGATGTAACTGAAGATCCCTTTCATAAACAGCTGGCTGAGATGTCAGAAATCAAATTCAGAATTTGGATTGCAAACAAGATTAATAAAATGGAGGAAAGGTTGGAATTAGAAATTCGAAGAGAAATGCAAAAGTCAGAATTAGAAATTTGAGGAGAAATTCAAAAGTTGTCTCAAAAATTTAATGAATTTAAACACAAAATTACTAAAGATTTTGATGCACTGAAAGAATTTGCAGTCCTCAAATATCTGAAAAATACAGTAGAATCCCTCAGTAACAGAGTGGAGCAGGCAGAAGAAAAGATCTGTGACATTGAAGAAAAAGTGTTTAAATGCTCCCAAACTCTCAAAGAGGAAGAGAAATAGAGAGCAAAAATGGATCATTCTCTCAGAGAGCTCTGGGATAATTCGAAGAAGGCTAATATCTGCCTCTTTGGAATCCCCGAAAGTGACAAAGTGGCCTCGCAAGGCACAGAGGCCCTTCTCTATGAAATTATGAAAGAGAATTTTCAAGACATGCCAAGAGATTCTGAAATTCAGAAAGCAGACAGTTTCAGAACTCCAGCATAACTCAATCTGAATAAGACATAACCCAGGCATGTCATAATTAACTTCACTTTTGTTAATATGAAGGTGAAAAGTCTGAAAGTAGCCAAACCCAAGAAATCCATTACCTACAAAGGGAATAAAGAATATTAGAATGACTGCAGATCTCTCTGCTGAAACCTTTCAAGCCAGAAGAGGGTGGTCATCGACTTTTAATCTCCTAAAACAAAATAACTTTGAAACCCGGATCCTGTATCCAGCAAAACTGAGTTTCATTCATGATGGAGAAATTAAATACTTTAATGACATTCATATGTTGAAGAAATTTGCCATAACCATACCAGCTTTTCAGGATATTCTCAGACCGATCCCCCACAATGACCAGCCCAATCCTCTACCACAAAAGTAAACTCACTTAGAAACTTTTGATCAAACTCCAACTTACACAGTGGTGAAAGGATTAAAAATGTCCACTGGACTTCCGAAAAACTCGATACACAAAATCTTACCAGACTTATCAATATTTTCCATTAATGTGAACGGCTTAAACTGTCCTCTGAATAGGCACAGGTTATTGACTGGATACAAAAACTCAGGCCAGATATTTGCTGCATAAGAGTCACATCTTACCTTAAAAGACAAATGTAGACTCAGGGTGAAAGAATGGTCATTCATATTTCAGGAAAATGGTAATCAGAAAAAAGCAGGTGTTGCAATTTTATTTGTAGGTACAATAGGCTTTAAACCAACAAAAGTAAGAAAGGATAAGAATGGGCACTTCATATTTGTTAAGGGTAATACTCAATATGATGAGATTTCAATTATTAATATCTATGCACCCAACCAGAATGCGCCTCAATTTATAAGAGAAACTCTAACAAACATGAGCAACTTGATTTCCTCCAGCTCCATAATAGTTGGAGATTTCAACACTTCTTTGGCAGTGTCGGATCAATCCTCCAATAAGAAGATGAGCGAAGAAATTTTAGATTTAAACCTAACCATCCAACATTTAGATTTAGCAGACATCTACAGAACATTTCATCCCAACAAAACTGAATACACATACTTCTCATCAGCCCACAACATACTCCAAAACCGACAACAACTTAGGTCACAAGTCTAACCTCAGTAAATTTAAAGGAATAGAAATTATTCCTTGCATCTTCTCGGACCACCATGGAACAAAAACTGAGTAACAATAGGAATCTGCATACTCATACAAAAACATGGAAGTTAAATAACCTTATGCTGAATGATAGCTGGGTTAGAGATGCGATTAGGAAGGAAATTCCCAAATTTTTGGAACAAAACGACAATGAAGATACAAATTATCAGAACGTCTGATACCGCAAAGGCAAAGGCAGTCCAAAGAGGAAGATTTATAGCACTACAAGCCTTCCTCAAAAGAATGAAAAGAGAGGAAGTTAACAACTGAATGGAACATCTCAAGCAACTGGAAAAGGAAGAACATCCCAACCCCAAACCCAGTAGAAGAAAAGAAATAACCAAATTTAGAGCAGAATTAAATGAAATTGAAAACAAAAGAATTATACAACAGATCAATAAATCAAAAACTTTTTTTTTTTAAAAAGTCAATAAAATAGATAAACCTTTGGCTATCCTAACCAGAGAAAAAGAGTAAAATCTCTAATCTCATCAATCAGAAACGACAAAGATGAAATAACAACAGACTCCTCAGAAATTCAAAAAATACTTAATGAATATTACAAGAAAATTTATTGTCAGAAATATGAAAATGTGAAGGAAATTGACCAATACTTTGAAACATGTCACCTTCCAAGACTTAGCGAGAATGAACTGGAAATGTTGAATAGGCCCATATCAAGTTCTGAAATAGCATCAACCATACAAAACCTCCCTAAGAAAAAGAAAAGCCCAGGACCAGATGGCTTCACATCACAGTTCTACCAAACCTTTAAAGAGGAATTAGTACCTATGTTACTCAACCTGTTCCAAAATGTAGAAAAAGAAGGAAGTCTACTCAACGCGTTCTATGAAGCAAACATCACCCTGATCCCCAAATCAGGAAAAGACCCAACAAGAAAAGAAAATTATAGACCGATATCACTAATGAATATAGATGCAAAAATATTCAACAAGATCCTAACAAACAGAATCCAGCAACATATCAAACAAAGTGTACATCACAACCAAGTAGGTTTTATCCCAGGGTCTCAAGGCTGGTTCAATATACATAAATCTATAAGTATAATTCAGCAGATAAAGAAATGAAAAAACAAAGACCATATGATTCTCTCAATTGATGCCGAAAAAGCTTTTGATAATATCCAGCATCCCTTCATGATCAGAACACTTAAGAAAACTGGTATGGAAGGGACATTTCTTAAAGTGATAGAGGCCATCTACAGCAAACCCACAGCTAATATCGTATTGAATGGAGTTAAATTGAAATCATTTCCACTCAGATCAGGAACCAGACAAGGCTGCCCATTGTCTCCACTGCTCTTTAACATTGTAATGGAAGTTTTAGCCACTACCATTAGGGAAGAAAAGGCGATCAAGTGTATCCATATAGGGTCAGAAGAGATCTAACTTTTGCTCTTCGCAGATGATATGATTGTATATCTGGAAAACACCAGAAATTCTACTACAAAACTCTTAGAAGTGATCAAGGAATGCAGCAGCGTCTCAGGTTACAAAATCAACATTTATAAATTGGTAGCCTTTATATATACCAACAATATTCAAGTTGAAAAAACAATTAAAGACTCTATTCCATTCACAGTAGTGCCAAAGAAAATGAAATATTTGGGAGTTTATCTAACAAAGAACATGAAAGATCTCTATAAAGAGAACTATGAAACTCTAAGAAAAGAAATAGCTGAAAATGTTAACAAATGGAAAAACATACCATGCTCATGGTTGGAAAGAATCAACCTTGTTAAAATGTCCATACTACCCAAAGCAATATACAAATTTTAATGCAATCCCTATTAAAGTTCCACAGTCACACTTTAAAGATCTTGAAAAAACAATACTTCCTTTTATATGGAATCAGAAAAAAACCTCGAATAGCAAAGACTTTACTCAGCAATAAAAACAGAGCAGGAGGAATCACGCTACCAGACCTTAGACTACACTACAAATCGATAGTGATCAAAACAGCATGGTACTGGCACAAAAACAGAGAAATAGATGTCTGGAACAGAATAGAGAACCAAGAGATGAATCCAGCTACTTACTGTTATTTGATCTTTGACAAGCCAATTAAAAACATTCAGTGGGGTAAAGATTCTCTATTTTACAAATGGTGCTGGGTGAACTGGCTGTAACCTGTGGAAAACTGAAACTGGACCCACACCTTTCACCATTGACTAAGATAGACTCTCACTGGATTAAATATTTAAACTTAGGACATGAAACTATAAATATAATAGAAGAGAGTGCAGGGAAAACCCTTGAAGAAATCGGTCTCGGTGAGTATTTTACAAGGAGGACCCCCCGGGCAATTGAAGCAACTTCAAAAATACACTACTGGGACCTGATCAAACTAAAAAGCTTCTGCACAGCCAAGAACACGAACACAGTAAGTAAAGCAAGGAAACAGCCCTCAGAATGCGAGATGTTTGCAGGTTATGTCTCTGACAAAGGTTTAATAACCAGAATCCACAGAGAATTCAAACGTACAAGCAAGAAAAAAACAAGTGATCCCATCGCATGCTGGGTAAGGGACTTGAAGAGAAACTTCTCTGAAGAAGACAGGCGCACAGCCTACAGACATATGAAAAAATGCTCATCATCTTTAATCATCAGAGAAATGCAAATCAAAACTACTTTGAGATATCATCTAACTCCAGTAAGATTACCCATATCACAAAATCCCAGGACCAGAGATGTTGGCATGGATGTGGAGAAAAGGGAGCACTTCTACACTGCTGGTGGGAATGAAAATTAATACATTCCTTTTGGAAAGATGTTTGGAGAACACTTAGAGATCTAAAAATAGATCTGCCATTCAATCCTATTATTCCTCTACTAGGTATATACCCAGAAGACCAAAAATCACATCATAACACAGATATTTGTACCAGAATGTTTATTGCAGCTCAATTCATAATTGCTAAGTCATGGAAAAAGCCAAAGTGCCCATCGATCCACTAATGGATTAATAAATAGTGGCATACATAGTCCATGGAATATTATGCAGCCTTAAAGAAAGATGGAGGGGGGATGATGGGAAGATGGCGGACTGAAGCCAGCTTTCCACAGAGGCTCCCATCCTGAAGGAGAGTTACGGGACGAAAATTTAGCAAGTAACCTGATGGATTTGAGCA
This sequence comes from Nycticebus coucang, assembly GCF_027406575.1. Taxonomy (NCBI): domain Eukaryota; kingdom Metazoa; phylum Chordata; class Mammalia; order Primates; family Lorisidae; genus Nycticebus; species Nycticebus coucang. The sequence continues at coordinate 83,390,401 of NC_069787.1, read as the reverse complement.
ACACCAAGCGAGAAAGTTGAAGAACGCACATCAACCCCGCTGAGGAGAGCTGCGACCACAAGGAAGCAAACAAAAGGTACAAAACCCATCACCAAGCAGACAGGAGTCCCCCGTCCCCCACCTGATCAGCTTAAGGGCTCCACAAACAAAAGGGCAGAAATCAAAGGCCATCCCACTACACTTCATGGGAGAGACCTGCTACAAACTGGGCCTACCTCCCTTACTAGGATGCCTAGGTGTTCTCCTGCCAGGCATAAAACTGTATAAATCTGTAAATATCCTTTGCTGGCAACTCTGAGCACCCAGCACTTCCCTCCACTCTCTCTGAGGTCTGAAAGCCTGTCCCCCAGGAGTTCGGATCCTTGGGTGACTCCTAAAGGGGAGAGGACAGTCCCCAAGCTGCGGCTGGTCAGCGCTGATTCTGGGGCACGGGAGAGAGAGACCCTCACCAGGTGGCGCTTCCCCGAGGTGAGGTGCAGCAGCCCTCCTTGGGCAACAATACAACCAGGCATATAACTGAGTTGAACTCGCTACCAACTGCTCTGAGCTCCTGGCGCTCCCCCCGCCCTCACTCTGTGGTCCGGAGACCTGAATGCCTGCCGTGTGGATGGGGAGGGAACTGGGGGTAGCTGAGTCTGTTCGCTGCCCAGTGGTTCTGGGCTCCAGCCGCTCCCCCCCACCCTGCCCCCACTCTGAAGCCTGAAGGCTTGAGCTGCAGCGGTACAACCAGGTGAGAGACTGGAAGAAACTGAATTTGCTTGCTGCCAACTGGGCTCCCTGCAGCTCTGAGCCCTTGCTGGCTCTGGGCTCCCGGCGCTCACCCCGCCCTCGCTCTGTGGTCTGGAGACCTGAATGCACGGTTCTGGGCTCCAGCCGCTCCCTCCACCCCGCCCTCACTCTGAAGCCTGAACGCTTGAGCTGCGGCAGTACAACCAGGTGAGAGACTGGGAGAAACTGAATTTGCTCGCTGTCAACTGGGCTCCCTATGGCTCGGAGCCCCTGCTGGCTCTGAGCTCCTTTGTTCTCCTCCGCCCTCACTCTGTGGTCTGGAGACCTGAACGCCTGCCGTGTGCCCAGGCAGGGAACTAGGGGTAGCCGAGTCTGTTCACTGTCCAGTGGTTCTGGGCTCCAGCCGCTCCCCCCCACCCCGCCCCCACTCTGAAGCCTGAAGGCTTGAGCTGCGGTGGTACAACTGGGCGAGAGACTGGGAGAAACTGAATTTGCTCACCGCTGACTGGGCTCCCTGCAGCTCTGAACCCTTGCTGGCTCTGGGCTCCCAATGCTCGCCCCGCCCTCGCTGTGTGGTCCAGAGACCTGAGCGCCTGCCGTGTGGCTGGGCAGAGAACTGGGTGGAGCTGAGTCTGTTCGCTGCCTGGCGGTTCTACCTCCAGCCGCTCCCTCCACTCCATCCCCACTCTGAAGCCTGAAGGCTTGAGCTGTGGCAGTACAACCAGGCGAGAGTCTGGGAGGAACTGAATTTGCTCACTGCCGACTGGGCTCCCTGCGGCTCGGAGCCCCTGCTGGCTCTGGGCTCTTGGAGCTCACCCCACCCTCGCTCTGTGCTCTGGAGACCTGAGTGCCTGCCGTGTGGCTGGGCAGGGAACTGGGTGGAGCTGAGTCTGTTCGCTGCCCGGCGGTTCTGGGCTCCAGCCGCTCCCCCCACCCACCCCCACTCTGAAGCCTGGAGGCTTGGGCTGCGGCGGTGCGGTGGAGCCAAAGATTGGGAGGAAAGGAGTGAGCTTGCTGCTGGTGGTTCTGAGCTCCCAGCACCCCACCCCACCCACACTCTGGGATCTGGAGGCCTGTCCCCCGGGAGTCCAGATTCTTGAGGGATTTGTCGGGGTGTGGACAGTGCCCAAACTGCGGTTGGTTGGTCCTGACTCTGGGACACAGGAGTGAGGCTGGGGGAGACACACATCAGAGTGGCAGTTCCCTGAGGTGGCTGAAGCCATACCCCCTGCCTCCCTGGGCAATCAGAGGAGGCCACCCCTGAGTATAGGATTTGCCTGAGGTGACTCACAGACTCTGGAAACATCCAGGGTAGGGCCGACTCAGAGAACTGAGACTTCAACCCAGAGTAAGTGCTTCACTGAGGTCAAACAGAAGCCAGCTGACAATAAGTCCACTCAGCCCCACCACACCAGACAGGGCCCCAGTCTCTCAGGCTACAACACTGAACGGGCCCTCAACAAAACCCTAGGGGAAAAATCAAAGGGAGTAAAACAACCATGGGGCAGAATCAGCGGAAAAACTCCGGTAACACGAATAACCAGAATAGATCAACCCCCCCCAAGGAAAGAAATGGCAGATGTAATTGAAGATCCCATTCATAAACAACTGGCAGACATGTCAGAAATCGAATTCAGAATTTGGATTGCATACAAGATTGATAAAATGGAATTAGGAATCCGAGGAGAAATTCAAAAGTTGTCTCAAGAATTTAACGAATTTAAAGACAAAACCACCAAAGACTTAGACACACTGAAGCAAGAATTTGCAGCCCTTAAAGATATGAAAAATACAGTAGAATCCCTCAGCAACAGAATGGACCAAGCAGAAGAAAGGATTTCTGACATCGAAGATAAAGCCTTCGAACGCTCCCAAACTCTCAAAGAGGAAGAGAAATGGAGAGCAAAAACGGATCTTTCTCCTAGAGAGCTCTGGGATAATTAGAAGAAGGCAAATGTATGAATAATAGGAGTTCCGGAAAAAGATGAAGTGGCTTCGATGGGCACAGAGGCCCTTCTGCATGAAACTATGAAAGAGAATTTTCCAGACATGCCTAGAGATTCTGAAATTCAGATAGCAGACAGTTTCAGAACTCCAGCACGATTCAACCCAATAAGTCATCCCCCAGACATATCATAATTAGCTTCACTAAAGTCAACATGAAGGAGAAAATTCTCAAGGTTATCAGGTGAAAGAAAGCCATTACCTACAAAGGTAAGAACATTAGAATGACTGCAGATCTCTCTGCTGAAACTTTTCAAGCCAGGAGAGGGTGGTCATTGACTTTTAATCTCCTAAAGCAAAATAACTTTCAAACCCGGATCTTGTACCCAGCTAAACTGAGTTTCATCTATGATGGAGAAATTAAGTACTTTAACGACATTCAAATGTTGAAGAAATTTGCCACAACCAAACCAGCTCTTCAGGATATTCTCAGACCTATCCTCCGTAATGACCAACCCAATCCTCTACTACAAACGTAGACTCACTCAGAAACTCCTGATCAAACTCCAACTTCTACAATGGTGAAAAGATTAAAATTGTCCACTGGACTTTTGAAAAACTCGATACCCAAAATTTCACCAAACTTATCAATAATCTCCATTAATGTGAATGGTTTAAACTGTCCTCTAAAGAGACATAGGTTAGCTGACTGTATACAAAAACTCAGACCAGATATCTGTTGTTTACAAGAGTCACATCTTAACTTAAAAGACAAATACAGACTCAGGGTGAAAGGATGGTCATCCATATTTCAGGCAAATGGTAACAAGAAAAAAGCAGGTGTTGCAATTTTATTTGCAGACACAATAGGCTTTAAACCAAAAAAAGTAAGGAAGGACAAGAATGGTCACTTCATGTTTGTTAAGGGTAATACTCAATATGATGAGATTTCAATTATTAATATCTATGCACCCAATCAGAATGCACCTCAATTCATAAGAGAAACTCTAACAGACACGAGCAACTTGATTTCCTCCAGCTCCATAATAGTCAGAGATTTTAACACTCCTTTGGCAGTGAGGGATCCATCCTCCAACAAAAAGCTGAGTAAAGTTAACCATCCAGCATTTAGATCTAGCAGACATCTACAGAACATTTCACCCTAACAAAACTGAATAGACATACTTCTCATCAGTCCACGGAACGTACTCCAAAATCGATCACATCTTAGGTGACAAATCTAACCTCAGTAAATTTAAAGGAATAGAAGTTATTCCATGCGTCTTCTCGAACCATCATGGAATAAAACTTGAGCTGAGTAACAACAGGAATCTACATACTCATACAAAAACATGGAAGTTAAATAACCTCATGCTGAACAATAGCTGGGTCAAAGATGAGATCAAGAAGGAAATTGCCAAATTTTTGGAACAAAACGACAATGAAGACACAAACTATCAGAACCTCTGGGACACTGCAAAGGCAGTTCTAAGAGGGAAATTTATAGCGCTGCAAGCCTTCCTCAGGAGAACAGAAAGAGAAGAAATTAGCAACTTAATGGGACATCTCAAGTAACTGGAAAAGGAAGAACACTCCAACCCCAAACCCAGTAGAAGAAAAGAAATAACCAAAATCAGAGCAGAACTAAATGAAATTGAAAACAAAAGAACAATACAACAGATCAATAAATCAAAAAGCTGTTTTTTTGAAAAGGTCAACAAAATAGATAAACCGTTGGCCAACCTAATCAGGAAAAAAAAGTAAAATCTCTAATCTCATCAATCAGAAATGACAAAGACGAAATAACAACAGACTCCTCAGAAATCAAAAAAATCCTTAATGAATATTACAAGAAACTTTACTCTCAGAAATATGAAAATCTGAAGGAAATGGACAGATACTTGGAAGCTCGTCACCTTCCAAGACTTAACCAGAATCAAGTGGAAATGTTGAACAGGCCCATTTCAAGTTTGGAAATAACATCAACCATACAAAACCTCCCCAAAAAGAAAAGTCTGGGACCAGATGGTTTCACATCAGAATTCTACCAAACCTTTAAAGAGGAATTAATACCTATATTACTCAAATTGTTCCAAAATGTAGAAAAAGAAGGAAGACTCGCCAACACGTTCTATGAAGCAAACATCACCCTGATCCCCAAACCAGGAAAAGACCCAACAAAAAAAGAAAATTATAGACCAATATCACTAATGAATATAGACGCAAAAATGTTCAACAAGATCCTAACAAACAGAATCCAGCAACATATCAAACAAATCATACATCATGATCAAGTTGGCTTTATCCCAGGGTCTCAAGGCTGGTTCAATATACGTAAATCTATAAATGTAATTCAGCACATAAACAAAGTAAAAAACAAAGATCATATGATCCTCTCAATCGATGCAGAAAAAGCTTTTGATAACATCCAACATCCCTTCATGATCAGAACGCTTAAGAAAATTGGTATAGAAGGGACATTTCTTAAACTGATAGAGGCCATATACAGCAAACCGACAGCGAATATCATATTGAACGGAGTTATATTGGAATCATTTCCACTTAGATCAGGAACCAGACAAGGCTGCCCATTGTCTCCATTGCTTTTTAACATTGTAATGGAAGTTTTAGCCACCGCAATTAGGGAAGAAAAGGCGATCAAGGGCATCCACATAGGGTCAGAAGAGATCAAACTTTCGCTCTTCGCAGATGATATGATTATATATCTGGAAAACACTAGGGACTCTACTACAAAACTCTTAGAAGTGATCAAGGAATACAGCAACATCTCAGGTTACAAAATCAAAATTCATAAATCAGTAGCCTTTATATATACCAACAATAGTCAAGTTGAAAAAACAATTAAGGACTCTATCCCATTCACAGTAATGCCAAAGAAGATGAAATATTTGGGAGTTTATCTAACAAACGATGTGAAAGATCTATATAAAGAGAACTATGAAACTCTAAGAAAAGAGATAGCCGAGAATGTTAATAAACGGAAAAGCATACCATGCTCATGGCTGGGAAGAATCAACATTGTTAAAATGTCCATACTACCCAAAGCAATATATACCTTCAACGCAATCCCTATTAAAGTTCCACTGTCATACTTTAAAGATCTTGAAAAAACAATACTTTGTTTTATATGGAATCAGAAAAAACCTCGAACAGCCAAGACATTACTCAAAAATAAAAACAAAGCAGGAGGAATTACACTACCAGACCTCAGACTATACTACAAATCAATAGTGATCAAAACAGCATGGTATTGGCACAAAAACAGAGAAGTAGATGTCTGGAACAGAATAGAGAACCAAGAGATGAACCCAGCTACTTACCATTATTTAATATTTGACAAGCCAATTAAAAACATCCAGTGGGGAAAAGATTCCCTATTTAACAAATGGTGCTGGGTGAACTGGCTGGCAACCTGTAGAAGACTGAAACTGGATCCACACCTTTCACCACTAACCAAGATAGACTCTTACTGATTAAAGACCTAAACTTAAGACATGAAACTATAAAAATACTAGAAGAGAGTGCAGGGAAAACCCTTGAAGAAATTGGGTTGGGTGAGCTTTTTATGAGAAGGACCCCCTGGGCGATTGAAGCAGCTTCAAAAATACACTTTTGGGACTTTATCAAACTAAAAAGCTTCTGCACAGCCAAGAACACAGTAAGTAAAGCAGGCAAACAGCCCACAGAATGGGAGAAGATATTTGCTGGTTATGTCTCTGACAAAGGTTTAATAACCAGTATCCACAGAGAACTCAAACGCATTAGCAAGAATAGAACAAGGGATACCATCACAGGCTGGGCAAGAGAATTGAAAAGAAACTTCTCGGAAGAAGACAGGCGAGCGGCCTTCAGACATATGAAAAAATGCTCATCATCTTTAATCATCAGAGAAATGCAAATCAAAACTACTTTGAGATATCATCTAACTCCAGTGAGACTAGCCTATATCACAAAATCTCAAGGAACACTTCTACACTGCTGGTGGGAATGCAAACTAATACATTCCTTTTGGAAAGAGATATGGAAAACACTTAGAGATCTAAAAATAGATCTGCCATTCAATCCTGTAATTCCTCTGCTGGGCATATACCCAGAAGACCAAAAACCACATCATAACAAAGATATTTGTACCAGAATCTTTATTGCAGCCCTATTCATAATTGCTAAGTCATGGAAGAAACCCAAGTGCCCATCGATCCACGAATGGATTAACAAATTGTGGTATATGTACACCATGGAATACTATGCAGCCTTGAAGAAAGATGGAGACTTTACCTCCTTCATGTTTACATGGATTGAGCTGGAACATATTCTTCTCAGTAAAGTGTCTCAAGAATGGAAGAAAAAATATCCAATGTATTCACCCCTACTATGAAACTAACTTAGGACCTTCACATGAAAGCTATAACCAAGTTACAACCTAAGAACAGGGGGAAGGGGGAAAGCGTGGGGAGGGAGGGGGGAGGTGAGTAGAGGGAGGGGGATTGAAAGGATCACACCTGTGGTGCATCTTACAAGGGTACATGTGAGCCTTGGCAAATGTGGAATGTAAATGTCTTGGCAAAGTAACTAGGAAAATGCCAGGAGGGCAATGTCAACTAATGAGATGAAAATGTGTCAAATATTCTACGAAACAAGTGTATGGTGCCCCATGATCATATTGATGTACACAGCTATGATTTAATAAAAAAAAAAAGAAAGAAAGATGGAGACTTTACCTCTTTCATGTTTACATGGATGGAACTAGAACTTACTCTTCTTAGTAAAGTATCTCAAGAATGGAAGAAAAAGTATCCAATGTACTGAGCCCTACTATGAAACTAATGTATGGCTTTCACATGAAAGCCATAACCCAGTTATAACCTAAGAATAGGGGGAGGGGGAAAGGAAGGGGAGGGAGAGGGGACGTGGGCGGAGGGAGGGTGATTGGTGGGATTACACCTGTGGTGCATCTTACAAGGGTATATGTGAAACTTAGTAAATGTATTAACACAATAAATAAGAAAATGCCAGGAAAGCTATGTTAATCAGTGTGATGAAAATGGTCAAACGGTCTATAAAACCAGTGTATGGTGCCCCATGATTGCATTAATGTACACAGCTATGATTTAATAAAAAAAGAAAAGAAAGAAAAAAAATTTAGCAAAGATATGGAATATTTGAATAACATGATTAACAAGCTTTATCTAATGGCCATTATAAAGTTCTATGTGTAATAAGCACAGAATATCCTTTTTTTCTCAAGCCTACTTGGCGAATTTGTTAAATTTTATCATGTACTAGGCAATAAGACAAGCCTCAACAAATTTCAAAGTATAGGCGTCATATAGACCTCTCTGTAATGCAAATAAATTCGAAGTCAATTACAAACAGCTAAATAGCTTAATTTAATATTTTAAATTTTTTATCCATTTGTTTTTTTATTTTTTCTTTTGAGACAGAGTCTCACTTGTCATCCTTGTGTAGAGTGCTATGGTGTCACAGCTCACAGCAACCTCAAACTCTTGGGCTCGAGCAATCCTCTTGACTCAGCCTCTCAAGTATTAGGACTATAGGCGCCCACCGTGATGCCTGGCTATTTTTAGAGATAAGGTCTTGCTCTGGCTCAGCCTGGTCTCCAGCTCCTGAGCTCAGGCAATCCACCTACCTCGGCCTCCCAGAGTGGTAGAATTATAGGCATGAGCCACCATGCTTGGCCTTTTTTATCCATTTGTAACACAGATTCATTTTTCACAGCCTGCATTCTATCCTTTAATTTCCTAAATAAGTTTTAAAACTTATATGTATGTATTAAAATTCATTCTTCATGCTCCAAAAACTCAATGGGTTTTGACAAATGCATAGGGCCCTGTATCCACTATTAAAGTATCATATAGAGACAGCGTCTTGCTCTGCTGCTCAGGCTGTAGGGCAGTGGCACGATAACACCTCACTGAAGCCTGGAACTCCTCTATAATAGCTCACAGCAGCCTCCAACTCGCTGCAGGTTGTATTGAATCTATAGGTTAAATGGGCAAGAATTTACATCAAGGGATTCTCGGCTTCAGGCTTCATCCCTTTTAAGTAGCTAGGAGTACAGGGGTGTGCCACAACCACAAGCTCTTACTTATTTATTTATTTTTTGGTAAAGACAGTCTCACTATGTTGCCCAGGCTGTCCTCAAAGTGCTGGATTCAAGCTGTCCTCCCACCCTGGCTTCCTAAAGTGCTGGGATTACATGTGTGAGTCACCACGCATGGCCATTATTCCATTATATTTTGTCTTACAGCAGTTATCACACAGTATCTAACCTTTCCAGATGGTTTCTTTCACTTAGTAATATGCATTTAAGGTTCATCCATGTCTTTCAAGTGGCTTAATAACACTTTTTTTGTCATAGAATAATACTCCACTATTTCCATGTATCACAGTTTGTTTATCCAGTCACTTACTGAAGAACATTTTGGTTGCTTCCAGTAATTTGGCAATTAATAAAGCTGCCATAAACATTTGCATGTAGGTTTCTGTACATATGTAAGTTTTCAAAGCAGTTGGGTAAATATCTAGGAGCATGAATGCTTAGTAATATGGCAAGAGTAAAGAGCATGTTTATCTTTGTAAGAAATTGCCAAACTGTACCATTTTGCATTCCCACCAACAATGAATGAGAATTCCTGTTGCACTGCATCCTAGTCAGCAATTGCTATTGTCAGTTTAGTGGATTTCAGCCTTTCGAATAAATGTGTAGTGGTACCTCATTGTTTTGAACTGAAATCCCTAATGACAAATAACACTGGGCATGTTTTCATATACTTGCCATTTGTTTGTCTTCTCTGGTGAATCATTGCTTCAGATTTTTTGACCATTTTTATTTATTTATTTATTTTTATTTTTTGACCATTTTTAATTGGATGGATTGCTTGTTTTATTATTGTTGAGTTTTTAGTACTTTGTACATTTTTGGGCTAAGTCCTTTATTAGATATATGTTTTGCAAATATTTTCTCCTAATCTGACTTGCCTTTCATTCTAACAATGTTGTTTTCAGAGATGTTTTTAATTTTAATAAAGTCTAACTTATCAATATTTTCTTTCACGAATTTTGTTTTTGGTGTCATATCTAAAATCTCATTGGCAAACTCAGCATCACTTAGGTTTTCTCCTAGATTTCTTCTAGAAGTTTTATAGTGTTTTGTTTTACATTCAGTTCTATGATTCATTTTGAGTTAATTTTGGTAGAAGGTGTAAGACCTGTGTCTAGATTAATATTTTTGCATATGGATGTCCAATTATTCCAGTGCCATTTGTTGAAAAGGCTATTCTTTTCTCCCTTGGATGGAAATTGCTCTTTTTGTCAAAGATGACTTAACTATATTTGTGTAGGTCTATTCCTGGGCTCTCTATTCTGTTGCATGAATCTATGTGTACACTCTTTTGACAATACCATTCTGTCTTCATTATAGTAGCTTTAGAGTAAGTCTTCAAATTGTAGATAGCCTCCAACTTTTTATTTATTCACTATTATGTTGACTATCCTACTCTTTGCCTTATCATATGAACTTTATAAAGACTTGTGGATATCTACAAAATAGCTTTCTGTAATTTTGATGAGATTGTATCAAATCTGTAGGTTACTTTGACAAGAATTGTATCTAATGATACCATTGTGTCTATTATGAGCATGGTATGAAGATAGATACAGATAATCTCCATGTGTTAAGTTAAAAAAATTCATGAATACTTCAAAAATCAAGGAAGAAATCATAGTGCATATTTTTTAATATTTATAAATGAGTGATAAAGTGATAATATAGCAAAACTTATGAGTGGTATAAAAAGTGGTATTTTGCGGAAACTTATAACTTTACTGCTTTGTAATAAAAAAATCAGAAATATTGAAAATTGATCAACTAAACATCCGCCAGTAGAAGTGAAAAAAAAGAACAAAATAATAAATCCAAAGAAATCAAAAGGAGGAGATAATAGATTTAAGACAAAAAAGAAATGTCAAACAAAAATACAAGAGAATTAACAAAGTCCAAAAAAAATTAGTTTTCCAGAAAAGATTAGTAAAATATACAAACCTTTAGTGAAAGTATGTAAAGAAATCAAAGAAGCTACAAAGAAATCTTTTGTATATGCAAAAAGAATATACTGATACCAGCAAGTGTACAAATATTAGCTGAACTAACATCAAATTTATGCCAATGAATTTGAAAATGTAGGTGAATTAAATTTCTAGAACAAAATTAATCAAAATAGATGTAACAATAAATGAAAAGCATTTAAAGTTCTACGCAGCGGTCCTCAAACTGCGGCCCGCAGGCCACATGAGGTGGTGTGATTGTATTTGTTCTCGTTTTGTTTTTTTACTTCAAAATAAGATATGTGCAGTGTGCATAGGAATTTGTTCATAGTTTTGTTTTTTTTTTTAACTATAGTCCGGTCCTCCAACGGTCTGAGGGACAGTGAATTGGCCCCCTTTTTAAAAAGTTTGAGGATGCCTGAAAGAAATTAAAGTGGAAGTGAAGAATCTTCCTATGAAGAAAATATTAGTCTATCAAACTTTCATGGAATGAATTTTTTTTCAGAAATAGGAAGATATATACTCTCAATTCATTCTAACTTTGATAACAAAACTAGAAAATTGGAACATAAAAAAGAAAACTACCTTCATAAAAATAGATGCAAAACCTCTAAATACAATATAAGTCAATCAAACTTAATAGAGTATTAAAAGAAAAATATACCACAGTCAAGACAGTTTTAACCAAGAAGTGCACAGATGGTTTTAAACATTGGAAGATACTTAAATACTTATATTTAATAGATTAATGGAGAAAAAGAATACAATCGTGTTTATAAATGTACAAAAGGAGTTTGATAAAATTCAACACTGATTTAAATCAGAACTTTTTGATTTAATAGAGAAAATACATCCATCACCTCCACCCCAAATGTCCTATAAGGGAATCATTAGAATTATTCCCTTTAAAATCAGAAAAAAACCAAAGTGCCTATAATCATTTATTCAACATTATACTGGTGGCCTTAGCTAGTGCAATAAGATAAGAAAAGGAAATTAAAGGCATAAAGATTGGAAAGACAATAAAACCCCAAATATACTATAGATAATTTAGAACATCAGGAGGGCTCAGAAAGGTATCGGGGTATAATATGAATATACAAAAAGACAACCGCAGGAGTGGGGCTAGCGGAGGAGGGAGGTGGGTAGAGGGTTATGGTGTATGGCACAGCTCTCAGAGCTGGGACACTATTACAAGAGGGTCTTTACCTAACAAATGCAAACAGTGTAACTTAATCATTTGTACCCTCAATTAACCTGAATCAATTAAAAAACAAAAACAAGGAATGAGAAGTAAACTCTGCAGTGTTCTCCACGTGATCTTCGTTTAAGGACCAGGGAGGCGGAGCAAGATGGCAGCCGAGTAACAGCTTCCTTGCATCTAGGCACCGTGAGTCTGGGGATATAGGACTCCAGGCATCTCTGGCTGGTGGGATCTGCCTATCATCACCCCTGAGAGGATACAGGGAGTCAGAGAGAGACTTCTGGACCCCAAGAGGAGGACTAAAACAGTGGAAAACCGGCAAGTGGTCGCATGTGTTCAATCCCTCTAAACCCGCCCACAACTGTAAGTTCAGTAGCAGTGAGATTGCAAAGCAGAAAGGCCTTACCTGTGAACTGTTTTGGTGTCTTTGGACTTGGCACTCAGCTGAACTGCCTTGGGGAGAGCCTGAGCGGGAGTGTGGAGAACTTTGGCCTTTGTCTAGGGCCCCAGTCTGAGCCGCTGAGCCAGACGGAGCTAATAGTGTTTGGCTCTGGGTCACAGGCAGATATTGTGAGCAATCTGCCCCGGCAAGCTCCGCCCTCAGGGTCACAGAGCTGGAATTGGGTGGGAGCTGGTAACCCAGTGACCAAGTAGCCTAAGGGTGGGGTCTGAGCCGCCTTGCAGCCCTAACCCTCAGGGGCAGAGGGAGACCAGTTTTGACACACAGGGTAAGTGGATAGCCACTTCAGCAGTGATTCCAGCGACAAGCACTTCCCTGAGAAAGCTTCTGCTCAGTAAGTGAACAAGTTCAAAGTGCCTTTTAAGTGGGCTGAAGAGAGATTTAGGGTGTCTACCGGCTGGGGTTTGAGAAACTAGCAGCCTCCAGTCGTATCAGAACTGTGATTAACATCTCACACCCCAGAAGACCACGTGTTGCCCAGACAATATTCAATAACATATACATACTGCTTTGTTTTTGGTTGTGTTTTTTTTTTTTGTTTTCTTTTTTTGGTTTGGTTGGGTTTTATTGTTTATTTTGATGTTGTGGATTGTTGTTTTGTTTTTTAAGTTCAACCTTTTCCATACAGATCCTTTTTCTTTCTCAATTTTTCTAGTTTAATTATAATTTCCCATTGCTGCCTATTTCAATAATTAGAACTTCATTTTTCTTAGTGTTTCTACTGCTATTATTTGTTTTTTCCAGCCAATTTTATCCCGTAAAGTTTTCTGCTTGCTTGTTTTGGTTTGATTTATAGCATTTTTGTCTTTCCTCTCTACTTGGTGGAGGTGCGGTACTGTGTCCGATCAGGTTAGGAAAGAGCTGCTGACCTCAAGGGAACCACCCAACTGGGCACCCCCAGAAGGTGGGGTTTTTTTTAAGGTTGTATCAAAGTACTCTACTGTACACCTATATTGCTCTGTCTCCCTCTTTCTGTGCCTCTCTTCTTTTTGTCAATATCCCTTTTACCCACCCCCTCTCCTTTCTCTATTTTTCTTTTTTTTTCCTTACCACTTGGTCCTCCTTTCTTTCATTCCCTTTTTTGCTCTTAAACCTTCTCACCCTTCTGGTCCTGTAACCCTTAGTCCACAGGCACGAGAACTTAAAGAGCAAGGGGAAGTGAAAGGAAAATTAGGGCAAGGAAACAGATAAAAGAAATCACCCATGAGGAAGAATCAGCAGAAAACTCCAGGCAACATGAAGAACCAGTCCAGAACAACCCCGCCAAGGGACCATGAGGTAGCTACTGCAGAGGATTCCACCTATACAGAAATGTTAGGAATGACAGAAAGGGAATTTAGAATACACATGTTGAAAACAATGAAAGAAATGATGGAAACAATGAAGGAAACTGCTAATAAAGTGGAAAATAACCAAAAGGAAATCCAAAAACAGAATCAAATCAGAGATGAACGATATGAAGAATATAAAAAGGATATAGCAGAGCTGAAGGAAATGAAACAGTCAATCAGGGAACTTAAAGATGCAATGGAAAGTATCAGCAACAGCTTAGACCATGCAGAAGAAAGAATTTCAGAGGTAGAAGACAAAGTTTTTGAGATAACTCAGATAGTAAAAGAGGCAGAAAAGAAGAGAGAGAAAGCAGAATGTTCACTGTCAGAATTATGGGACTTTATGAAGCGTTCCAACATACGAGTTATAGGAATTCCAGAAGGGGAAGAAGAATGCCCCAGAGGAATGGAAGCCATACTAGAGAATATTATAAAAGAAAATTTCCCAAATATCACCAAAGATTCTGACACACTGTTTTCAGAAGGCTATCGGACCCCAGGTCGCCTCAACTCTAACCAAGCTTCTCCAAGACACATTGTGATGAACCTGTCCAAAGTCAAGACAAAAGAAAAGATTCTGCAAGCTGCCAGGAGTAAGTGCCAGTTGACCTATAGGGGCAAAGCCATCAGAGTGACCGCAGACTTCTCTAATGAAACTTTCCAAGCAAGAAGACAATGGTCATCTACCTTTAATATACTTAAACAGAACAATTTCCAGCCCAGAATTCTGTACCCTGCTAAGCTAAGCTTCAAAATTGATGGAGAAATCAAATCATTTACGGATATACAAACATTGAGGAAATTCGCCACAACAAGACCAGCTCTACAGGAAATACTTCAACCTGTTCTGCACACTGACCACCACAATGGATCAGCAGCAAAGTAAGAACTCAGAAATTAAAGGACAGAACCAAACCTCCACACTGATGCAAAAGATAAAACTAAGCAATGGACTCTCACAAAATAAGATGAATAGAATACTACCACACTTATCAATTATCTCAATAAATGTTAATGGCTTGAATTCCCCACTGAAGAGACATAGATTGGTTGACTGGATTAAAAAACACAAGCCATCCATTTGCTGTCTGCAAGAAACACACCTGGCTTCAAAAGACAAATTAAAGCTCTGAGTTAAGGGTTGGAAGACAATTTTTCAGGCAAATGGAATTCAGAAGAAAAGAGGAGTTGCAATCTTATTTTCAGATACATGTGGATTTAAAGCAACTAAAGTCAAAAAGACAAAGATGGTCACTTTATATTGGTCAAGGGAAAAATACAACAAGAAGATATTTCAATTCTAAATATCTATGCACCCAATTTAAATGCTCCCAGATTCTTGAAACAGACCTTACTCAATCTGAGCAATATGATATCTGATAATACCATAATAACAGGGGACCTTAACACTCCTCTTACAGAGGCTGGACAGATCCTCTAAACAGAAATTAAACAAGGATATAAGAGACTTAAATGAGACCCTAGAACAACTATGCTTGATAGACGCATATAGAACACTCCATCCCAAAGATAAAGAATATACATTCTTCTCATCACCCCATGGAACATTCTCCAAAATTGATCATATCCTGGGACACAAAACAAATATCAACAGAATCAAAAGCATTGAAATTTTACCTTGTATCTTCTCAGACCATAAGGCACTAACGGTGCCTCAACTCTAACAAAAATGCTCGACCCCACCCAAAGGCATGGAAATTAAACAATCTTCTGTTGAATAACAGATAGGTGAAGGAAGAAATAAAACAGGAAATCATTAACTTCCTTGAGCATAACAACAATGAAGACACAAGCTACCAAAACCTGTGGGATACTGCAAAAGCAGTTTTGAGAGGAAAATTCATCACTTTAGATGCCTACATTCGAAAAACAGAAAGAGAGCACAGCAACAATCTCACAAGAGATCTTATGGAATTGGAAAAAGAAGAACAATCTAAGCCTAAACTCAGTAGAAGAAAAGAAATATCCAAAATCAAATCAGAGATCAATGAAATTGAAAACAAAAGAATCATTCAGAAAATTAATGAAACAAGGAGTTGGTTTTTTGAAAAAATAAATAAAATAGATAAACCATTGGCCAGACTAATGAGAAATAGAAAAGTAAAATCTCTAGTAACCTCAATCAGAAATGATAAAGGGGAAATAACAACTGATCCCACAGAGATACAAGAGATCATCTCTGAATACTACCAGAAACTCTATGCCCAGAAATTTGACAATGTGAAAGAAATGGATCAATATTTGGAATCACACCCTCTCCCTAGACTCAGCCAGGAAGAAATAGAGCTCCTGAACAGACCAATTTCAAGCACTGAGATCAAAGAAACAATAAAAAATCTTCCAACCAAAAAATGCCCTGGTCCAGATGGCTTCACTCCAGAATTCTATCAAACCTTCAAGGAAGAGCTTATTCCTGTACCGCAGAAATTATTCCAAAAAATT
Organism: Nycticebus coucang; assembly: GCF_027406575.1. Taxonomy (NCBI): domain Eukaryota; kingdom Metazoa; phylum Chordata; class Mammalia; order Primates; family Lorisidae; genus Nycticebus; species Nycticebus coucang. Next base: position 83,374,185 of record NC_069787.1, on the reverse strand, counting down.
GAGGAAGAAGGAATCTTCCCCAACACATTCTATGAAGCAAACATCACCCTGATACCAAAACCAGGAAAAGACCCAAACAAAAAGGAGAATTTCAGACCAATCTCACTCATGAACATAGACACAAAAATTCTCAACAAAATCCTAGCCAATAGACTATAGCTTATCATCAAAAAAGTCATTCATCATGATCAAATAGGCTTCATCCCAGGGATGCAAGGCTGGTTTAACATATGCAAGTCTATAAACGTTATCCACCATATTAACAGAGGCAAAAATAAAGATCACATGATCCTCTCAATAGATGCAGAAAAAGCATTTGATAAAATCCAGCATCTTTTTCTAATTAGAACACTGAAGAGTATAAGCATAGGTGGCACATTTCTAAAACTGATTGAAGCTATCTATGAGAAACCCACAGCCAATATTTTACTGAATGGAGTAAAACTGAAAGCTTTTCCTCTTAGAACTGGAACCAGACAAGGTTGTCCTCTGTCACCTTTACTATTCAACGTAGTGCTGGAAGTTCTAGCCAATACAATTAGGCAAGACAAGGAAATAAAGGGAATCCACATGGGAGCAGAGGAGGTCAAACTCTCCCTCTTTGCTGACGACATGATCTTATACTTTGAGAACCCCAAAGACTCAACCACAAGACTCCTAGAAGTCATCAAAAAATACAGTAATGTTTCAGGATATAAAATCAATGTCCACAAGTCAGTAGCCTTTGTGTACACCAATAACAGTCAGGATGAGAAGCTAATTAAGGACACAACTCCCTTCACCATAGTCTCAAAGAAAATGAAATACCTAGGAATATACCTAACGAAGGAGGTGAAAGACCTCTATAAAGAAAACTATGAAATCCTCAGAAAGGAAATAGCAGAGGATATTAACAAATGGAAGAACATACCACGCTCATGGATGGGAAGAATCAACTTTGTTAAAATGTCTATACTTCCCAAAGCAATCTACCTATTCAATGCCATTCCTATCAAAATACCAACATCGTACTTTCAAGATTTGGAAAAAACGATTCTGCGTTTTGTATGGAACCGGAAAAAACCCTGTATAGCTAAGGCAGTTCTCTGTAACAAAAATAAAGCTGGGGGCATCAGCATACCAGATTTTAGTCTGTACTACAAAGCCATAGTGGTCAAGACAGCATGGTACTGGCACAAAAACAGAGACATAGACACTTGGAATCGAATTGAAAACCAAGAAATGAAACTAACATTTTACAACCACCTAATCTTTGATAAACCAAACAAGAACATACCTTGGGGGAAAGACTCCCTATTCAATAAATGGTGTTGGGAGAACTGGATGTCTACATGTAAAAGACTGAAACTGGACCCACACCTTTCCCCACTCACAAAAATTGATTCAAGATGGATAAAGGAGTTAAACTTAAGGCATGAAACAATAAAAATCCTCCAAGAAAGCATAGGAAAAACACTGGAAGATATTGGCCTGCGGAAAGACTTCATGAAGAAGTCTTCATGGCCATTGTCTTCTGCCATGGCAATTGCAACAACAACAAAAATAAACAAATGGGACTTCATTAAACTGAAAAGCTTCTGTACAGCTAAGGAGACAATAACCAAAGCAAAGAGACAACCTACACAATGGGAAAGGATATTTGCATATTTTCAATCAGACAAAAGCTTGATAACTAGGATCTATAGAGAACTCAAATTAATCCACATGAAAAAAGCCAACAATCCCTTATATCAATGGGCAAGAGACATGAATAGAACTTTCTCTAAAGACGACAGACGAATGGCTAACAAACACATGAAAAAATGTTCATCATCTCTATATATTAGAGAAATGCAAATCAAAACAACCCTGAGATATCATCTAACCCCAGTGAGAATGGCCCACATCACAAAATCTCAAAACTGCAGATGCTGGCGTGGATGTGGAGAGAAGGGAACACTTTTACACTGCTGGTGGGACTGCAAACTAGTACAACCTTTCTGGAAGGAAGTATGGAGAAACCTCAAAGCACTCAAGCTAGACCTCCCATTTGATCCTGCAATCCCATTACTGGGCATCTACCCAGAAGGAAAAAAATCCTTTTATCGGAAGGACACTTGTACTAGACTGTTTATTGCAGCTCAATTTACAATCGCCAAAATGTGGAAACAGCCTAAATGCCCACCAACCCAGGAATGGATTAACAATCTGTGGTATATGTATACCATGGAATACTATTCAGCCCTTAAAAAAATGGAGACTTTACATCCTTCGTATTAACCTGGATGGACGTGGAAGACATTATTTTTAGTAAAGCATCACAAGAATGGAGAAGCATGAATCCTATATACTCAATTTTGATATGAGGACAATTAATGACAATTATGGTTATGGGGGGGGAACAGAAAGAGGGAAGGAGGGAGGTGGGTGGGGCCTTGGTGTGTGTCACACTTTATGGGGGCAAGACATGATTGCAAGAGGGAGTTTACCTAAGAATTGCAATCAGTGTAACCTGGCTTATTGTACCCTCAATGAATCCCCAACAATAAAAAAAAAAAAAAAGGGAAAAACAAAAACAAAAACAAGGGTGATGCCTGTGGCTCAAGGAGTAGGGTGCTGGCCCCATATACCAGACGTGGTGGGTTCAAACCTGGCCCTAGCCAAACACTGCTAAAAAAAAAAAAGAGGCTCGGCACCTGTGGCTCAAGCGGCTAAGGCGCCAGCCACATACACCTGAGTTGGAGGGTTTGAATTCAGCCTGGGCCCACCAAACAACAATGATGGTTGCAACCGAAAAATAGCCGGGCATTGTGGCAGGCACCTGTAGTTTCAGCCACTAGGGAGGCAGAGGCAGGAGAATCGCTTGAGCACAGGAGTTGGAGGTTGCTGTGAGCTGTGATGCCATGGCACTCCACCCAGGGCAAAAGCTTGAGGCTCTGTCTCAAAAAAACAAAAACAAAAACAAATAAACACACACACACACACACCAAAAACCCTGAAAGACAACTGCATTTTGGTAAATGCCAAACAATTATAAAATGTAGTTTGTAAAAATATACCATTTAGGCCAGGCATAGTGGCTCACACCTGTAATCCTAGCACTCTGGGAGGCCAAGACCCGTGGATTGCTGGAGCTCAGGAGCTCCAGCCTGATCAAGAGCAAGAACCCATCTTTACTAAAAACAGAAAAACTTGCCAGGCATAGTGGCAGGCACCTGTTGTCCCATCTTTTTGGGAGCCTGAGGCAAGAGGATTGCTCAAGCCTAACCATGATGATGCCATGGCACTCTACCCAGGCAGAGTGAATGAAAATGAAAAAATCTTCAAACTCACTCAAAATTAGAGAACTGCAAACTACAGCAATGCTGAGAACATTTCTCACCTATTACATCGTCAAAAATTTAAAAGTATGACAACACATTTTGTTGGAGAGGCTATGAGGAAACAAGTTTTTCCATACTTTGCTGATGGAAATGCAAAATGGTATAATCCTTATGAAAGACAATTTGGAAATATCTAATATGCAAGAAAGAGTTAACTTTGATTTGTATTCACATTCTCAGTCTTGCACATTCTCAGAAGATTCTGCTTGAGTGACTAGTCCTTGGCTGGCTTCTGGGAAGTGAGCTCTTGGAGTCTTCCCTGTGCTACCATTAAGTATTTTGCCTGCTTGGAGCCTTGAAATGCACTGTATCAACTTGTCTAGATAGTTTGTATCATATGCCAAGTATCTCCTTTGCTTCTTGGGGGCTGAAGTTAGGCTTTGAAGCTTCAGTCACTACAGGTAGTCATGAAGACATTGTGGGTTTATGTAATCAACCCCTAATGAAAATACTGGACTCTTAGGCTCACGGAGGTTTCCTGGCTGAAAAGACTTCATACATTGTTCTGCTGTTCACAGCTAGGGGAATTCCAGTACTGTGTAATTCTACTGGGAGAGGACTGTTTGAATATAGTACCTACAGTCCTCCAGGTCCCATCCAATATGCCTTTTCCCTTTATTGACTTTGCATTGTACCCTTTGCTATAATAATCTATAGCAATTAGTATAATAACTTTTTTGAGGCCTGTGAATGCTTGGAGTAAATCACAGAACTTAGGGGTAGTCCTGGAGATCCCTGATGCACCAAAAAAAAAAAAAAAAAAAGAAAGAAAGAAAGAAAGAAAAGAAAGAAAAAAATACATATGAGGCTAAGCATGGTGGTTCATGCCTGTAATTAAAGAGAATTTTGGGAGGTAAAGGCAGAAGGATCACTCGAGACAAGGAGTGTGAGACCAGCCTGGGCAATATAGCAAGATCCTGTCTCTCTAAAAGATAAATAAAATGTAATCTATATACATAGTATGCACTTAATTTTTGACTTAGCAATTTCACATCTAGGAATTTACCCTGGAGATGCACTATTCAACTCTAAGAAATATATATGTACAAGCTTATTCACTGCAACTTTTGCTGTATTGAAAAATATTGGGAAAAGTCCAAAGTCCACCCACAGGAGAGTGATTGAATAAACAGTGTGGTATATCCACACGATGCAATATTGTGTAGCTGTAAACAAAGAAACATTTTTATGAATTGATATGGAATGAGTTCCAGGCCATATTAATAAGTAAAAAAATCAATATGCTCAATAATACCCATAGTAAGCTACCCTTCATGTAATAAATGAAGAAATAAGAGTGTACATGTATTTTATTATTTGTGAAAAAAATAGAGGAGGATAAATCACAAACAAATGAACTGGATATCTGTGAGGATGAGTGGGTGGGAATAGGTAAAAAGAATACATAATGGAATGGGGTGGCTGGGATAGGCGGGGAAGGACCCGTCTGGTGAGTATAGTTTTTTGCATAATTCTGACTCTTAGAACCATAACAAAGTTCTACACACACCTGGTCCCCAGGTAAGTAATTGATTAAAACCAACCAGGATGAAGAGGGAAGCCAAACAGTAACAAATAAACCTAACTGCAATACAAATAACACCATATTTATAAATTGAAAAGGGCAGAGAAGAAAAGAACTAACCCAAGTAATTTTGAAAAATAGCATAATGACTATATATTGGAAAGCTAAGGATGAAAAGATTTTTTGACACAATACTCTTAGCCTAGTTAGTCCATTTTTCACAGGATAGATTTGCAATTGTGAAACGCCTTTATGTGTATATTGGATTTAAGTATAAATAAGTAACTATATTGTAGAAACGAAAAACTAGGTTTTTGTCAAAGAAAAGTGTTACAACTAAGATTAGAATGAAGACGTGGTATTGGATTAGAATCAAAGGTATCAGAATGAAGATATGATAGACAGATATGTGTGTCCATGGATACTTAACTAGTTCTGCCCCCTAAGATGGCCTAGATGTAACAACACCTTCATAGCCTTGAGCATATCTAGCACTCAGATCTTGGTTTCTAAACGAAACAGCTAAGGTTGTTTGGAGTAATGGTTCATTACAGGCTGGTTCAGGGAAAATACAGGATGATTATTAAATATCTTGTGGTGGTGGGGCAAAGAAAGATGACAGACTAGAAGGATCTCTTTTCTGGCCTCTCCTAGAATGGCAGGGGAAAAAGAGAACCCAGCCTTTCTGTGGTTTTCAGGTGTTGGGGGAAGCTGCGTGTTGAGTGGGAAGTCTGAAGAGTGGGCAGACACAAACAGTGTACAGCAACTAGGTTTGTATACCGGGCGGATTGGATTTATTGGCTTGGTTTGCTGGGTGAGGCGGCCATATTGGGAAGGTCATGGCTGCCCCTGTGGGAAGGGCCTGAGTGAAGGTCTGTTGGCAGGGGTCTAAAGTATGGCTGACTCTATCCTGCCTGATGAGATAGGGCTTCCACTCTTGGGGCAAGCTGAGTGGCTCCTGCACCCCTGAGGAATTGTTGTCAGGGGGCACTGTGAGGTTTGCCTCCAAAGGATTCTGTAGAGCTTTAAGACCCCAACCCAGGGGGTGCTGAATGCTGAGGAATCAATCAGGTACTTCCTGAGGGCAACTAAGGTAGGAAGACAGGACTTGTCCTCCTTGAAAACTAGAGAGAGGTTTGTATTCTCCATCTCCTAAAACAACAGCGCCACCTGGTACCCCAGCAATATATGCCACACACGTAATTTCTTTTTTTTTTTTTTTTGAGACAGTCTCACTTTGTCACCCTTGGTAGAGTGCTGTGGCCTCATAGCTCACAGCAACCTCAAACTCTTGGGCTCAAGTGATTCTCTTCCCTTATTTTTTCATTTCTTTTTTTTTTTTTTTTTTTTTAGTAGAGATTGGGTCTCACTCTTGCTCAGGCTGGTCTTGAACTCCTGAGCTGAAGTGATCCACCTACCTCTGCCTCCCAGAGTGCTAGGATTACAGGCATGAGCCATCTAAATATTAATATTTTATTCTTTTCTTTGTTGCTGAGATGGTTGCTGTTTTTGGCTATTTTAGGCCTTTTTGTTTTTGCTAATTTGTTTGGTTGGTTCTATCCTTAATTTCCATCTTTACTTTCATCAAAAGCAAGGGGTCCTGTATTTTTGGTTACTGGTGTATTTTAGCCTCATTTATACTCTCTCTCTATTACACTTCTCTCCTTTCTTTTTCTTTTCTTTTCTTTTTTGAGACAGACACTCTACCCTGTTGCCCTGGGTAGAGTGCCGTGGCAACACAGCTCACAGCAACCTCCAACTCCTGGGCTTAAGCAATTCTCTTGTGTCAGTTTCCCAAGTAGCTGAGACTACAGGCACCTGCCACAATGCCTGGCTATTATTATTATTATTTTTTTGGTTGTAGTTGTCATTGTTGTTTGGCAGGTCTGAGCTGGATTTGAACCCACCAGCTCTGGTATATATGGCTGGCACCTTAGCTACTTGAGCTATAGGCACCATGACTCCTTTATTTTCCAACAGAGACTTTTCTACTTTTCTCATCATTCCCACATAAATCGTTCATACAACAGCTAAGCTATACCCCCTTTTTTGTTGTTTTCGTCTTTCTTTTTTCCTCTTCCTTCTCTCTCCTTTATTTGCTACAACTATATTTTTAATTTTCTTTATCTGTTATCATTATAATTTTTTCTCTTTTCTCTGACTGCTGGGGTAGCATGGCGTTAGTCTGGCTGGGAGGTCACATCAGTGGTCTGGCTCAAGGAGGCCAAGAGATCACAGCTTAGAAAGTCCTTCTACCTTTGGGCTTGAGAAGACAGTACTGAGAAGTCCACACTGCTGAATTTTAAGGGTTTCCATAGTGTAGTGGTTATCACATTCGCCTGACACACTGCTGAATTTTTCTTTTCTTTTTTTATGTATTATTCCTTTCTTTCTTGTTTTTGAGTTTTTCTTTCTTTTTTTATTATTAAATCACAGCTGTGTACATTAATGCAATCATGGGGCACCATACACTGGTTTTATAGACAATTTGACACATTTTCATCACACTGGTTAACATAGCCTTCCTGGCATTTTCTTAGCTATTGTGTTAAGATATTTACATTCTACATTTACTAAGTTTCACATATACGCTTGTAAGATGCACCAGGGTTTTTTCTTTTATTTCCCTTCCTATTTGGCAGAAGTAGGGTCTGGCTTTGCTCAGGCTGGTAAGGAGCACCTGATTTTGTGGAACCCATTGGCCCAGCCCCCTAAGATCTTTGAGCTACAGGTATGGCCTTAGCACTGTGCTGAGCAATACCATGTCTCCTGTCACTCTCATTCTCTCTTCCTGTCCTCCATCTCTCCAGTTTTTCAATTCTTTTCTTTCATCCCACTTCTTTTTTTTCTTTTTAGTTCCTTCTTTTTTTTTTTTTTTCAAATCTCTTTCCCTTCCCCTTCTTTTCCTTGCTTGATGTTTACCCTTCTCTTCCTTTTTGGCCTTATACCAAGTAGCCAATTCAATACCTAAGCTCTGTGACAAGGTAATTTAAAACAAAGGAGGAAGTGAGAAAGAAAAAGCAGGGCAAGGAGGTGAACAACAAGAAAGAATGCATGAGTAGGAACCAATAGAAAAATTCTGGCAACATGAAAAACCAGAACAGAGCAACTATTCCAAGGGACCCTGAGGCAGCTACTGCAGAGAACTCTATCTATAAAGGATTATTGGATTTAACAAGGGTATTTTAAAATATGGATGATAAATACAGTAAAGGAATGAATTAGAAGGTGGAAAGACAGAACCAAAAGATGAACGAGAGACATGAAGAATATAAAATGGATATGGGGCAGAGCTTAGGGAAATGAAGGAGACAATGAGGGAATGTAAAGATGCAGTAGAAAGTATCAAAACTAGATTAGACCATTGAGAAGAAAGTATCCCAGAGGTAGAGGAGAATGTTTTTGAGTTAGCCTAGGAAGTTAAAGAAGTGGAAAAGAAGAGAGAGAGAGAACAGAAACTGTTGCTCAGAGAACTACGGCACTTCACTAAGCATTCAAACATACAAATAAAAGGGATCCCTTAAAGGGAATAAAATCATCCCAAAAGAATGGAATCCCTATTAGAAACTATCATAAATGAAAACTTCCCAAGTTTCACTAAAGATTCCAACACACTCCTTTCAGAGGGACATCATACCCTGGGTCATCTCAATTCAAACAAAACTTCTCCAAGACACATTGTGATGGACCTGTCCAAAGTCAAAACAAAAGAGAATTCTGCAAGCAGCCAGGAATAAGGGTCAACTCATCTACAGGGGCATAGCCATTAGTGTGACAGAAGACTTTTCAACCGAACCTTTCCAAGCCAGAAGAGAATGGTCATCTACCTCTAATCTTCTTAAACAAAATAATTTCCAGCCAAGAATTCTATATCCTGCCATCCCAAGCTTCAAAATTGATGGAAAAATCAAATATTTTGTGGATCTGCAAACACTGAGGAAATTCACCACAAGTCCAGCTCTACAGGAAATACTTAAACCTATTCTCAACACTGACCATCACAATGGACAACCACCAAAGTAAACACCCAGAAACTAAAGGTTAAAACTTACCTTACACAATGGCATAAAGGGTAAAACTATACAATGAACTTTCACAAAATAACATGAATAGAGCTCCACCATACTTATCAATTCTCTCAGTAAACGTTAATAGCTTGAATTCTCCACTGGTATGGCACGAGTTGGCTGATTAAATAAAAAAGCAAAAGCCATCCATATGCTCTCTCCAGGAAAGGCAATTAACCTTGAAGGACAAATCAAGACTCAGTGTTAAGGGATAGAAAACAATATTTTAGGCAAATGGAAATCAGAAGAAAGGAGGGGTTGCAATCTTATTTTCAGATACCAGTGGATTTAAAGCACCTAATGTTAAGAAAGACAAAGGCAGTTCATACTGGTAAAAGGAATAATATAACAAGAAGACATTTCAATTGTAAATATTTATTCACTCAACTTAAATGCTTCCAGGTTTATGATTGGGAGCAAAGATTGGACTGAGCAATATGACATCCCATAGCACCATAATTGCTGGGGATTTTAACACCCCTCTGACAGAACTGCACAGATCCTCTAAATGGAAACTAAACAAAGATACAAAGGACTTAAATGTGACCTTAGAACAAATGGTCTTAATAGATATATATAGAATACACCATCCCAAAACTAAAGAATATATGTTCTTGGTTTTTGTTTGTTTGCAGTTTTGGCCAGGGCCGGGCTTGAACCCATCACCCCCCATATATGGGGCCGGCATCCTACTCCTTGAGCCACAGGTGCTGCCCAGAATGTACATTCTTCTCATTATCCCGTGGAACATACGCCCAAATAGATCATATCCTATGATACAAATCAAACCCAATAAATTTAAAAGAATAAAAATTATACCTTGTATCTTCTCAGACCACAAGGCAATAAAGGTGGAACTCAACTTCAACAAAAATGTTCATCCTTTTACAAAGGCATGGAAATTAAACTACATTATGCCAACTGATAGTTGGGTCCAAGAAGAGATAAAGGAGAAAATTGTCAAATTCCTCAAACATAACAATGAAGACACAAGATACCAAAACCTGTGTGATACAGCAAAAGCAGTCCTAAGAGGGAAATTTATCACATTAGATGCCTACATACAAAAAGCAGGAAGAGAGTGCATCAACAAAGTTATGAACCATCTTATGGAAATGGAAAAAGAAGAACGATGTAGTCCTAAACACAGCAGAAGAAATGAAATAACCAAAATTAAATCAGAGAGTAATGAAATTGAAAACAAAAGATTAATTCAGAAAATCAATGAGAGAAAAAGTTGGTTCTTTGAAAAAACAAAAAAAAAAATTGATAAACCTTTGGCTAGATTAACTAGAAACAGAAGAGTAAAATCTCTAATAACCTCAATCAGAAATCATAAAGGAGAAATAACAACAGATGTCACAGAAGTACAGGAGATTAACTTTGAATATTACAAGAAACTCTATGCCCAGAAATTTGACAATGTGGAGGAAATGGATTAATACCTGGAATAACAGCCTCTTCCTCCTCTCCCTAGACTTAACCAACAAGAAATAGATCTCTTGAACAGACCAAATTCAAGCACTGAGATTGAAGAAGCAATAAAAAATCTCCTGTCAAAAACATGCCCTGGTTCAAATGGCTTCACACCAGAATTCTATGAAAACTTCAAAGAAGTGTTTATACCCATACTGCAGAAACTATTCCCAAAAATTTAGAAGGCAGGAAACTTCCCTAACACATTCTATGAAGCAAACATCACCCCGATTCCAAAACCAGGCAAAAACCCAACTAAAAAGGAGAATTTCCAACCAATTTTACTAATGAATATAGATGTGAAAATTCTCTTTTCTTTTTTTCTTTTTTTTTTTTTTGTAGAGATAGAGTCACACTTTATCACCCTCAGCAGACTGCCATGGCATCACAGCTCACAGCAACCTCCAACTCCTGGGCTTAAGCGATTCTCTTGCCTCAGCCTCCCAAGTAGCTGGGACTACAGGTGCCCACCACAACACCTGGCTTTATTTTTGTTGCTTTTTGGCTGGGGTGGGTTTGAACCCGCCACCCTCGGTATATGGGGCCGGAGCCTTACTGACTGAGCCACAGGCAAGTCCTAGCTAATAGATTATAGCTACACATTAAAAAAAAACATACATCACAATCAAGTAGATTTCCTCCCAGGGATGCAAGGCTAGCTTACCATATACAAATCCATAAATGTAATTCACCATATCAACAGAAGCAAAAACAAAGATCATATTGTCTTCTCAATAGACACAGAAAAAGCATTCAACAAAATTCAGCCTTCTTTTTTTTGTAGAGACAGAGTCTCACTTCATGGCCCTCAGTAGAGTGCCGTGGCATCACACAGCTCACAGCAACCTCCAACTCCTGGGCTTAAGTGATTCTCTTGCCTCAAGCCTCCCGAGTAGCTGGGACTACAGGCGCCCGCCACAATGCCCAGCTATTTTTTGGTTGCAGTTCAGCAGGGGCCGGGTTTGAACCCGCCACCCTCGGTATATGGGGCCGGCGCCTTACCGAGCCACAGGCGCCGCCCCAAAATTCAGCCTTCTTTTCTAACAAGAACACTTAAGAATATATAAGCATAGGTGGCATATTTCTTAAACTTATTGAAGCCATCTACAGCAAACCCACAGCTAATATCATACTGAACAGAGTAAAACTGAAAGGTTTTCCACTTAGAAATGGAACCAGACAAGGATGTCCTCTATTATGACTACTATTCAGCATAGTGCTAGAAGTTCTAGCCAATGTATCAGGCAAGAGAAGGATATACAGGGTATTTGAATGGAGGCAGATGAGGTCAAACTCTCACTCTCTGCTGATGATATGATCTTCTACTTAGAGAACCCCAAAGACTCAAACACAAGCTTCCTGGAAGTGATCAAAAAATATAGTAAGGTCTCAGGGTATAAAATTAATGTCCACGAATCAGTAGCTTTTGTATATGCCAACAACAGCCAAGTTGAGAAGCTAATCAAGGACATAATTGTCTTCACAGTAGCTTAAAAAAATGAAATACCTAGGAAAATACCTAACTAAAGAGGTGACAGACCTCTACAAAGAGAATTATGAAACCCCAAGAAAAGAAATAGCAGAAATATTAACAAGTGGAAGAATATACCATACTCATGGCTGGGAAGAATCAACATTGTTAAAATATCTATACTTTCCAAAGAAATCTACAGAGTCAATGCAATCCCCAGTGAAATACTAACATACTTTCAAGATTTGGAAAAAATAATTCTTCATTTAGTATGAAACCAGAAAAAAACCTGTAGAGCCAAGGCAATTCTGAGTAATAAAAACAAAGCCAGGGCACCACACTACCAGACTTTAGGCTATATTAAAAGTTCATAGTGATCAAAACAGCATGGTAGTGGCTTGGCGCCTGTAGCACAGTGGTTACAGTGCCAGCCACATACAACAAGGGTGGCGGGTTCAAACCTGGCCCTGGCCAGCTAAACAACAATGACAACTGCAACAAAAAATGGCCAGGTGTCGTGGCAGGCACCTGTAATCCCAGCTATTTGGGAGGCTAAGGCAAGAGAATTATTTGAGCCCAAGAGTTTGAGGTTGCTGTGAGCTGTGATGCCATGGCAGTCTACTGAGGGTGGCACAGTGAGACTCTATCTCAAAAAAAAAAAAAAAAAGCAGCATTGTATTGGCACAGAAATAGAGACATAAACATTTTGAACTGAATAGAAAACAATGAGATGAAACTAACATCTTACACCCACCTGATCTTTGATAAATCAAACAAGAGCTCAAACAGGGGAAGGAACCCTCATTCAATAAAAGGTGCTGAGAGAACTGGATATCCACAGGTAAAAGACTGAAACTGGACCTGCACCTTTCACCACTCACAAAATTTGATCTAAAAGATTTCAATCTAAAGTATGAAACAATAACAATGTGTCAAATGGTTTATGAAGTGAGTGTATGATGCCCCATAATCATATCATTGTATACAGTTATGATTTAATAAAAAAAAATAAATAAATAAATTAAAAAAATGAAAAAAAAAATTCTTGAAGAAAATGTGGGGAAAACACTTGAAGATATCAGTGTGGGGAAAGATTTTGTGGAGAAGACTTCCATGGCAATTGCAACAGCAACAAAAATAAATTAATGGGACTTAATTAAACTGAAAAGCTTCTGTACAGATAAGGAGACAACAACCAAAGCAAACAGACAATCTTCAGAATGGGAAAACATATATTACAAATAGGACAAAGGCTTGATAACTAGGATATGCAGAAAACTCAAATTAATCAACAAAAAAAGCTAACAATCCCATATTTCACTGAGCAAGTAATGTGAATAGAACCTTCCCTAAGGAAGACAGACAAATAGCTAACAAACATATGAAAAAATTCTCATAGTCCTTTTTTTTTTGAGACGGAGCCTCAGGCTGTTGCCCTGGGTAGAGTGTGGTGGCATCACAGCTCACAGCAACCTCCAACTCCTGGGCTCAAGAGATTCTCTTGCCTCAGCTTCCCAAGTAGCTGGGACTACAGATGCCTGCCACAATGCCCAGCTGTTTTTTGGTTGTAGTTGTAATTGTTGTTTGGCTGGATTTGAACCCGCCAGCTCTGGTGTATGTGGCTGGTGCCTTAGCCACTTGAGCTACAGGCACCAAGTCTCATAGTCCTTAATCATCAGGGAAATGCCGACCCAAACCACCCTGAGATATCACCTAACCCCAGTAAGATTAGTCCACATCACAAAGTCCCAAAGCTGCAGATGTTGGTGAGGATATGCAGAGAGAGCAAAACTTTTCCTGTTGGTGGGCCAATAAGCTAATACAGCCTCTTTGGAAAGAAGTACGGAAAATTCTCAAAGATCTCAAATGAGATCTCTCATTTGACCCTGCAATCCCCCTACTAGGCATCTACCCAGAAGAAAAAAAATCATTTTATAATAAGTATATTTGCACTAGATTGTTTGTTGAAGCTCACTTTACAATCACCAAGTTATGGAAATAACCTAAATGCCCATCAACTCAGGAATGGATTAACAAATTGTGGAACATGCACACCATGGAATACTATTCAGTAATAAAAAGATGGTGACTTCATCTCTTTTGTAATATACTGAATGGAGTTGAAACACATTATGCTTAGTAAAGTATCACAAGAATGGAAAAGCAATTATCCAATGCTGGTGGTGCCTGTGGCTCAGTGAGTAGGGAGCCAGCCCCATATACCAAAGGGTGGTGGGTTCAAACCTGGCCCTGGCCAAACTGCAACAAAAAATAGCCAGGCATTGTGGTAGGCACCTGTAGTCCCAGCTACTCGGGAGGCTGAGGCAAGAGAATTGCCTAAGGCCAAGAGTTGGAGGTTGCTGTGAGCTGTGACATGGCACTCTACCAAGGGTGATAAAGTGAGACTCTGCCTCTAAAAAAAAAAAAAAAATTATTCAATGCCAATGTATAATACTACATCAATACTAAGATGAAGCCGGCAGACAATCAGATGCATGCCCACATATGAGAAAAACTCATTTCAATTCAAGTTGGGAGGAGGGGTAAAGAGAGAGAGGATGGACAGGGCGTTGGGGTGCTCTCCCTGAATGGACACCTGGTGAGGGTGTTTGGCACATCTTTTGTGTGTGGGACATAACCACAAAGGGACTCTATCTAACAAAATCAAATATTTTGACCTGGTTGTTTTTAACCTCATATTAACCTGAATTAAATTTACTTAAAAAAAAAAAATCTTATGGTCCCAGAAAGTAAGGATGTGCCTATAAGATACTTGAAAAACGGTAAAATAATAACTTTAGGCATAAGAAACTTGACTGATATCACTAACCAAGTGATCAAAATTAAAATCACCAGCAATGCCTCAATATAGTGATGAGAAAACACAAAGAAATTTAGGGAATTCTGCAAAATAACTTACTAGTACTTTACAAAATTTGAAAGCATGAAAAGGCTGGTGACCTCTTCCAGATTGGAGAAGGACTAAGAAGACATGACAACTAAACACACTATGGGATCTCAGACCAGATCTAAGAACTAGGGGGGTGATTGGCCAAGTTCCAGCATGGCTTGTAGAGTAGTTAATAGTATTGTGTCAGAGCCAATTTCCGGGCTTAGATAAGTAAGATGCTGGGTATAGGGTAAGTGAGACTTCTGTGCACTTCTTTTGCATTTTTTTTTTATAACTCTAAAATTATTTCAGGGCTGTGCCAGTGTAGTTCAGTGGGTAGGGCACTGGCCGCATACACTGAGGCTGGTGGGTTCAAATCCACCCTGGGCCAGCTAAAACAACAATGACAACTGCAACAACAACAACAAAAATAGCTGGGCATTGTGGCAGGCGCCTGTAGTCCCAGCTACTAGGGAGGCTGAGGCAAGAGAATCGCTTAAGCCCAAGAGTTTGAGGTTGCTGTGAGCTGGGATGCCATGGCACTACCCAGGGTGACAGCTTGAGATTCTGTTTCTAAATAAATAAATAAAAATAAGACAAATAAAAGAAAAGAAAATTATTTCAAACTAGAAAGATCTTTAAAAACAGAAATTGAAGGGCAGAGCATGATGGTGGACAGGCAGGACTTTTAGCTGAGTTCTCCTGGAGCAACAGGGGAGAGAGAGGGCTAGACCATTCCTGGTATGGAGTGCTAATTCAGAGTGTGCAGTGAGGTGGAGGACTACTGGACTTACTGGAGACCCAGAACACCAGGCAAGTTTCTGCAAGTACACCCTGGCTGTGGTGGCAGCCAGCCCCCCCCACCCCCCATGGAGGTCCCAGAGGAAGCCTTTAGCAGTTTTCGGTTCTTGGGGGAAGTTGGGTGTTGAGTGGAAAGATAGGAGAAGTATACACTTGCAAGTGGATTTTGGTGGCCAGATTTGGATGCAATCTGGAGAGGTTCTGCTGTGATCTGGCAGTGGGTGAAGCACCCATGTGAGGAAAGTCTCCGGACAGAGGGCCGCCATTGTCATAAAGGTTGCCAGAGGTTATGAAGATGTGCCTCTTGCTGGGGGCCTAAGGCACTGTGGTCTGAGTTCTGCTGTGGGAGTGGACCTACACTTGTGACAGGCCGAGGGACTCTGGAAAGATTGGAGAAGAGTGCACTCCCTAGTGGAATTTGGTGACCAGATTGGGGTACTACCTGGAGTAGTTCTGTCACAGTTTGGTAGCGGGTGAAACATCCATAGGGGGAAAGTCCCTGGACAGGAGGCCACCATTGTAAAGGTCAGCAGAAGGCTGTAAGGATGGGCCTTTTGCTGGGGGCCTAAGGCGTGGAGGTCTGAGTTCCATCTGTGGGGAGTGAACCTACACTCATGACAGGTCTAGGGACTCCTGCATTCCACCGGAACTGTTGTAGGGGAAATCTGTGTGTGAGAACTGCCTCTGAAGAATTTTTGAGATCTGTGGAATCCCAGGCGGGGCCTGAGAGCTGAAAGAATGAATGGGCAATCACTAGGAACTAAGCTGGGAAATAGCTCTAAGCCTGGAAATCAGAGAGAGGTTAACAGCTGTGCTGTTTGTCCCCCAAATTCACTGTACCACCTGCTGTCCAGGAAGTATATTGCAACCTAAATATATTCCTACTAATGTTAGATCCCTATATCATATAAAATGTGTATGTTTATATATATATATATTTTTTTTTTCCCCCTCTTCTTTCCTTCTTCTTTTGGTTGCTGAGATTGCTTACATGAGACTATTTGAACTTTTTTTTCTCTTTATCTTGTTTAAATGTGTGTGTGTGTGTTTGGTTTTTTTGCAGTTTTTGGCTGGGGCTGGGCTTGAACCCGCCACCTCTGGCATTTGGGGCCAGCACCCTACTCCTTTGAGCCACAGGCGCTACCCCGAGTTTGTTTTTTGCTAAGTTGTTTGGCTGGTTCTTTTCCTAACTTCCATTTTTACATTCAGCAAGAGCTCTTGTATTTTTTTTTTTTTGGTTGCAGAATTTTAGCTTGATTTATTCTCTCTCCCTACTTCACTCCTTGGCATTCTCTCGGTTGATAGAGACTCTTGCACTTTTCTTATCTCTCCCACATAAAGTGCTTCTGCACCAGCTAAGATATTCCCACCCTCCCTTTTTTTTTCTTTTCTTCTTGGTTTGTTATCTTTCTCTTTTCTTTATTCCTCTTCCCTCCCTCTCCTTTATTTGATTCAATAGTACATTCAATTTCCTTTATTTTTATTTTTACGTTTTTCTTCTTTTTCCACCATTTCTTTGCTGAGGGCAGATGTGACACAGTGGTGGTCTGGCAAGTAGACTGCAGCAGTAGTCTGGCTCAAGGAGGCCAAGAGAACTTTCTATCTTTGGCCCCAGGAAGAAAGTATTAGGGAGATCACACTGCAGAACTGTTCTATTTTTTTTTTTCCTTTTCTCTTTCTTTGTTCATCCTTACTCAATTTTTCCTTCTTGTTTTTGAGTTTTCTCTTTTTCTTCTCTTCCCATTCTTGGCAGAGGAAGAGTTTGGCTGTGTTCAGGTTGGTAAGGAGTGTCTGATTTAAAGAACCCACTCAACCTAGCTCCTCAAAACCTTTGAGCTATAGGTGCAGCTGTAGCACCGTGCTAAACAATAACATTTCTTCTATCACTCTCACCCTCCCTCCTGTCCTCCTTCTCGCCTGTTCTTCAACTTTAATCTGTTATTCCCCCTCCCTCCTTTTTGCTTTTCTTTGTTTTCTTTTTATTTCCTTTGTTTTTGATCTTATTCTTTCCTTCTTTTTTTCCTCCTTTTTTATTTTCCTTTCCTTTTGCTTCTTCTTGCTTTCACCAACCCTCTTCCAACTTCTCATCCCATACCAAGAGGCCTCTTCATCACCTAAAATTGGAGATAAAGGAGAAAGTGAGATGAAAAAGGCACACAACAAAGTGAACAAGAAGAAAGCACACCTGAGGAGTAACCAAAAGAAAAATTCAGGCACCAAGAATAACCAAAATAGAGCAACTCCTCCAAGGGACCATGAAGCAATTTTTAAAGAAGACTCCTCCTATAAAGAATTAATGGGTTTGACAGAAAGGGAATTTAAAATGTGGATGATTAAGACAATAAAGGGATTGGATGAGAAAATGGAAAGACAGAACCAAAAGTTAGATGAGAGATATGTAGAATATAGAAAGATATGGATGAGCTTAAAGAAATGAAGGAGACAATTAGGGAATGTAAAGAAGCAGTAGAAAGTATCAAAAATAGATTATACCATGGAGAAGAAAGAACAGAGTTAGAGGGTAAAGTCTTTGAGTTAACACAGGTAGTTACAGAGTCAGAAAAGAAGAGAGAGAAAGCAGAACAGGTGCTTATAGAACTAAGAGATGATATGAAGCTTTCAAACATATGGATAATAGGAATCCCTGAAGGGGAAGAAGATTGTTCCAAAGGTATGGAAGTCCTACTGGAGACTATCATAAATGAAAACTTTCTAAGTGTTACTAAAGATTCTGACACACTCCTTTCAGATGAACATCAAACCTCAGGTCATCTCAACTCTAACAGAGCCTCTCCAAGACACATTGTAATGAACCTGTCCAAAGTGAAGATGAAGGAGAAAATTCTGCAAGCAGCTAGGAGTAAGTGCCAATTGACAGACATTAGGTTGACAGCACCTTTTCAACTGAAACTTTCCAAGCCAGAAGAGCATGGTCATCTACCTTAAACAAAATAATTTTCAGCCCAGAATCCTGTATCCTGCTAAACTTAGCTTCAAAATGGATGGAGAAATCAAATCCTTTGCAGATATAAAAACACTGAGGAAATTCGCCACAAGACCAGCTCTACAGGAAATACTTAGACCTATTCCCAACACTGAACACCACAATGGACCACCACCTCGAAGTAAAGGGCCAGAGCTTAGCTTCCACAATGGCACAAAGGATAAAACTACACAACAAACTATCTCATAGTAAGATGAATAGAATTCCACCACATTTATCGATACTCTCAATAAATGTCAATGGACTGAATTCCCCACTGAAGAGGCACAGGTTGGCTGATTGGATAAACAAACACAAGCCATCCATATGCTGTCTCTAGGAGACACATCTAGCCCTGAAGGACAACTCAGGGTTAAAGGATGGAAAACAGTGTTTCAAGCAAATGGAAATCAGAAGAAAGGAGGGGTTGCAATATTATTCTCAGATACAAGCAGATTCAAAGCAACTTTAGTTAAGAAAGACAAAGAAGGACACTTCATACTGGTCAAAGGAACAATACAGCAAGAAGACATCTCAATTTTAGACATTTATGCACCTAACTTAAATGCTCCCAGATTTATAAAACAGACCTTGAGGGATGTGAGCAATATGATATCCCAAAGCACCTTAATAGTCAGGGATTTCAACACCCCCCTGACATAACTGGTTAGATCTTCTAAATGGAAACAAGGATACAAAGGACTTGAATGTGACCCTGGATCAAGTGGGATTAATAGACGTATACAGAACACACCATCCCAAAGCAAAAGAATATACTTTTTTTCTCATCAGCTCATGGCACATACTCCAAAATAGATCACATCCTAGGTTACAAATCGAACCTCAGCAAAATTAAAGGAATAGAAATTATACCTTATCTCTTCTCAGACCATAAGGCTATAATGGTGAAGCTCAACTCCAACAAAATTATTCATTCCCACACAAAGTCTTAGAAACTAAACAACCTTATATTGAATGATAGCTGCATTCAGGAAGACATAAAAGAGGAATTTGTTAGTTTTCCCAAACATAACAACAATTAGGGCACAAGTTACCAAAACCTCTGGGATATAGCAAAAGCAGTCCTCAGAGGAAAATTTATTGTGCTAGATGCCTTCGAAAAACAGAAAGTGAGTGCATCAGCACACTCACAAACCATCTTATGGAATTTAAAAAGAAAAATAATCTAAGCCTGAACCCAGCAGAAGAAAAGAAATAGCCAAAATTAGATCAGAAATTAATGAAATTGAAAATAAAGAAATCATTCAGAAAATTAATGAAATAAAATTGATTTTTTGAAAAAACAAATAAAACAGATAAAACTTTGGCAAGACTAACTAGGAACAGAAAAGTAAAATCCCAGCATTGTTTGGAGGTGGAGGGTAGTGGAGGCGGGAGTGAAGTCTTCCGAGAAGAGGCTGTAGCCCTAGCGGAGCTGCGTGGTTGTGTGTGTCTGAGGATCCTCCACTGGAACTGCGGACAGTTTGCTAAGCGGGTTAGTACCCTGGGCCGAGACTCACCCCACGCGGTCATGTCCCGCTACCTGCGTCCCCGCAACACGTCTCTGTTTGCCGAAACGTGGCGGACGACACCAGGTCTGAAGATTCAGGACGTGAATTTGGTCATTACGTTCCTATAGTTGATGTGTATGTTTCACTTGATTTCTACAAACGCCGTCCAAGAGTATTTGCTTATGTTCAATTTGAGGATGTTCGTGATGCTGAAGATGCTTTGCATAATTTGGACAGAAAATGGATTTGTGGACATCAGATTGAAATACAGTTTGCACAGGGAGATCGGAAGACACCAAATCAGATGAAAGCCAAGGAGGGAAGAAATGTGTACAGTTCTTCACGCTACGATGATTATGATAGATGTAGATGTTCTAGAAGCCGAAGTTATGAAAGAAGGAGATTAAAAGTCGGTCTTTTGATTACAACTATAGAAGATCCTAAAGTAGACCGACTGGAAGACCACGGCATAGCAGAAGCCATTCCGACAATGATAGATTCAAACACCGAAATCAATCTTTTCCAAGATCTAAATCCAATTCAAGATCACGGTCCAAGTCCCAGCCCAAGGAAGAAATGAAGGCTAAATCACGTTCTAGGTCTGCATCTCACACCAAAACTAGAGGCACCTCTAAAACAGATTCCAAAATACATTATAAGTCTGGCTCAAGATATGAAAAGGAATCAAGGAAAAAGGAAACACCTAGATCCAAATCTCAGTCAAGATCACAGTCTAGGTCTAGGTCAAAATCTAGATCAAGGTCTTAGACTAGTCCTAAGTCCAGTGGCCACTGATAGTTCAAACCATGATAATTTTTAGGCATATATCATTCATTTACTTATAGTTTGGTTTACTTAAATTATCAAGAATACAATGTTGCAATGATGCTTAAAAAACACTTGTTAGTTTTCCCTGTACCAGGCAATGGTTATAAAATATATATATATGTATATATGCTGTTGAGAAGCCACTTTAAGAGTCCAGTTTGTTTAATGTTATGGGCAGCTACCAATTTGTGGTGTCTCTGTATATTTTTTGTAAAGATTCTTATTTTTTATGCTTGAAGTATTTGGTGAG
This sequence comes from Nycticebus coucang, assembly GCF_027406575.1. Lineage (NCBI taxonomy): Eukaryota > Metazoa > Chordata > Mammalia > Primates > Lorisidae > Nycticebus > Nycticebus coucang. The sequence goes on along the minus strand of NC_069787.1, from coordinate 83,353,021 downwards.
AAGATGTTGGTTGACCATAGTTTGCAACATTGTCTTATTAAAAATAAACTTTTATATTCATATTTGGTAGAACTGTTAACCTAGAAATGTAGCTTGCTAATAAGGTAGAATGATACAAAAGTGAAGTTGTAGCCACAGTACAACACTGACTGCTCAGATACATTTAGGTTCAGGGTGGACCTTTATGTCTTTGCAAGATGTTTAGGCCCCTGGTAATAGTTTATTTATGATGCAGTACAGAATAGTTCTTTTGTTAACCCTTCTATCTTGGGGAATGATGCCAACTGGGTTACGTAGTATTTTCAGGGAGATTGAGTTTTTGACTGAAACATGGAGCTTCACTGCTTTTTTTTTTCTGGTTTCTATGAAAATTTAGAACATACAAAACATCAGAAAAACTCACTTTAAAATTTGAGCAGGTCAATGATGGCAGGAATAATTTTAAGGGGAAAAGGATAATCTTACATAGTTAAGCTAAAATTTAAGGAATATTGTTGACCATATTATTGATTAGCTTTCTTACTGCTGTTAGAAGCAAGTAAATTGTTTTGTAGTAGGTTGTGTGTGTGTGTGCACATAGTGTAAAAGAAATGAATTTTGATGCTTATAGCACTTGGCATGTGCATTTGTATCAAAATTTGCCTGCTTCTTTATGAGGGAGGCTTGCTCTTCACATCTCAGTTTATTTAATATGGTTCTGTGGTGATTCTGTGGTGCCATGAAATTTAAAGTAGTTTTGCAAAAAGGATTAGTCCATTTTAAGAAAGAGTCACATCTCTGAGTTTTTGATTATTGATGTGTAGTACCCAGCTAAAAATGAAGAAGTAATACCCTTCTCGTTTATAATTTCTAGTATTTCTCTGAAAGATCATTTTGGAGGCAAAAGTGACTTGACATGTCCAATCTCATTTCAGAATAAAAAGGTAGCATCTTTAAAGATCTGAGATTGCTTATTTGCAGATATAAGTGAGAATTATTGGGGGAAATGATTCCTTTCAGAAGATTACTTTTTTCAATTTTGTTTTCAGTAACCTAGGCTTTGCCTGTAAAGAACAAAAAGATGGTTTTTAAATACTATTTGTGGAATGTGTTTAAAGGATTGGTTCTAGAACCTTTGTATATTTGATAGTATTTCTAACTTTTCATTTCTTTACTGTTTGCAGTTAATGTTCATGTTCTGCTAGGCAATCATTTATATGCATGTTTCTTTAATTTTTTTAGATTTTCCTGGATGTATAGTTTAAACAACAAAAAGTCTATTTAAAACTGTAGCAGTAGTTTGTAGTTCTAGCAAAGAGGAAACTTGTGGGGTTAAACTTTGTATTTTATTTCTTATAAAAGTTTCTAAAACGGTATTTTTATATGTTCTTTTTAACAAATATTGTGTATAACCTATAAAACATCAATGTTTGGATCAAAACAAGACCCTCCTTATTTTCTGCTTGCTGTAAATTAAGCAAACATGCTATAATAAAAACAAAATGAAGAAAAAAAAAGAAAAGTAAAATCTCTGGTAACCTCAGTTAGGAATGATAAAGGGGAAATAATAACAGATATCACAGAGATACAAGAGATTATCTCTGAATACTACAAGAAACTCTATGTCCAGAAATTTGACAATGTGGAGGAAATGGATTAATACCTGGAATCACACCCTCTCCCTAGACTTAATCAAGAATAAATAGATCTTCTGAACAGACCAATTTCAAGCACTGAGATCAAAGTAGCAATAAAAAAATCTCCCAACAAAAAAATGCCTGGGTCCAGATGGCTTCATATCAGAATTCTATGAAACCTTCAAAGAAGAGCTTATACTCATACTGCAGAAATTATTTCATAAAATTGAGGAAGGAGGAATCATCCCCAACACAGTCTATGAAGTAAACTTCACCCTGATATCAAAACCAGGACAAAATCCAACTAAACAAGGAGAACTACAGACCAATTTCACTAATGAATATAGATGCAAAAATTCTCAATAAAATCCTAGCCTGTAGATTACAGCTTATCATTAAAAAAGTCATACACCATGATCAAGTAGGATTCATCCCAGTGATGTAGGACAGGTTTAACATCTGCAAATCCATAAATGTTATTCACCATATCAACAGAAGCAAAAACAAAGACCATATGATCCTCTCAATAGAAGCAGAAAAAGTGTTTGATAAAATTCAAAATCTTTTTCTAGTTAGAACTCTGAAGAATATAGGCATTGGCAGCGCATTTCTTTTTTCTTGTTTTTATTTTATTACTTTATTATTTTATTTTTTATTATTTTATTTTATTTTTTATTGTTGGGGATTCATTGAGGGTACAAGAAACCAGGATACACTGATTTCATTTATTAGGTAAAGTCCCTCTTACAATCGTGTCTTGCCCCCAAAAGGTGTGGCACACACCAAGGCCCCATCCCCACTCCCTTCTTCCCTCTCTCTGCTCTCCCTTTCCCCACCCCTCCCTCCTTCTTTCTCTCTCTACTCTCCCCTACCCCCACCCCCACCATGTCCTTAATTGTCATTAATTGTCCTCATATCAAAATTGAGTGTATAGGATTCATGCTTCTCCATTCTTGTGATGCTTGGCAGCGTATTTCTTAAACTGATTTAAGCCATATATGACAAACACACAGAAGCTTTTCTACTCAGAACTGGAACAAGACAAGGTTGTCCTCTATCACCATTACTATTCAACATAGTGCTGGGAGTTATAGACAATACAATCAGGCAAGTGAAGGAAATAAAGGGCTTCCAAATGGGGGTAGAGGTAGTGAAACTCTCCCTCTTTGCTGATGACATGATCTTATACTTACAGAACCCCAGAGACACAACCACAAAACTCCTGGAAGTGATCAAAGAATACAGCAAAGTCTCAGGATATAAAAATCAATGTCCACCAATCAGAAGCCTTTGTATATGACAATAACAGCTAAGATGAGAAGCTAATCAAGGACACAATACCCTTCACAGTAACTTCAAAGAAAATGAAATACCTACGAATATACCTCACAAAAGAGGTGAGGGACCTCTATAAAGAAAACTACCAACCCCTAAGAAAATAAATAGCAGAAGATATTAACAAATGGAAGAACATACTATGCTCATGGCTGGGAAGAATCAACATCATTAAAATGTCTGTACTTCCCAAAGCAATCTACAGATTCAATGTCATCCCGATTAAAATACCAACATCATACTCTCAAGACTTGGAAAAAATAATTCTTCCTTTTGTATGGGATCAGAAAAAACCCCATATAGCCAAGGCAATTCTTAGTAATAAAAGCAAAACTGGGAGCATCAGTCTACCAGCTTTTAGGCTGTACTACAAGGCCATAATGGTCAAAACATCATGGTATTGGTACAAAAACAGAGACATAGACATCTGGAATTGAATGGAAAATGAGGAGATGAAACTAACATCTTATAGCCACCTAATCTTTGATATAAACCAAGCAAGAACATACACTAGGGGAATGAATCCCTATTCAATAAATGTGCTGGGAGAACTGGATATCCACAGGTAAAAGACTGAAACCAGACCTGCACCTTTCTCCACTCACAAAAATTGATTCAAGATGGATAAAAGCCCTAAATCTAAGTCACAAAATAAAAAAAATCCTCAAAGAAAGTGTGGGGAAATACTGGAAGCTATCAGCCTGGGGAAAGATTTTATGAAGAAGATTGCCATGGCAATTGCAACAACAAAAATAAACAAATGGGACTTAATTAAACTGAAAAGCTTCTGTACAGCTAAGGAGACAACAACCAAAGCAAATAGACAACCTATGCACTGGGAAAGGATATTTGCATATTTTGAATCGGACAAAAGCTTGATAACTAGGATCTACACAGAACTCAAATTAATCCACATGAAAAAGCCAACAATCCCATATATCCATGGGCAAGAGAGATGAGTAGAACCTTCTGTAAAGAAGACAGATGAATGGCTAACAAACATATGAAAAATGTTCTTCATCCCTAATTATTAGAGAAATGCAAATCAAAACCACCCTGAGATATCTAACCCCAGTGAGAATAGCCTACATCACAAAATTGCAAAACTGCAGATGCTGGCGTGGATGTGGAGAGAAAGAAAACTTACACTGTTGGTGGTACTGCAAATTAATACAACATTTTTGGAAGGAAGTATGGAGAATCCTCAAAGAACTCAAGCTATGTCATATACAGGCATGAGACAGGGACCTCTCATGACCCAGCACAAGGAGGGAGAGTTGACCTGAGTGGAAATGGTGGGAAATAGAAATACAAAGCCACAGAAGATGGGGAGAGGTAAAGAAAGACAGGAGATGAGGGCTAGGCTGGCGTTAGGAGGGCTGATGCAGCTGATGACTGCAGCGGGCCACTGAACTGTGGAAACAGCTTTATTTATACAGTATCTTAACAAGATTGCAATCTTAACATATGAAGTACAGGCAGCACACAGTTTTTCAACTGTGGAAAGTAATGAGGAAAGTATGCATAGACTATGTGATTTTTGGGAGGTGAAAACAATGTTGTTAAGGGAGGAGTAGTGGTTGTGGATCACTTCCTAAGCATTACCCATGCTGTGAGGGACCTGCTGCCCACAGCCCACTCCCCACAAAGCTAGACCTCCCATTTGATCCTGCAATCTCATTACTAGGCATTTACCCAACCAAAAAAAAATCTTTTTACCATAAGGACACCTGCACAAGACTGTTTATTGCAGCTCAATTTACAATCATCAAAATGTGGAAACAGCCTAAATGCCCACCAATCCAGGAATGGATTAACAAGCTGTGGTACATGTATACCATGGAATACTCTTCAGCCACTAAAAAAGGTGGAGACTTTACATCTTTTGTATTAACCTGGATGGAAGTGGAACACATTATTCTTAGTAAAGCTCATAAGAATAGAGAAGCAAGAATCCTATGTACTCAATTCTGGTATGAGGACAATTAATGACCTAGTACACGGTGGGGGTGGAGGATGGGGAGAGCAGAGAAAGGGAAAGATGGTGGGGAGGAAGGTCACATGGTGTGGTACACCTTTTGGGGGTGGGACACAATTATAAGAGGGTCTTCATCTATCAAATGCAATCAACAGGCAGCACCTGTGGCTCAGTGGGTAGGGCGCCAGCCCCATATACCAAAGGTGGCGGGTTCAAACCCAGCCCCGGTGTAACGGCAACAAAAAAATAGCTGGGCATTGTGAGGTGCCTGTAGTCCTAGCTAGTTGGGAGGCTAAGGCAAGAGAACCGCCTAAATCCAGGATTGGAGGTTGCTGTGATCTGTGTGACGCCATGGCACTCTACCAAGGGCAATAAAGTAAGACTCTGTCTCAAAAAAACAAAAAAACAAAAAACTGCAATCAATGTAACCTGGTTCTTGGTACCCTCAATGAATACCCAACAATAAAAATTACAATAAAATTAAATTAAATTAAAAAAGAGAAAACCAGAGAAATTTATTACAGATATCTCTTATAATATTGAATTATAAATTAGAAGTAATCTAACAAAATATGTACAAGGCATCTGTTAGGACAGTTATTATTTAAAAATATAACAGAGATTGGAAGCAGTGGCTCACGCCTGTAATCTTAGCACACTAGGAGACCTAGACCCATGGATTGTTTGAGCTCAGAAGTTCAAGACCAGCCTGAACAAGGGTAAGACTCCATCTCTACTGAAAATAGAAAAAATTAGCTGAGTGTCATGGCAGGCATCTGTAGTCCCAGCTACTCAGGAGGCTGAAGCAAGAGGGTTGCTTGAGTCCAAGAATTTGAGGTTGCTGTAGCTATAAAGATACCACAGCATTCACACTAGCTGACAGAGTAAGACTGTCTCAAATAATAAATAAATAAATAAGTAAAGTAAAAAATACAACAGAAAATAAGTGTTGGCAAAAATGTGGAGAAATTGGAACACTTGTGCATTGCTGGAATGTAAAGTGGCAAAGCTAAACAGTGCACAACAGTATGGTATGTATGGTAATTCCACAAAAAATTAAAAACAGAATTACTATTTGATCTAACATCATATCAACAGAATGAAGCACAAAAACCGTATGATCATTTCAATTGATGCTCAAATGTATTTAATAAAATTCAACATGCATTAATGATAAAATCTCTCCAAGTATTTGGTATAAAAGGAACTTACCTCAATATAAAAAAAGTCATGGCTCAGTGCCTGTAGCATGGTGGTTATGGTGCCAGCCACATACACTTACGATGGCGGGTTCGAAGCCAACTGGCTCGGGCCAACTAGAAAACAATGATAGCTGCAACAAAAAATAGTCAGGTGTTGTGGCAGGCGCCTGTAGTCCCAGCTACTTGGCAGGCTGAGGCAAGAGAATCGCTTAAGCCCATGAGTTTGAGGTTGCTGTGAGCTGTGATGCCATGGCACTCTACTGAGGACAACATAGACTCTGTCTTAAAAAAAGGAAAAAAGAAAGAAAAAGTCGTATATGACAGAGCCACAGCTAGTATAATGAATGGGGAAAAAAAACTAAAAGTCTTACCTCTAAGATCTAGAACAAGACAAAAATGCCCACTGTTTCCACTGTTATTCAACATAGTACTCAAAATTTAAGAGAAAATAAGGGCATCCAAATTGGAAAGGAAGAAGTCAAATCATCCTTGTTTGTAAGTGATATGATCTTATATCTAGATATCCTAAAGTCTCCACACAAAAACTGTTAGAACTGATAAACAAATTCAGTGAAGTTACAGGATACAAAATCAAAATACAAAAAATCAGCCACATTTCTATATGCCAATAGTAAACAATCTGAAAAAGAAACCAAGAAATCCAATTTACAGTAGCTACAGATAAAACAAAATATCTTGGAATAAACTTTACAAAGAGGTGAAAGATCTTTATAATGAAAACTATAAAACGTTGGTGATAGAAGTTGAAGAGCTCACACACAAAATGAAAAGATAATCTATGCTCATGGAGTGGAAGAATTAATATTGTCAAAATGCCCATAATACTGAAAGCAATCTACACAGTCAATGCAATCCTGATAAAAACAACAATGATGTTCTTCACAGAAAAAAAAATATAATCCTAAAATTTATATGGAACCACAAAATATCCAGAATACCCAAATCTATCCAGAGCAAAAGGAACAAAACTGGAAGAATTACATTACCTGACTTCAAATTATATTATAGAGCTGTAATAATCAAAACAGCATGGTACTGGCATAAAAACACAAATAAAACAATGGGACAGAATAGAAAACTAGGAAATAAATCCACTCTTCTATAGTGAACTTTGACAAAAGTTCCAAGATGCTAGGAAACCTGTATATTCATACCCCCAAAGAATGAAACTAGACCTTATCTCTCATCATTATACAAAACAGACTGGTTAAAGATTTAAATCTAAGACATGAAACTATGAAAGTATTAACATAAAACATTAGGGAAATGCTTTAGAACATTGGCCTGGACAAAGACTTCGTGAGGATCACCTTTGAAGCACAGGTAACCAAAGCAAAATTAGACAAATGGGATTGTACATCAAGCTAAAAACTCCTGCCAAGCAATGTAAACAATCAACAAAGCAAAAGACAACTCAATAGGGAAAAAATCAAATAATCTGGTTAAAAAATGGGCTAAGGATCTAAATAGACATTACTCAACAGATGACATACAAACAGTCAACAGGTATATGAAAAAAATAATATCATTAGTCACTAGAGAATTGCAAATGAAAACTACAAGATATCATTTTACCCCCGTTAAAGTGACTTTTATCAAAAAGACAGTCAAAACCAAATGCTGATGAGGATGTGGAAACACAGGAACTCTCTTACACTGTTGGCGGGAATGTGAATTAGCACAACCACTATGGAGAACAGTATGGAGGTTCTTTACAAAACTGAAAATAGAATTTCCATATAACTCAGCAATTTGACTATTGGGTATATATCCAAAGGATCAGAATTCAGTATGTATAAAAGATAACTGCATTTCCATGTTTATTGTAGCACTATTCATAATTAAGCAAGATATGGAATCAACCTAAGTGTTCATCAATAGATGAATGAATAAAGAAATTATTGTACATATACCTAAAGAAATAATACATAGCCACAAAAAAGAATGAAATCCTTCTATTTTCAGCAGCATGGATTGAACTGGAGAACATTATTTTCAGTGAAATTAGTCAAACACAGAAATATAAATCTTGCATGTTCTCACTTATATGTGGGAGCTAAATATTAAAAATGGTGTGATGGAGACAGATTAGAATGACAGTTACCAGAGGCAGAGAAGGGTACTGTGAAGGGGTGGATAAAGTGGAGATAGTTAATGGGTGCAAAAATATAATTATGTAGTTAGATAGAATGAATAATATTTGATAGCAGAACAAAGTGACTATAATCAACAAGTTAGGATTGTGACTCACAGAGAAGCAACATGGGACATTTGAAGTGGGGGAAAAAAAAAAGAAAAGAACAAGGAAGCAGATGAAGGGGAAGTATATATTACAAAAGCAGAGGCTGCAATAGTAATCGGAGCCAGGTGGCCTGCTCCATTCCCCACAGCCCTCTGCCAGGTAGGTCTGGAGACTGACCTGAAATTTGTGCAGAGCCATCACTCCTGACAGTGAGCATGGAGGGGAATGGACAGCAACTATTGCCATCCTGAGCTATCAGGTGAACCATGTCAGGCAGCAGTGGGCTGGGAGGGAGTTGATTGACTCCTGGCTTCTCTACTCCATATCTGGTGAAACCAAGCACTTTCCCTATAGAGCTCAAGTGGACTTGAGCACGGGAACTGATGGGGTTGGGGAACCAAAGAGTTATGATTGAAAAGAAGGCAGACCACCTCTCTATCTCAGTTGGCCCTAGGTGAGGCAGAGACCTCTGTGATCCTGAGGCTGCAGTGAGCCACATCAGGCCTGGATGACACAGCTTCCCAGGCCCCAAAACTTGTGGATCAACAACCTGCCATACAGCTGGCTTAGATTCCAGGCCTGAATTGCCACCTGCAAGTTTGTCTCCCAGCTCCAACATTCAGGTCACAGGAGCCCTTCTCTCCCCACCAGACCTACTTCTGGATTCCAGGTCCTGTGTCTTAGTCTCTTCCCCAGGCCAGGCCCCCCCAAAGTCTCTCTTACAAGCTGTTGCTCTGCCTCTTTGCAACCATCTTTACCGCCAGGCCAGAGATACCACTGGCAAGTTTCCAGAGCTGCATTTGGACCATGAGACATCACTCCAGAAATTCCACCACAACAGCAGTGAGGGAAGTTCTCCACCAAAATCCAAAGCCACTCTAGGAACCCTCATCCTCAAACTATCAGTTGATGGAGACCTGCACAAAGCAAAGTGCTCAGTAAAGGGACCAGGAAAATCACATGCAGCTTCTCCAGTTACTCCTGACACTAGAGCGCCATCTAGTGACAGCTCCTTATTTGAATCCATGAGTGATTCCAACAATAAATTTTCAGTACATCCAAATGATTTTCCTCAAAGTTGAAAAAAGAAACAACAGATGAAGAAGAACCAGCAGAGGAACCGTGGCAACAAGAAAAATCAGAACAGCTCACTCCCAAGGTATCACAATGGAACTACAGCAGAGAATTCCAACTATAAAGAATTTGTTGAAATTACAGAAATGAAATTCAGAATATGGATGGCAAATAACATGAATGGAATTGAAAAGAAGTCAAAATGCCAAATGACCAAAGTCAAAATGAAAGAGAAAATTCTATAAGCAACTAGGTGTAAGCAACAACTTTACCTAAAAGGGAAAATCCATCAGGTTAAACAGCAGAATTTTCCAGTCAGAAACCTTAAAGCAAGAGGGAGTGGGGACTTATCTTCAATTTTCTTAAACAGAACAACTATTAGCCTAGGATTTTGTACACTGAAAAACTTTCATATTTGATGGAGAAATTAAATCTTTTCCTGAGTAGCAAACTTTGAGGAAATATGTCACAATTATACCTGCCTAGCAGGAAGTACTCAGATCTGCATTATATATGGACCAGCATGATAGATTCTCATCAGTTTAAAACTACCCAGGAATGAAAGGCCAAAGCCTAGTTACCACAATGGCCCAAGAAGTAAAACAAAGGAACAGAGTTTCACACAACACAAAAAGCAGAACTTCACTCCACTTATCAACTCTCTCAATAAATGTAAGTGGCTTGAACTCCCCACTGAAGAGACAGACATGGATTGGTTGAATGTATAAAAAAGTATAAGCCAAGTATTTGCTGTCTTCAGCAAATATATCTAACCCCCAAGGACACATCCAGACTCAGGGTGAAAGAATGGAAAATAATATTCCATGCAAATGGAAACCAAAAGAAAGCTGCAGTAGCAATTCCTGTTGCAGATACCATTGATTTCAAAGCAACAAAAGCAAAGAAAGAAAAGATCAGTAATTATATATTACTGGAGGGAACAATTAAACAAGAAGACATATCAATCTTAAATATTTATACACCCAACCTAGGGGCTTCCAGATTTATAAATCAAATTTTATTTGAGCTAAAAAAAAATGAGAAATAACAATACCTTAAAACCTAAGGAATTCAACACCCCACTGACAGAAATGGGCAGACACTCCAAGCAGAAAATAAACAAACATTGTACTGAAACGTGACTCTAGAACGAATTGAACTGACAGATATTTGCAGAACATTCCACCACACTACTAAAGATACATTTTTCTCATCAGCTTATAGATCATTCTCCAAGGCTGATCACATCCTAGGACACAAAACATGTATCAACAAATTTTAAAAAAGCAGAAATTATTCGACGTATCTTCAGACCACAGTGGAAAAAAATTAGAAATCAATTTAAGCAGAAACTATCATCCTTACACAAAGTAGGTTAGAAGGTAAACAACCAATTGCTGAATGATAGTTGGGTCCAGGAGGAGATGAAGACAGAATTTAAAAGATTCTTTAAACTACATGACAAGGAAGCCACAAATTATCAAAATCTGTGAGTCTCAGGAAAGCAGCCCTGGAAGGGAAAATAAATGCTCACACCCAAAAATCAGAGAGACCACAAATCAACTATCAAATGAATCAGCTCGAGGAACAGGAAAAGAAAGAACAAACCAATCCCAAACCCAGCAGATTAAAAAAACTATGATCAGATCAAAACTAAATAAAATTGAGAAATAAAGAACCCTACAGAAGATTAATGAAGCAAAAGGTCGGTTCTTTGAAAAGATAAACAAAATTGATAAGCTTTTGGCCAGATTAACCAGAAACAAGTCCTCCAGTAAGCTCTATCAAAACTGAAACAGGGGCTTGGTGCCTGTAAGCTCAGCAACTAGGGCGCCGGCCACATATGTACACCAGGGCTGGCGGGTTTGAACCCTCCCCAGGCCTGCCAAACAACAATGACAACTACAACAAAAAATAGCTGGGGGTTGTAGTGGAAGCCTGTAGTCCCAGCTACTTGGGAGGCTGAGACAAGAGAATCACTTAAGCCCAAGAGTTTGAGTTTGCTGTGAGCTGTGATATCACAGCACTCTCCTGAGGGCAACATAGTGAGACTCTGTCTAAAACAAAACAAAACAAACTGAAAAAGACAACATATATCATGGAAATACAAAACATCATTATAAAATACTATAAAAATCTGTGTTCAGAAATTCGAAATGTGGTGGACATAATTCTTTTCTTTTAGGTTAATTAATTTATTTTCAGATTAATATGAGTGTACTAACAATTAGGTTACAAGTTTGCATTTGTTGGGTAAAGTCCTTCCTGTAGTTGTGTCCTGCACCCAGAAGGTGTGCCATATACCCTTACGTTATGCCCACTAAGTGTAAACACAACTATCCCTATCCCTCCTCTTCTCTCCTCCCTCACTTTTCTCCAACTTTCCCCAACTTGAATTAAATTGAGTTTTTCTCTTGTGTGGGCATGTATTAGTCCATCTACTGGCTTCACATTAGAATTGAGTACACTCGATACTTGCTTTTCCATTCTTGTGATACTTTACTAAGAAGAATGTGTTTCAACCCCATCCAGGTTAATACAAAAGATGTAAAGTCTCCATCTTTTTATAGCTAAGTAGTATTCCATAGTGTATATATACCACAGGTTATTAATCCATCTCTGGGTTGATGGTCATATAGGTTGTTTCCACCTCTTAGCAATTGTAAATTGAGCTGTGATAAACAATGTAGTTCAAACGTACTTAGGATGAAATTATTTTTTTCTTCTGGGTAGATGCCTAGTAGTGGGATTGTGGGATCAAAGGAAAGGTCTAATTTGAATACTTTGAGGATTCTGCATACTTCTTTCCAAAGAGGCTGTATTAGTTTACAGGGCCACCAACAGTGTAAAAGTATTCCCTTCTCTCCACATCTGCAGATGTGCCAGCATCTGCAGCTTTGGGACTTTGTGATATGGGCTAGTCTCACTGGGATTAGGTGATATCTCAGGGTGTTTTTGATTTGCATTTCTCTGATGATTAGGGATGATGAGCATTTTCTCATATATTTGTTAGCCATTTGTTTTTCTCAGAGATGGTTTTGTTTATGTCTCTTGCCCAGTGATGAATGGGATTGTTTGCTCTTTTTTTGTTGATTAATTTGAGTTCTCTGTAGATTTTAGTTGTCAACCCTCTGTCAGTTTCATAACATTTAAATATCTTTTCCTATTCTGAAGATTGTCTATTTGCTTTCAATGTTATGTCCTTAGCTGTGCAGAAGCTTCTCAGTTTAATTAAGTGTCATTTGTTTATTTTGTTGTTGTTGCAATTGCCACTGAAGTCTTCATAAAGTCTTTTCCCAGGCTGACATTCCGAAGAGTTTTTCCCAAATTTTCTTCTAGGATTTTTTTTTTTTAATTAAATCATAGCTGTGTACATTAATGCAGTCATGGGGTACAATGTGCTGGTTTTATATACAATTGGAAATATTTTCATCAAACTGGTTAACATAGCCTTCACGGAATTTTCTTAGTTATTGTGTTAAGATATTTATATTCTACATTTAGTAAGTTTCACATGTACTCTTGTAAGATGCACCATAGGCGTGGTCCCACCAATTATCCCCCCTCCACCCATCCTCCCACTCCCTTTCCCTTTCCCCTTTCCCCATATTCTTGGGCTATAATTGGGTTATAGCTTTCATATGAAAGCTATAAATTAGTTTCATAGTAGGGCTGAATACATTGGATACTTTTTCTCGGATTTTTATCAGTTTGTGTGTTAAACGTAAATATTTTATTCCTCTTTAGTCAATTTTTGTAAGTAGTGAAAAGTATGGGTTGAGTTTCAGGCTTTTACATGTGGTTATCCAGTTCTTCCAGCACCATTTATTGAATAGGATTCTTTTCCTCAGTTTATGTTTTTCTTTGGCTTATCAAAGATCAGATGGTGATAAGAGACTGGTTTCATCTCTTGGTTTTCTATTCTGTTCTGCATGTCTATGTCTCTATTTTTATGCTGATACCATGCTGTTTTGATAACTGTGAACTTGTAATATAACCTAAAGTCTGGTATAGTGCTATCTCCAGCTTTTTTTTAATTACTAAAAATTGCCTTGGGTATATAAGTATTTTTCCTGGTTCCATACAAAATGAATTTCCTTAATGTTTGCATGTCAGTAAAAGATTTTATTTCTCCAGCAATTCTGAAGCTTTGGTTATCAGGATACAGAATTCTCGTCTGAAAATTATTTTGTTTAAGAAGGTTAAAGGTAGATGATCATTCTCTTCTGGCTTAAAAAGTTTCAGCTGAAAAGACTGCTGTCACCCCGATGAATCTTCCCCAGTAGGTCATTTGGCATTTACTCCTGGCTTCTTGTAGAATTTTCTCTTTTATCTTGATTTTGGACAGGTTCATTACAATGTGTCAAGAAGATGCTTTCTTTGTGTTGAGACAACCTGGAGGTTGATATCCCTCTAAAAGGAATGTGTCAGAACCTTTGATGATGCTTGGAAATTTTTCATTTATGATATCCTCCAGTAGGGATTCTATTCCTTTGGGTCATTCTTCTCCCACTTCAGGAATATTTGTATGTAGTATGTTTAAGTACTTTATGGAATCCAATAATTCTCTAAGTGAATTAATTCTCTGTTTCCCTCTCTTTTTTAATGCCTCTATAAATGCCTGAGTTAACTCAAGAGCCTTATTCTCTAGCCCTAAGATTCTTTCTTTTCCATGGTCTAATCTGTTATAGATATTTTCCACTCCATCTTTAAGTTCCCTGATTGACTCCTTTTTTTTTTGTAGAGACAGAGTCTCACTGTACCGCCCTTGGGTAGAGTGCCGTGGCATCACACGGTTCAAAGCAACCTCTAACTCCTGGGCTTACATGATTTTCTCGCCTCAGCCTCCTGAGCAGCTGGGACCACAGGAGCCCGCCACAACGCCCGGCTATTTTTTTGTTGCAGTTTGGCCAGGGCTGGGTTTGAACCTGCCACCCTCGGCATATGGGGCCAGCGCCCTACTCACTGAGCCACAGGCGCCGCCCTCCTGATTGACTCCTTAAATTCCTTAAGCTTTGCTATAGTCATTCTAATTTCTTCATATCTTTCATTCATTATTTGGGTAGGTTTTTGAATTTCTTTTGATTATTTTCCACTTTCTCTTTTATTCCTTTCATTGTTTTTGCCATCCATATTTTAAAATCTCTTTCTGTAATTTTCATTATTTCTTCGTAGGTGGACTCTTCTGTGGTAACTATCTCATAATCCCATGGTGGGGGGGGGGGTTGATCTGTACTGGTTTTTCATGTTGCCAGAATTTTTCTGTTTGTTCTTCCTCATGTGTGTTTTCTTCTTGTTTGCTTCCTTTCCCTACTTTTTCCTCTCATTTCTTCCTTCTCTTTGAATCATTTTGTCTCTGTGCTTAGATGTTGAAGTGTCCTGTGGTATAAGGCCAAAAGGAAGGGAAGTAAGGAGCAAGAAAGGAGAAAAGAAAGAAAAAGAAGGGAGAAGGAGGAAATGAAAGGAAAAACTTAAAGAAAAGGAGAGAAGAAGAACAGAAATTGATGGGAGTAATAGTGGTCACTTGCAATTTCAGAAGTTAGAGGGCCATGCTGGGTGACTCCCTCAAGGTCAGGAGCTCCTTACCAGCCTGAGTCAAAGCAGTACACCACCTCTACCTGGGGGGCCATTAAAATTTATGTGCAACTTTCTATGTTAAACTATTTTAAATTTCACATAAACTTTATGTCCACCCTATAAAGAATAAAATCAGCAGTATGTTATAGTGGAGACCATCTGATACTATCCTTCCCCAGGCCAAAGCAAGAAGGACATCCTAGACCAGGTCTCAAGGCCTCTTTGAGCCAGGCCAATGCTGTGGCTCCCCAGCCCCGGCCTCACAATGTGACTCTGTCCCATAAATAGAATACAGTATCAAATAGAATAAATAAAACAAATCAGAAAAAGAAAAACAATGAAAAAAAATATGAAGAAAATTATAAATAAAAGTATATAAGATGTAAAGAAAAGGGACATCTTTGTTGTTGTTTGAGAAATTTATGTAGGAAAGATGAAAAAAGTAGAAAAATATCTACAAAAATAGAAAAAAGGAGAGAAATAGGAAAGAAAGAAACAATAAAAGGGGTATAAAAACCCCCTTTTCATAGAAAAATTGAGCCCTTACTGTTGAAGAAAGTAAAAATAAAAATACAATAAAGCAACACAAACAAACAAAAAGAAAAACATATTGCAATATATTGCTTGGACACCAGGTGGCACTGTGGTGTTAGGAGATGCAAAACATGCACACTGATATTGCTGTATACAAGGGGGCTGGAAGCCACTATGTAGTTGCCGAGGACACCTGGTCCTGTCTTTGTGATTTATTTGACTTCAGTCAGGGCTTGGTCACTTTTCTAGCATTCAGTCCCTGCAGGGTTGGAAGCCTGAAGTTCTTGCCGGAGTACTTAGGAGACATGCCTTGACTTTCCAAACAGTGCTCCTTGGCCACAAAGTGGCTTTTCTGCAGGAACAGGAGCTGCCAAACTCCCTCCAGGGGTGGCTGCCTAGCTCAGCAGGTACACTGGCAGGCCTTGCTCTAGGACTCTATGGGCTATTCCTCTTGGGCTGCCTTCCCACAGTGGCAGTGTCCTGCTAGCATTTGAACCAATGAGGGCTTCACCCTGCATGGTGGTTCAATCATGGCAGCTGGCTGTTGTTCAAGTTCACTTGCTCACTTAAACCCTTCCAAGGTAGCTCTGGTGAGCACCCAAGTCCAGAAAAACTTCAGGGCAGGGCTTTCTTGTCTCTAGCCGTCCACTGGAGGGCTACCCAGCTTCTGCTTGCCCCGAGGCACTCACTCACCTTCTGTGTTGGTTTTCCACTGCTTCTGCCCTCTTCTTTGGCTAATGAAGTCCCATGCTTCTTCACTGGGTCCCCAGGGTAATGTTTCTGGGCAGAACACCCCAGATGGAGGTGGTTGGAGTCCTCTCACCCCAGTTTCACGACAAGTGGCTGCCAAGGAGAAGTTTCTCATCTGCCATCTTTTTTTTTTTTTTTTTTTTCAGTTTTTGGCTGGGGCTGGGTATGAACCTGCCACCTCCGGCATATGGGGCCAGCGCCCTACTCCTTTAAGCCACAGGCGCTGCCCAGAATTTTTTTTTTTTTTTGAGACAGAGTCTCACTATGTCACTCTCTGTAGAGTACTGTGGCATCACAACTCACAGCAACCTAAAACTCTTGGGCTTAAGCAACTCTCTTGACTCAGCCTCCCAAGTAGCTGGGACTACAGGCACCTGCCACAATGCCTGGCTATTGTCTGCCATCTTAAGGGTACATGCTTTACAGGTTCTAATTTTTCGTATGCCTTGACTTTTGTCTAGTGGGAACTTATTCCCTATGCACTGAAGAATATATACCAAGACGTATTTTAGACAATAGACTGGGGTGTCCTTTCCAAGCTCTCATTTCTGCCAAGCTCCCAGTAGATTCCTAGTATGCTAGGAATGTTTCTCCAGAGAAGTCTTTAAGGGGGAGCCCTTGTTTGGCTGCAGGCAATACAGTGATTGGTTAGAGGGTGGGGGGTTCTGGGGAGCCAAATTGTAGCCACAGAATCCACTCCCTAGCCTGGCCATAAGGTGCCTTGACTTGCTATCAGGCTGCCCTGCTAGCCCCAGCTAGGGCTACAACTTCTCTCAGAATCCCCATGAGCCCAGTAGTCTATTCTGGCACAAGGTGGCTATGGATGGAGAACAGCACACTGTCTGCTTGGGGAGAAGGAGCTGAGTCTGGCCACAAGGGCACAGGCTCAAATCCTGTGCCTGAACACATGCCTTTGTGCCTGGGGACACTTGGTTCCTACCAGTCACACTAAGGGCGGGGCAGGGTGGGGGCTGACTGTCTCTTACACTGTGACTTTGCTATTTCATAATGCGCATGACAGGAGTCTAACTTGTCACCCAGGCGACAAATCCAATTTGCAGACATTTTTCCCTTGGCTAGCCTGTTTAGAGTGAGAATTAGCTGCCAACAGGAGAGTCCACAGAAATTCAGCATTTTCTTTTTGAAGTTCGGCCAATGGGACAGCATACCCACATAACAACAACTGGCAAAGTGGAGCAGGGCCCCTTCTTTTGACTGAAGATCTGCTCTGCTCAGCCCAGGTCCTGCTACTTCTGATTTTTCCTAGCAGGAGGTCTGCAGGGGCTGGCACTGGGCTATTTTACCTTTTCTATGCCTCCTCCCTCACCTCAGAGTTCAAGATTCCCAATCTTGCCCCTGTCCAAGATGTGGTATCCAAACCACAGTGCGTGGGCCACCTGCAACTCAGCACATAATTATAAGCTTTAAAACAATATGAAATTATTTTGTGATTTTTTTGTGTGGAAATTAACTGCACGGTCCTTGAACTTAAAGCTTGTAGATGACAATGTATTATTGCAATATAATGTAAATTTAAAGTGTGTATGCTCTTGCCATTTGTACACATGCATGACTTCAGTTTTCCCACTGAAGACTATCTGTGACTATCTGTGGTTCCAAGCACAGATAGTCAAATTGACACCATTAAACTTTCCCTGTACTGGTGGTCACTTGTCGAGGTGGTGATCATCAATATTTCTACTTACCATTACAACATTAGCCTTTTTGAGTTGTTTAAAAGTCAGTTAAGAATTTTTATTTGATTATTAAGAGTACTTCAAGATTTCAGCATTGCCTCATACATCACCCAAGCTATACCACCAAGATATGAAATGACACAAATCTTGATTTCTATTTTCCTGTCAATTAATTTTCAAGGTAAAAGTAAATATAGACCCTTATCTATAATTATTTATTTAATCTTGGCATGGCTTCTGAAACATCTCAAAAGAAAATAGAACTGAAAAAAAGAAAAATTACAGATGAAGGAAGATTATTCAAAGAGAAGTAAACAGATGACTACATTTTTGCCAAGGCAGATAGTAAGGTATTCTGCTTAATATGTAGGGAATTGGTGCAAGTTTTCAAAGGCTAGAATTTGAAAAGGCATTATGTGCAAAAACTTGCTGCCAAATTTGATGCATATGAAGGTTGTGTCATAAGGATAAAATAGAACTGAAGAAAGTCTGTCTTCCCAACAAATTATTTTAAAGTTTAAAAAATTTTTAAACTCGGGCGGTGCCTGTGGCTCAAGGAGTAGGGCGCCGGTCCCATATGCCAGAGGTGGTGGGTTCAAACCCAGCCCCGGCCAAAAAAAAAAAAAAAATTTAAACTCGAATGGATTCCATTATAAAAGCTAGGTATATGGTAGCATATTTAATAGCAAAACAAAAACAAACACAAAAAAACATTTACTGATGGTGATTTTATTAAGCAACGTGTGGAAAGCATGGAAGATATAATTTGCCCTGAAAGAAAAGGGTATGTTTCTAAAATCAGTTTGTCTCACCAGACTATAACCAGGTGAACTGAAGGAATTAGAAATCTATCAAAAGAAGTTTGGAGAGCAAAGCTGCTAATTTTAAATTTTATACTTTGGCAATGTGAGATAGGAGCAATGCTACAGATATGGCTCAACTTGCCATTTTTATTGGAGGTATTAATGATGAACATAATGTCACTGAAGACATTCATTTATTTAGTTATGAAGCACAAAAAAATATGTTTAAGTGATTTTCTTTGTTTATAGTTACTGATTGTGCCCTGGCAATGGTAGTAAAAGAGAGGGACTTGTATAATTAATAAAAGATGGTACATGTACACCATGGAATACTATGCAGCCTTAAAAAAGATGGAGACTTTACCTCTTTCATGTTTACATGGATGGAGCTGGAACATATTCTTCTCAGTAAAGTGTCTCAATAATGGAAGAAAAAGTACCCAATGTACTCACCCTTATTATGAAACTAATGTAGGACCTTCACATGAAAGCTATAACCCAGTTACAACCTAAGAATAGGGAGAAGGGGGAAAGGGAGGGGAGGGAGGGGGGAGGCAGGTGAAGGGAGGGGGATTAATGGGATTACACCTGCGGTGCATCTTACAAGGGTATATGTGAATCCTAGTAAATGTGGAATGTAAAGGTCTTAGCAAAATAACTAAGAAAATGCTACGAAAGCTGTGTTAACTAGTGTGATGAAAATATGTCAAACTATCTATGAACCAAGTGTATGGTGCCCCATGATCATACTAATACACAGCTATGATTTAATAAAAATAAATAAATTAATTAATTTAAAAAAAAAGATGGTACAATTGCTATCCCAAACTCATGTTTGATTAAGTATTGTTGCATAGTACATCAAGAAAATTTATGTTTAAAGCATAATGGATAATCGTCATGAATACTGTGGATTTCATAAAGGCCAAGGGATTGAATCATCACCAATGCCTGGGATTCCTTAAAAGTATTGATACTATGGAAATATTATTTTCTTTTCAGAAATAAGCTGGTTAGTTTGAGGCAAAATGTTGAAAAGATTTTATAATTCGCAACATGTTATCAAGTTATTTATGGTATCAAAACCAAATTTGTGCCAGAACTTGACAATGAAAACTGGCTTATAGGTTTAGCCTTTTTAGTAGATTTAATACACAATTAAATGAATTAAACATGTCTTCAAGATGACAACCAACTCATCAATATAATATTTCAAACTGTAAGTGTTCCAGATGAGAATGAAATTATGGCAGACTCAAATAAAGGCAAACAATTTTAATGCATTTCAACATGTTAGCTAATACACAGGCCTGTGAACAGTGAAAAATATGCAGCCTTGCTTTTTGATTTGATACAAGAATTTGAAGACAGATTTCAAGATTTCTCAACATTTTGGCACATTTGAGACTCCATTTTCAGTCATCATAAATATGTTACCTGCCAATTTTCAAATGGAACGCATAGAGTTGCCATCTGACATTTAACTTCAAGAAAAATTTGATCATGCTTCTTTACTGGACTTAATAGGTTTTGTCTTCCCAGAGACAAATATCCTTCACTTCACAATCATGTATCATTCAAGGTATCACTTTTGGCAGCACCTATATTTGTGAGCAACTATTTTCAAGTATGAAGCACAGTTAGAGTAAAATGAGAACCAAAATATCTGATGAGCACCTTGAGAAGTGCAACTACTTCCATCGAGCCAGGTATTGATGCGTTACTTCTCAAATACAATGTCAAATATCCCACCAGTTTTATGTTGCTCACTTTTCTGCTTGCTTTTCTTTTACATTTATAATAAAAATATTCAAAAAACCCAAAAGATGTTTTATTACTTAGATATGTACATTTTCTACATTAATGATTGTCAACATGCAGGGGTCATTGCATAATTAGGTTTATTATGTGAGGACTTTTTATTATGTGAGGACTTTTCTGCTTATCTGTGGTGCTGGATACCACCTTGTTTTTTTTCTTTTCTTTTTTTTTTTGTTTGCTCATTAGCTTTTGTTAGTGTTTGTGTACTTAATGTGTGTACTTAAAGTGTGTCCAAGATGATCCTTCTTCTTCCAATATGGCCCAGAAAAGCCAAAAGTTTGGCCATTCCTGTGCTACAAGATAAAGGAGAAGAGGAATTTATTCCTTACATTCCTAGAGGTTGGCAAGTCCAAGGTATTGTGTTGCATCTGCAAAGGCCTTCCAGCTAGTGAGGACTCTCTGCAGAGCATCACCTGGCAAGGGGGCTGAAGATGCTTGCTCCCTTCTTTCTCCCTGATCTCACAAACCACCAGTCCCATTCCCATGATAACCCATTAATCCAAGTCCCATTATTCTATTCACAAGGGTAAAGCCCTCATAATGCAGTGGCACAATTACCTCTGAAAGGCCCCACCTCTCCACACTGTCACACTGGAGATTACATATCAGTGAGTTCTGGCGGGGACATTCAGACTGTAGCATTGTCCCAGTTTTGCTGCATCTGTTGACCGGGTATCAGGCAGACCTGGACCCAGCCTCCCTAGCTGCTCTTTCTTGTTCTCTCTAGAGCTTCTCTGGGTGACACCCTGGACAGGGCTGAGGAGAAAAGAGCACTTTGTTACTACAGCCCCAAGAAGCAGGGAGGAAGCTGCAGCAGGGGAGGGTTTACTCAGAGGTACAAACCTTTCCCTTCTCCAGCCAGGGCTGTCAGCCCACTTCCCCCAATTCTTCATTGTTCCAGACCCTGAGCTGATCCCCCCACCCCACTGCCACACCCGTGGCCCTCAGGCACAAGAGACTAGAGCTCTGGTCCCACAATCTGGCAGAGAGGCCTCTGGCTTACAGGGGAGATGGTTCAGACACAGGAAGCTCCGACCAGGCTGGTGGGGGAGTGTCACAGAGAGACAGAGCACAGGGGTGCAGGGCTGGGATAGCCACTTCCAGCCATGGTGTCAGGAAGGCTCAGGGGATAGCTGACAACTGAGAGATGTCTAGAAGGCTGGGAACGTGTCCCTCAGTGGAGGGTGGGTGCTCTGGGCACAGGGAACAGTGTATACAGATGGGGCTGACTCATGTGGCGGTGTCCTCAGGCTGCTGTGCCTAGTCTGTCATTGGGGGCTGTGGCCAGTTATGTCCATGGAGTAGAATGCTGCCCCTCACCACTCTTAGCCTAGCTCAAGGACTTCCCTGGACCATTGTGACACCAATGGAACCCATGAGTTCTGCTTCCAAGGTCTGGCTGAGTCTAGACTGTTGTCAGGTGAGCACTGGCTTTGGTTTGTGGCCCTAAATTCAGGGAGGAGGAACAGGGAGGGAGTGGAGGGTGACGATTATGACACCCAGCAACTGTGGGTCCACGTTCTCTGCATAGATGTAGAGAGGAACCCGCCCAGGCCTATTTGGCAGTGGGGAATCTATGGAAGGAGCAGGCTGCCCTCCCAGGAGCACGAGTTCTCAGGTGAGGTAGCTGGCCATGTCCTGCCCTCAGGGGGAGGGCCACTCCTGACTATACCCTTCCAGGCCTTAGTTTCCTATTTTGTTCATTGAGAGCCCATGGGTTGGGCCTGTCCATCTGGCAGGGGAGCTTAGGGGTCAGAAGAGGGAGTGAGTGCTCTGGGGATTTCAGGCTATTAGGCCACTGTGGGTGTTCAGGTGGTGCTGGGGGGACATGGCAGAAACCCCTGCAGGGGAGGCTGGTACAGTGGGCTCTGGCGTGGAATGCAGGTCTCTGTGGGGAGAGCAAAGGTTTTCTCCCTCCCTCCCTGGAGGTCTCCTGCCCCCTCCCCCACACTCTGCAACCTGACACAGGCACATGCTGTTTGTCTCCTCTGGCTGCTGGGACAAACTACCACCCTTAGGGGCTTAAAACAGCATAACTTTAAGGCTTTTTTTAGTTCTGGTGATCTGATCGGAAGTCCAAAACAGGGCTCACTAGACTAAAAACTAAGGTGTTGACAGGGCCGTGCCCCTCTCTGGAGGCTCCATGGCAGAATCCTTCCTGGCATTTCTCAGCTTCTAGAGGTTGCTGGGCTCCTTGGCTCAAGGACTCCTGCAATTGAGGACTTTCAAGTCTGTCTCATGCTGCATTTTTCGGGTACCAGCTCTCCTGTCCCACTTCCACATTTAAGAATCCAGTGATTGCACTGGGCCCACCCACATAACTTGAGATAGTCTCTTCATTTATTTGAAAGTCACCTGATTAGTAACTTCATTTTCATCTGCAAATCTAATCCCTTGCCATGTAAGGTAACACAGTCACGTCCTAGAATGTAGATTTATCTTCAGGGAGATCATTATTCAGTCTTACTCATAGCACATCCAAGGCACACACTCCTCCAAACATGCTTTCCCTCTGTGTTCTCTGCCTCTTGTACACCTCCTATTTCTGCTGAGATTGAGGATCCTGAACTTGGGCAAGGCAGAAGGCATAGACAAGTGGAATAGGCACAGTACCAGCCCCTGTGGACCTCCCCCTAGAATAAATCAGGAATACTAGGACCTGGGCTAAGCAGAGCAGATCTTCAGTTCAGAGAAGGACCCCTGCTCCACTTTGCCAGTTGTTGCCATGTGGGCATGCGGTCCCATTGGCCAAACTTCAAAAAGAAAATGCTGAATTTCTGTGAACTCTCCTGTTGGCAGCTAATTCTCACTCCAAATGGGCTAGCCAAGGGAAACATGTCTGCAAGTTGGACCTGTCCCCTGGCCAACAAGTTAGACCCCTGTCACATGGATTATGGACCAACAGAGTCACAGTGTGAGAAACATGCAGCCCCCCAGCATGACTGGTAGGAACTTAGTGTCCCCTGACAGAAAGGGATGTGTTCAGGGATGTGATTTGAGCCTGTGGCCTTGTGGCCAGACCTGGCTCCTTCTCCCCAAGCAGTGTTCTGTTCTCCATCCATAGCCACCCTGTGCCAGAGTGGAGTACTGGGCTCATGGGGGTTCTGAGAGAGGTCTTAGCTCTAACTGGAGCTAGCAGGGGAGCTTGGTAGCAAGTCAAGGCACCTGGGGAGTGGATTCTGTGGCTACAATTTGGCCTTCCCAGAACCCCCCACTCTCTTCTGCTACCTGCAGCCAGACAAGAGCCCCTCCTTAAAGACTTGTCTGGAGAAATGTTCCTGGCATACTGGGAATCTGCAGGGAGCTTGGCAGAAATGAGAGCTTGGATAGGACACCCCAGTCTATAGTCTAAAGTATGTCTTAGTGTGTATTCTTCAGTGCATAGGGAATAAATTCCAACTAGAGAAAGGACCAAGACAGGAAAAGTGAGAACGTGTGAAGAACGTACCCTCAGAGGCCACCTGACTTGACAATGTGAGTGCTTCACCTCAAGCAAAATACCAAAAATTACAACAGAGACATGGTATCTCCTCATACCCACAAAAGTCAATGAAGTACAAAGCCAGTGCTGGTGGGACTATAAGGAAGGATACACCCCATAGACTGGGGCAGACTCCAGTTTGCTCTTCCTGTAGGCCAATATGACCATTTGCTACAGGAGCTATACCACGATACTAGTGTGTGGACACTAGCCCAGGGAACATAGCCCTTCCACACATTGACGTGTACAGCAGAGTTATCTGAGATAGTGAGAAACAGCCCTGGTGCCCAGCAACACCCAGGAGGCAAACAGGTCTGTAATGAAAGAGCTGCAGCCATTGACATAAGTAACAGGGCACACCCTGCAGTCACAACATGTGACTGCCATCTTTACCAGTCTCCATCAGAGGAGAAGAGGCCCTGCAGGAAGAATGAATGAATGTCACAGGAGATGGAATTATATTTTCAGAATAAAAATAAATACCTGTGAATCCATCACCCAAGCAAATCCCCAGAACATTACTAGTGTCTTCCACCTGCCTCTTCTCTGACATCATCTCTGTCTCCCTGCAGAGATGATTACCTGAATTTCTTCCTTGTGTAATTTTATTGCATAATATACTCAAATAATGCCTTATCTAATCTTGCTTCTTTTAAATATTCTCTTTGTATTTATTTATTTATTTTTTGAGACAAAGTCTCACTATGTTGCCCTCGGTAGAGTGCTGTGGCGTCACAGCTCACAGCAATTCTTGGGGCTTAAGCGATTCTTTTGCCTCAGCCTCCTAAGAAGCTGAGACTACAGGTGCCTGCCACAATGCCCAGATATTTTTTGTTGCAGTTGTCGTTGTTTAGCTGGCCTGGGCTGGGTTCGAACCTGCCACCCTCGGTGCATGTGTGCATGCTGTATATCTTTATAGATGCATGTGATGTATTGATACAGGCCTACAATCTGGATTAATCAATCTGGGGTAATTGAGGTATCCATCAACTCAGGCATTTAACACTTATTAGTGTTTGAAACATTCCATTTCCTCTCTTTTAGTTATTTGAACATATACCCTAACTTATTGTGATTAGAGTCACTTTATTGTGGTATCTGATATTATTCTTTATCTAACTATTTAACTATATATTTTCCACTTTATTCCCTTCCTTCCGTTCTACTCTTCCCAGCCTCTGGTAACCATTATTTTACTGTCTTCATCAGAGCAATTGTTTTTAATATTTAATTCCCACTTATGTGTAAGGATATGTAAGATTTGTCTTTTCTTTTTTTTTGCTAATTTCATGAAATGTGTTCTCCAGTTCCATCCATGTTGC
Source organism: Nycticebus coucang (assembly GCF_027406575.1). Classification (NCBI taxonomy): domain Eukaryota; kingdom Metazoa; phylum Chordata; class Mammalia; order Primates; family Lorisidae; genus Nycticebus; species Nycticebus coucang. Next base: position 83,327,568 of record NC_069787.1, on the reverse strand, counting down.
TGCATATGGCAGGATTTCATACGTTTTTATAGCTATATATTATTCCATAGTACCACAATTTATCCATCCATCTGTTGACAGACACTTTGCTTGAAATTGTATCTAAGTTACTATGAACAGAGCTGCAATAAATGTGGAAGGCGCCTATATCTTTTGAATTCCCCTTCTTGAAAAAAAAAATATATGTATATATATATATATATCCAGCAGTGGGATTTCTGGCTCACATGGTAGCTATATTTTCAGTGTTTTGAGGGACCTTCATACTGTTCTCCACAGTGGTTGCACTAGTTCACATACCCACTAACAGTGTACAGGGTTCCTATCACTCCACATCCTCATCAGCAGCCAGTATTGCCTATCTTTTTGATAAAAGCCATTTTAACTAGGGTAAAATGATATCTCATAGTTTTGATTTTCAGTTCCCTGATGACTAATGAGGTTGAACATTTTTTCTTATACCTGTCAGTTATTCATATGTCTTCTTTTGAGAAATGTCTATGCAGATCCTTTGCTCATTTTTTTTTTTTTTTTTTTTGGAGACAGAGTCTCACTTTGTCACCCTTGGTAGAGTGCTGTGGCATTATAGCTCACAACAACCTCAAACTCTTGGGCTCAAGTGATTCTCTTGTCTCAGCCTACTGAGTAGCTGGGACTACAGGTACCACCACAACTCTCAGCTATTTTCAGAGATGGGGTCTTGCTCTTGCTCAGGCTAGTCTTAAAGCTGTAAAGCAATCTACCCACCTCAGCCTCCCAGAGTGCTGGGATTACAGGTGTGAGCCACTGTGCCTGGCATTGCACATTTTTAAAATTGGACTGTTTGATATTTTTTTTCTATTGAGTGTTGAAACTCCCAATGTATTCTGGTTATTAACCCCTTGTCAGATGGGTAGTTTGCAAAATTTTCTCCCAGTCTGTGGGTTGTCTCTTCACTTTATTGATTGTTTTCTTTATTGTGCAGGAACATTTTAGCTTGATATGATCTCATTTGTCTAGTTTTTCTTTAGTTGCATGTGCTTTGAGGATGTTCCTCAAGAAGTCCTTGTCCAGATCAATGTTCTGAAGCAATTTCCTCAATTATATTTTCTATTTCTGTGAATAATGCCTTTGGTATTTTGATGTAGATTCCATTCAATCTGTAGATTGCTTTGGGTAGTATAAGCATTTTAACTATATTGACTCTGCTACTCCATGAGCATGGATTGTATTTCAATTTTCTTGTGTCCTCTTCAACTTCTTTCATCAATGTTTTATAGTTTTGTTACAGAGATCTTTAACTCCTTTGGTTATGCTATTCAGAGTTATTTTATTTATTTGCAGCTGTTGTAAATGGAATTACTCTATTGGTTTCTTTTTCAGATTGTTTGCTGATGAAATATAGAAATGTGACTGAAGTTTGTATGTTGATTTTGTATTCTGCAATTTTCCCCATGAATTTATGAATTCTAATAGTTTTTGAGTGGAGTGTTTAGCTTTCTCTGGGTATAAGATCATATTATCTGCATAAAAAGATAACTTGACTTCTTTGTTTTCAGTTTGGATTCCCTTCATTTCTTTTTCTTATCTTATTGCTCCAGCTAGAATTTCCAATACTATGTTGAATAACAGTGGTGACAGTGGGCAACCTTGTCTTGTTCCAGATCTTAGAGGAAATGCTTTCAGTTTTTCCTCATTCGATGTGATACTAGCTGTGTGTCTGTCATATGTGGCTTTATTGTGTTGAGGTAAGGTTCTGCTATACTCAAATTGTGGGGAGTTTTAATTATGAAGAGCTATTGAATTTGATCAAATGCTTTTTCAGCATGAATTGAAATGACCATGTGGTTTTGTCCTTTGTTCTGTTGATATGATATATCACATTGATTTATTTGTGTATGATAAACCATCTTTGAGTTTCTTTGATGAATCCCACTTGATCATGATGATAATCTTGTGAATGTATTGTTGAATTTAGTTTGCAAATATTTTGTTGAGGATTTTGCATCTATGTTCATCAGAGATATTGACCTGTAGTTTTCATTGTTTGTGTCTCTTTGTTTGGTTTGGGTATCAGAATGATATAGGCCTTGTAGAATGAGTTTAGGAGTATTCTCTCCTCAATTTTTTGAATTCTCATACATTTTCTTTTCTTCCCCCTTTCCCCCCCCATTTTTTTTCTGAGACAGTCTTATTTTGTTGCCCTTGGCAGAGTGCCATGGCATCATAGCTCACAGCAACCTCAAACTCTTGGTCTTAAGTGATTCTCTTGCCTAAGCCTTCTGAGTAGCTGGGGCTACAGGCACCCATCACAATACCTGGCTATTTTTAGGGACGAGGTCTTGCTCTGGCTTAGGCTGGTCTACAACCTGTGAGCTCAGGCAATCCACCCTCCTCAGCCTCCCAAGTGCTAGGATTACAGACATGAGCCATTGCACCTGGTCCTAAAGAATTCTCATATATTTTCTAGCAAAAGTGTTGTTCTTGAAGTTTAAGTGATTAGTAGGTTGGGAATTTGTGTTTGTGGTGTGAAAAATCCATTTTTTTTTCCAATTTACTGAGATGTCATTCCATGTCCCTTCTAGATAGCAAAACTTTATGTTTGCATAGATCTATTTCTGGACTTTTATTCTTCCTTTTTACTCTTCAAAATTCTCTTATGTATTTTTATCTTTTGTTCTTCTAATTTTTAATAGGATTAATACTAATCCTACTGTGTTCTTTGAATGCTTGGTAGAATTCAGCAGTGAAGCCATTGGGTTCTTGGCTTTTCTTTAATGGGAAACTACTTTTTTTTGTTGTTTCTTTAATTATCTTGTTTTTATTAGAAACTTTTTTTTTGAGACAGAGTCTCACTATGTCGCCCTCAGTAGAGTGCTGTAGTGTCACAGCTCACAACAACCTCAAGCTCCTGAACTTAAGTGATTCTCTTGCCTCGGCTTCCCAAGTAGCTGGGACTAAAGGCACCTGCTCAACACCCGGCTATTTTTTGTTGTTGCAGTTGTCACTGTTGTTCAGCTGGCCCAGGCCAGGTTTGAACCCACCACCCTCTGTGCATGTGACTTCTAATTACTGCTTCTAACTCATTACTTATCATTGATTTATTCAGGTTTTGGATTCCTTCCTCGTTCAATCTTAGTAGGTTCTAGGTATCTAGAAATTGAAACATATTCATTTTTTCTAGGCTTTTCAATTTATTGTTATATAGTACCTCATAGTATTCTCTTATGATCCTGTGGATTTCAACCTTGCTTGTTCTGTACTTTATAAAAGGAAGAACAGTGTTCTGAGGCTTGCTTTTCCAATTTATGTCATGCCTTAGAGATTCATACATGTCGATGGATGATGGTAAAGTTTATATTTTGCCATTGCTTTATTGGATTCCACTATATAATTATGCTACCATTAAGACATTCTCCCATTGGCTTGGCTCCCGTAGCACAGTGGTTATGGTGCCAGCCACAAACACTAAAGCAGGTGGGTTTGAACCGAGCCTGGGGGAGCTAAAACAACAATGATAACTGCAACAAAAAATAGCCAGGCATTGTGGCAGGTGCCTGTAGTAATGGCTACTTGGTATTACTGAGGCTGAGGCAAGAGAATCACTTAAGCTCAAGAGTTGGAGGTTGCTGTGAGCTGTGATGCCACAGCACTCTACTGAGGGCAACATAGTGGGACTCTGCCTCAATAAAAAAAAAAAAAAAAGACATTCTCCCATTGATGTGAAGTTGAGCTCCTTTTTCACATTTGAAGTGTGTTGTCATAAACATTGTTATTTATTTCCTGGATCACATGTACAAATATTTCCCTAGAATATATTTCTGGGAGTAGCATCATTGACTCTTAAGGCATAGGACTATAAACCTTTATAAGATAAAACTAAATTCTTTTCTAAAATGGGCCTATGAATTATCCTGCCAGAAATGAGTGAAAGACAGATTCTCTTCACCACTCCATATTGTCAAACTTGTCAAGTTTTGTCAATCAAATGATGGTAATTATCACATTATGGTCTTGTTTTGCATAATCTTCATTATTTAAGAAGTTCAGGATCTCTTTGCCCGTTTGTGGTCCACATGAGTTTCCTCTTCCTGAAATGCCTTTTCATGTCTTTTGCATATTTTTCTACTGTCATTTTATTATTGATTTGTGGGGCTCTTTACATATACTGCATCCAGTTATGTGATTGCAAATATCTTCCCCCAGTTGTAGCTTGTCTTTTCCCTTTAAGGTTTTCATTTGTAAAATGCATAACTTTAATATGTTATGATTTACACAAAATAGCATAGCTTTGCATGTGGGTTAAGAAATCTTTCCTTGGCATGATCAGTGGCTCATGCTTGTATTCCTAGCATCCTGGGAGGACAAAGTGGGTGTATCATTCAATCCCAGGAGTTTATAACCAGCCTGAGCAAGAGAGAGACCCTGTTTCTACTAAAAATAGAACAAATTAGCTGGCCATTGTGGTTGGGCACCTCTATTCCAAGCTACGGGTGAAGCTAAGGTAGGAGGATGGCTTGAACCCAGGAGTTTGAGGTTGTGAGCTAGATTAGCATCAAAGCACTCTACACTGGGCAATAGAGCGAGACTCTGTTTCAAAAAATATATAATAATAATTAAAAAAAGAAGCACTTCTTCAATTCTTCCTTACCTGAATGTCAGAAATATACTCCTTTATGTTTTCTACCAAAAATGTTGTTCTTGAAATGTAGGTCCTTCATAGGGCTGAAATTTGTTTTTATGGCATAAGGAATTTAATTTTTTTCCCATTTACTGATGTGTCATGCCACTTCCGTCTCTTGAGATACTTTACTAGGAAGAATGTGTTCCAGCTCCATCCATGTAAACATGGAAGAGGTAAAGCCTCCATCTTTCTTTAAGGCTGCATAATATTCCATGGTATACATATACCACAATTTATTAATCCATTCGTGGATCAATGGGCACTTGGGCTTTTTCCATGACTTAGCAATTATGAATTGGGCTGCAATAAACATTCTGGTACAAATATCTTTGTTATAATGTGATTTTTGGTCTTCTAGGTATATACCTAGTAGAGGGATTATAGGATTGAATGGCATATCTATTTTTAGATCTCTAAGTGTTCTCCAAACATCTTTCCAAAAGGAATGTATTAATTTTCATTCCCACCAGCAGTGTAGAAGTGTTCCCTTTTCTCCACATCCGCGCCAACATCTCTGGTCTTGGGATTTGGTGATATGGGCTAATCTTACTGGAGTTAGATGATATCTCAAAGTAGTTTTGATTTGCATTTCTCTGATGATTAAGGATGATGAGCATTTTTCATATGTCTGTACCTCTAATTATAATTTTTAGGATCACTATGTCAAAACGATTTTACAAAAAATAAAATTTGCATTTTGACTAAGGTTGTACTGAACCAATAGATTAACAAGGGAAGAATTAACAGCCTTTATTCATGACCACAAGATATTTCTTCATTTATTTTTCTTCCTTAACTTGTTTCTGGAAGTTTTATACTTACTTTACACATAGATCTTGCATACATTTTGAACCATTTAAATATTGTAGTAAAGTTTACTCAACATGAAATTTACTACCCTAATCCTTGTTAAGCGCACAATACAGTGGCATTAAGTGCATCACCACCTTCCATCTTCAGAACTATTTCATCTTCCCAAACTGAAATTCTGTACCTATTAAACAATAGCATGACTTTCTTTGTCTTTTAACTGCTGGAAACTACCATCCTATTTTCTGTCTCTATGAATGTAGCTAATTTAGGTACTTTATATAAGTGGAAACATAAATTTGTCCTTTTGTGATTGGTTGTTTCACTTAGCATGGTGTCTTTTAGGTTCATCCATATTGTAACATGTATAAGAATTTTGTTCCATTTAACACTGAATAATATTCCACTGTATGTATATATCACATTTTGTTTGTCTATTTGTCACTGATAGATAGTTGAGTAGTTTCCACCTTTTTGCTATTGTGAACAATGCCGTTGTGAATGTGGAGGTATAACTCTCTATTTGAGCTCCTGCTTTCCATTCTTTTGTGTATGTACCCAGAATTAGACTGTTAGATCAAATATTAATTCTGGTTTTAATTTTTTGTGGAACCACCATAGTGTTGTTCACAATTGTGGCACCATTTTACATTCCCAGCAATGCACAAGTGTTCCCATTTCTCCAAATCCTCTCCAATACTTCTCTTCTTCTTCATCTCCTTCTCCTGCTCCTCCTCCTCCTCTTCCTCCTCCTCCTTCTTCTTCTTAATAACAGTCACCCTAATGGATGTCTCATATGTATTTTGTTTGATTGCTTTTAAGTTATATTTCAATATTTTAAATGCTATCTTTCAACTCAGCACTTGTAGCTCAGCAGCTAGGGTGCCGGCCACATACACCAGGGCTGGCAGGTTCAAACCTAACGTGGGCCTGCCAAACAATAATGACAACTATAACAAAAAATAGCAGGGTATTGCAGCAGGCCCCTGTAGTCCCAGCTAGTTGGGAGTCTTAGACAAGAGAATCGCTTAAGCCTAAGAGTTTGAGGTTGCTGTGAGCTGTGATGCCATGGCACTCTACTGAAGGCTACATAGTGAGACTTTGTCTCAAGAAAAATTGCTGTCTTTAATGTTTTTTTTTTTTCAAATTTTCAAAGATCATTATGGTTTGAGATCATTTTAGAGTTATAAAAACAGTTGCAAGAGAAATTCATAGAATTCCCATTTATCCTACACCCAGCTGCCCATAATGTTAGCATCCTACTTATCTAAGCCAAGGAATTGGCTCTGATGCAATAATATTAGGTAATCTACAGACTACAAATATAAACTCAAGGTGAAGGGATGGTCATCTATATTCCAGGCAAATGGAAAGCAGAAAAAAGCAGGTGTTGCAATCCTGTTTGCAGACCCAATTGGCTTTAGACAAACCAAAATAATTAAGGATAAGGATGGACACTTCATATTTGTTAAAGGTAATACTCAATATGATGAGATCTACAGACTATACTTGACCATGGCCAATCACCCCACTAAGTTATTTCCCTGATCTGAGACCCAAACTTCAGTTAGTTGTCATGCCTTCCTAGTCTCCTCCAATCCAGGAGAGATTCCCAGGCTTTTCATGCTTTAAAATTTTTGAAAAGTACTAGTTACTTTGTAGAATGACTCTATATTTGGTGTTTTCTCATGATTATATTAAGGTTAGGCATTTTTTGGCAAGAATACCCCAGAAGTGTATCATATAAAGGGATATATTATGATGTGAATGTGTCCCATTACTGGTGATTTTAATTTTTTTTTTTTTTTTTAGATAGAGTGTCACTCTGCTGCGCTGGGTAGAGTACCATAGTGTCATACCTCACAACAACCTTAAACTCCTGGGTTGGAGCAATCCTTTTGCTTCAGCCTCCTAAGTAGCTGGACTACAGGTGCCCGCCACGACTCCTAGATATTTTTTCTATGGTTAGTAGAGATGCTGTCTTGCTCTTGCTCAGGCTGATCTTGAACTCCTGAGCTCAGGCAGTCCACCCTCCTCAGCCTCCCACAGTGCTAGGATTACAGGCGTAGGCATGAGGACTGCACCTGGCTGGTGATTTTAATTTTGATCACTAGATTAAGGTACTATGAGCCAAGTTTCTTCACTATGAAATTATTATTTTTTCTTTTGTGAATGACAAGGGTCTTATGGAAGATATTTTGAGACTATTCAAATATCTGTTTCTCATCATATTTCCATCCTCTGATTTTATTATTTATTTATTTATTTTTTTATTGTTAAATCATAGCTGTGTACATTAGTGCAATCAAGGGGTACAATGTGCTGGTTTCATATACAATCTGAAATAGTTTCATCCAACTGTTCAACATAGCCTTCATGGCATTTTCTTAGTTATTGTATGTAGACATTTGTATTCTGCCTTTAGTAAGTTTCACCTGTACCCATTCTAAGATGCAGTTTAGTAACATTCTGACGTAAAGCCATCTGGTCCTGGGCTTTTCTTTTTAGAGAGATTTTGTATAGTTGATGCTATTTCAGAACTTGATGTAGGCCTGTTCAACATTTCCACTTCATTCTGGCTAAGTCTTGGTAGGTGGCGTACTTCCAGGTATTGGTCTATTTCTTTCAGATTTTCATATTTCTGAGAGTAGCATTTCCTGTAGTATTCGTTAAGGATTTTTTGAATTTCTGAGGGGTCTGTTGTTATTTCATCATTACCATTTTTGATTGATGAAATTAGAGATTTTACTCTTTTTTTCCTGGTTAGGTTGGCCAAAGGTTTATCTATTTTATTGATCTTTTCAAAAAACCAACTTTTGGATTTATTGATCTGTTGTATAATTCTTTTGTTTTCAATTTCATTTAGTTCTGCTCTGATTTTGCTTATTTCTTTTCTTCTGCTGGGTTTGGGGTTGGAGTGTTCTTCCTTCTCCAGTTGCTTGAGATGTCCCATTAAGTCATTAACTTCCTCTCTTTCCGTTTTCTTGAGGAAGGCTTGCAGTGCTATAAATTTCCCTCTTAGGACTGCCTTTGCAGTATCCCAGAGGTTCTGATAATTCGTGTCTTGATTGTTGTTTTGTTCCAAAAATTTGGTGATTTCCTTCTTAATCTCATCTATAACCATCTATCCTTCAGCATAAGGTTGTTTAATTTCCATGTTTTTGTATGGGTATGCAGGTTTCTGTTGTTATTGAGTTCAACTTTTATTCCATGATGGTCTGAGAAGATGCAAGGAATAATTTCTATTTTTTTTTTAATTTGCTGAGGTTAGATTTGTGGACTAGGATGTGGTCGATTTTGGAGTATGTTCCATGGGATGATGAGAAGAATGTGTATTCAGTTTTGTTGGGATGAAATGTTCTGTAGATGTCTGTTAAGTCCAGATGTTGAAAGGTTGAGTTTAAATCTAAAATTTCTTTGCTTAGCTTCTTTTTGGAGGATCTATCCAGCACTGCAAAAGGGGTGTTAAAATCTCCCAACTACTATGGAAGTGGAGGAAATAGATATGGAAGTGGAGGAAATAGAGTTGCTCATGTCAGAGTTTCTCTTATAAATTGAGGTGCATTCTGATTTGGTGCATAAATATTAACAGTTGAGATCTCATCATATTGAGTATTACCTTTAACAAATATGAAGTGTCCATCCTTATCCTTAATTATTTTGGTTGGTCTAAAGCCAATTGTGTCTGTGAACAGGATTGCAACACCTGCTTTTTTCTGCTTTTGATGTGCCTGGAATATAGATGACCATCCCTTCACCTTGAGTTTATATTTGTCTTTTAATGTAAGATGCGATTATTTTATGCAGCAGATATCTGGCTTGAGTTTTTGTATCCAGTCAGCCAACCTGTGCCTCCTTAGAGGACAGTTTAAACCATTCACAGTAATTGAGAATATTGATAAGCCTTTAGAGAGTCTGGTGGACATTTTTAATCCTTTTGCGACTATGGAAGTTGGAATTCAATCAAAATTTTCTGGGTGAGTTTACTTTTGTGGTGGAGGATTACACTGGTCTTTATGAAGGATAGGTCTGAGAATATCCTGGAGAGCTGGTTTAGTTATGGCAAATTTCTTCAACATGTGAATGTCATTGAAGTATTTAATTTCTCCATCATAAATGAAACTCAGTTTAGCAGGGTATAGGATCCTGGGTTGAAAGTTATTTTGTTTTAGGAGATTAAAAGTCAATGACCATCCTCTTCTAGCTTGAAAGGTTTCAGCAGAGAGATCTGCAGTTATTCTAATAGTCTTCCCCTTGTAGGTGATGGTTTTCTTTCGTCTGGCAGCTTTCAGAATTTTCTCCTTCATATAAACTTTAGTGAAATTGATTATGATGTGTCTGGGGGAAGTCTTATTTGGGTTGAGTTGTGCTGAAGTTCTGAAACTGTCTGCTATCTGAATTTCAGAATCTCTTGGCATGTCTGGAAAGTTCTCCTTCATAATCTCATGGAGAAGAGACTCTGTGCCTTGTGAAGCCACTTTGTCACTTTCGGTTCGGGGATCCCTATAAGATGAATATTGATTTTCTTCGAATTATCCCAGAGCTCTCTGAGAGAGTGATCTGTTTTTGCCCTCCATTTCTCTTCCTCTTTGAGAGTTTGGGAGCATTCGAAAGCTTTGTCTTCAATGTCAGAAATCCTTTCTTCTGCTTGCTCCATTCTGTCACTGAGGGATTCCACTGTGTTTCTCAGATCTTTGAAGGATGCAACTTCTTGTCTCAATGTGTCAAAATCTTTGGTCATTTGGTCTTTGAATTTGTTGAATTCTTGAGATATCTTTTGGGTTACTGCTTGGAGTTCTAATTTGATCTTATTTGCTATCCAGATTCTGAATTTGATTTCTGACATCTCAGCTATTTGTTTGTGCATGGGATCTTGTGCTGTGTCTGCCCCATTGATCCTTGGGGGAGTTGATCTACTCTGATTATTCATATTGCCAGAGTTTTTCTGTTGATTTTGCCTCATGATTGTTTTTCACTGTTGCCTCTGGCCGTCCTCAGAGGTGGGGAGGTGTCTCTCCAAGATTAGACCCCAGCGGGATCACTCTATTGTTGCTGGATCTTTGTAGGGAGTGAGCCTGTGTAGTTCCTCTGGGGCTGCCCCATCTGGGGAGTTCTGGTTGTGGAAGCAGCTCTGGCGTGTGACACACCCGGATCCAGCAACAGGCAGGAGGTGGTGCACACGGTTCTGGGAGTGCCTGGTGCCCAGTGACTGGCACAGAGAGCCCAAGGATCCAGGAGTCTCTGGCCAGGAGAAGGGCTCTGTACAGAGGCAGGGAGGGCTCCAGAGGGCACACGGCTACCAGTATCCCTGGTCAGACGAGCGGGCCAGTGTGGAGGCCTGGAGGACACAGGAGGGAGGACGCAGGGTTGTGTGGCTCCCACAGTTCCTGGTCAGGGCATGTGGATGCCCAGTGGGTGCGGGTCATGGGTCAGGGTTCGTGGCACAGCTCTTATGGAGGTCCAAGCAGTGCCAGGCCCAGGAGTTCAATGTTGCTATGAGCTGTGACACCACGGCACTCTACCCAGGGCAATAGCCCGAGTCTCCAGTGTGCCCAAACCGTCTCACTCTGCCCCTAAGGGTTAAGACTGTAAGGCAGCTCAGTCCCTGCCTTTAGGCTGCTCAGTCACTAGATTACTAGGTCCCGCCCAATCCTTGCTCTGGGACCCTGAGGGCGGAGCTTGCCGGGGCAGTTCTCTACAATGGCTCCCTGTGGCCCAGCTCAGTGGCTCAGTCTGGGGCCCTAGACAATGCCCAAAGTTCTCCACACTCCTGCTCAAGCTCTCTCCAAGGCAGTTCAACTGAGTGCCAAGTCCAAAAACACTTAAACAGTTCACAGGTAAGGCCTTTCCGGTTTGCAATCTCACTGCTGCTTGTACTTACGATTGCCGGTGGGATCGAACACATGCAACCACTTGCCAGTTTTCCACTGTTTTTGTCCTCCTCTTGGGGTCCAGAAGTCCCTTGCTGACTCCCTGTATCCTCAAAGGGATGATTATAGGCAGATCCCACCAGGCAGAGATGCCTGGAGTCTTATCTCCCCAGACTCACCGTGCCCAGTTGCAGGGAAGCTGTTACTCGGCCGCCATCTTTTGATCTTTTTTTTTTTATTTAAGTCAGAATCTACTCCACTGCTATGGGTAGAGAGCTGTGGTGCTATAGCTCATAGCAACCTCAAACTCTTCCACTTAAGTGATCCTCTTGATTTAGCCTCTCGAAGAGCTGGGACTAGTGGTACCCAATTGATGCCTGGCTAGTTTTTCTTTCTTTCTTTTTTTTAGTATAGAGGAGTTTTGCTCTTGCTTAGGCTGGTCTTGAACTCTTGAGCTCAAGAAATTCACCTGCCTAGCCTCCTAAAGTGCTAAGATTACAGGTGTGATCCACTGTTCACAGCCTATTTTTATTTCTTCAAGTAATTCTTGTACATTTTTCCTCCTGAACTTCCAACTGGATACATGTTATATCTTCCATCTACCAAGTCTCTCTACCTCTCCTTCATATTTCAGTTGTATATTCCAATGTACTAATTCTTGGTGTCAAATCTAATTAACCTTTCAATATCAACAACTTCCCACTTAATCAGATTTGATTTTTAGAATTTTATTGTCCTCCTTCCAAAATTGTCTTCTTTCTTCTAATCCTAAGTTCATATTGTAGGTATATATTTTATTTCTTTAGAAAGTTGATATGATAGCTGTTCTACATTCTGTAACTGACAGTGCCAACACATGTAGTCCAAGTCTGTCATCTCTGGGTTCTGTTCACTGTCAGAGTGGCTTGCCTTTTCAAGCCATAATCTCTCCAGTTGACATTTACCTGTCAAAGTCCTGCAGCCTTAACTTAGAGAAATATTCCTTCAGAGGTAGCTTGTTTCTGCTTTTGCTCAGAGCCAAAGTGTACCCTGTCCTGGAGCTTTTTGTTCTGCTGAGGATTTTGGCTCAAAGCAGTTTTAAGATTAGTTTATATCCTTGTTGCAGTTCCAAGGTAACAATCTCCTTATGGTCAGTACTGCTTACCTTCCTCCTCCACCTTACCTACCTGTGCAGTTTGGCTCCATGCTGCCATCTGTCACCCTACTATTATGGTGCTCCACCCTGTACCAATTGTGGCTCCCCACCTGCTGTGGCCAAGGCTTTCAGTCTCCCACATGGGCCTCAGCTGCTGGACCCCTGATGCAGGTCTTTGTTTTGTGTGGGAAAGAGATTCTCTTGACTTTTATAAGCTCACTGGTGCCTTGGTGAATGTGTAAAGAAAGTTTAGGTTGTGGTGAAATTGCAAGAGGGGTCCTCAGAACTTAGTCATTCATGACAACAGAAGCACAATAGTTTCTAGAGCATTAACAATCTAAGCTTTCCCTAAAAGTTAGGGATGGTTGGACTGAACTGATTATATTAATGAAGAGACTTCAGAAGCAAGAGAGGGAAGGACTGATAACATTAAGGTTTGAAACCAGAGGCCAATTTCTGGTGAGTGGCTTCCAGGCTGCTCTCTGATGTCCAGTCCAGCAGAGGTATCAGTAGAGACTGAGCTGAATTTTTTATTTGAACAGATGGCAGGAGAAAACAACCCCAATGTGGAGAGAAGATCCCAAGACACTTCCTGGAATTTCAGCCAGCTTCAGGTGTCAAGGAAATCCCACTCCCAGTCTCTGGAAGCGCTGTTATGCAAACTAAGGGCCATTTGTGCCAAGCAGGATGACAAGCTTTCTGATGTCCTGGATGCAACAGGGGAGTTTGGCACTTTCCAGCGGAGGCTGGTGGTGCTCACTTTCATCCCCAACCTCATGGCAGGCTTCTTCATGTTTGCTGACAACTTCATGTTTGGATTTCAGAAGCCCTATTGCAACACCAGCTGGATCCTAGCAGTGGGCCCCAACCTGACAGAGTCTGAGCAGCTGAATCTGACGCTGCCCCGAGATCCCAGTGGCAGTTTTCTGACATGCCACATGTACTTACCTGTGCCCTGGGATCTACCTTCTATTATCCAGTTTGGCCTTAACTACACAGATAAATGCCAAGATGGGTGGATCTATCCTGACACCCCAATACGATCACTGAACAATGAGGTGTGCCTTGTGCTGGGTTGTCCGTGGTTACCCCACAGGCCCAGAGATGTGTCCCCACCCTCACCAAACAGGTGGGAAAACTCAGGCTCAGGGAGGGAAAGCCATTAGCCTGAGGTCAACCTATGGAAGCAGGGCCTGGGCAGAAAATTAGGATAATTGGTTGTCTGGCCCTCGCCCTGGCTATACATTATAGAGTGTATTTGGAGTGAGACAGGTGATGGATGGCCGGGTTTACCATCTGCCCAGGGAATTGTTTCTATGGTGTGGTTCTGCAGCTTTCTTTCCCAGGGTTTCTTAACCTGAGCTTCCACCTGGGCCCTTTGCAGCACAGAGCTGCCTGATGTGAATCTCTAGCTTGGGGCCCAGTATCTGTTTCTATAAAGAGTCTACAGTGACTCCTGCCTTTGCTCAGTTACCTCCCACCTATCACCTATCTTCCTCTTATCCTCTGCCTCTGGTCTTTCTCACCAGGCCTATCTGCCAGTACACTGTTTTTCAACTTTCTTTTTTTTTTTTTTAATCTCATGGCATACTTGAACCTGTAGTTAAATTTCTATGGCACACTTAAATCATGTTGATAAAAAAAAAAAAAAGAAAGAAGGAGGCAACAAAAAGAATACATTTGCTGTGCCTTGAACTTCTTTAACAAAAGTTTAATTAACCATCTTAAAAAATTTTGGCAGCACCCCTAAGATCTTGGCACTGGATACTAGCATCCCATGACACACTGTTTGAAAATCACTGTGCCAGTGTCTGCTAGGTGCAGGGAAGGATGCAGAGGTAACAGAGCTGAGGCAGATCTGAGGCATGCTGTTTCTACCCCAGGACCCCCTGCCTATAGGGCCCATCCCTGGGTGAGGCTCAGTTTCTGAGGCCTGGTGGAAGCCTGTGGCCATTCCTCTGTCTGACCCACAGTTTGACCTGGTGTGTGACATGGAGCAGAACAAAGAAGCGGTGCAGATCATGTACATAGCAGGGATCCTGATGGGCTCTATCACCTTTGGGATCTTAAGCGACAAGTGAGTCCCCAGAATTGACCAGGACACCCCTCCTTCTCCTCATGGGTTTCAGAGTTGAAGAGTCTCAAGCTGAAGGAGGCAGGGGTAGAGGTTTTATGGGGTTCCATGGAAGGTTCAGAGGGAGGCCCAGGAGTCCGATTGGGGCCAGCCAAGGTTGATCCTGGTGCTTGGTGCATGCATCCATTCACTCCTATAGGATGGGCCGCTACCCTACCATCCTGCTGTCGCTGCTGGGGCTGATCGTCTTTGGCTTTGGGACAGCCTTTGTGAACAGTTTTCAACAATATTTGTTCTTTCGCTTCTGCGTGTCTCAGGCAGTGGTGGGCTATACCATCACCAGTGTGTCTTTAGGTGAGACTGGCATGTGGGGGCTTGGGCTGGGCTGCACTGGGGATGGGGTCTGCCTGGCTGGATATGAAAGGGTCTGCCTGGACTAGGCAGGATGGCCTGCATTGGGCAGGGCGACACTGGGGCCTAGTCCCTGGGGAAGGTCATGGTCTGCCAGTGAGGGGCAGAGTGACATGGAGCGTGGAGCAGAGTCTGCCTAAGCTGGGTGGAGCATAGAAATAAGGTGGTCAAGGGTGGGCCTATACATACTAGAAGGCCGCAGGACACATAGTCAGGACCTAATTGGGAAGGTAAAAGTGGAAGGAATTTCCGCTTTTAGCTGCCTGAAGATGCCAGATTATTTGTGCCAAATCATCATAGCCCTTCCATGGTCATCCTCCATGCTAAACCCCTCATAGTCCACACATCCCCATACATCTTGCATATTATCAGCCCAGGGCTTGCACCTATTGAGCACTAAAGAAGGGCCAGGCAGCTGGTAAACCCTTTATATGCATTGTTTCATTTTATCCTGACAATATTCAGTAGGAAATATTCTAAATTTCCTATACCTGAGGAGGATACTTTAGAGAAGTTAGCCAACTTGCTCAGGGTTAAATAGCACTTCAGTGAAAAAGCTGGGATTTTAGCTGAGGCCTATGTGATGATGAAGCCCTGAGTGCAGCCTTATAAGTGCAAATGCCTGGGGTGTCCAGAATTCCCTGGCAGGTGACCCCTTCTTCATGGGAGGTCCTCCACAGAGTCCTAGGCCAGAGCAGTAATACATTCAGAGCAATGGTGAGGACAATGATTGCTTGCCTTGCCCTGTGTCAAGCCATAGTGGGGTATTGTGTGTAGCACCAGGTTATCACTATGAGAGGCATGTGGTCAGGCAGTAGGGGTTGAGAGGGAGCAGCCAGTTTGAGAAGAAATGGGAGGCTATGTATGAGAGATCAGAAGGTCAGGCAAGCATCCCAGGCTGTGCCCTGGAGGAGCACAGGCACTCTTCCTGGTTTTGGATGGCTATCTCTGGACCAAGTGCAGATTACAAGCCCTGAACTGTCTAAAGTGTCCAGATTATGGTGAGCATCTCAAAAGACTGGGTATAGGGGAACCCTGGAGACCTTGACCTAACCATGGTTTTGTTCTCTTGGCTTCTGCACAGTTACTGAGTGGCTACTGGGTGAGCACCGGGCCCATGCCGTCATCCTGGGACACTGCTCTTTCTGTGTGGGGATAATGTTCCTGTCAGGGCTTGCCTACACTTTTCCCCACTGGCGGATGCTGTTTCTGGTGGGCGGGGCACCTGTGTTCCCTCTCATCTTCTATATCTGGTGAGCAAACAAGTACAGGGCAGGCACAGGGCTGAGGGGCCCTGAAGCTGTGGGAGTGGGTAGAATTTCCCTGGGAGAAGGACCCAAGGGCAGAGCCTCTGCATCCCTGGCATTAACACCTCCAGACGAGACACTTAAATGGACATTAGATAGGTGGTCAGAAAGCCAGAAGGAAGAGTGCTGAAAGGCAAGGGTTCAAGGACAAGGGAAGGGTCAGGCTCGAGGCAACAGAGGTGAGGCTGGGGAAAGGTCTGCTGGCTTTGGTGACCTTCTTGAGGAGTCTAGGAGCTGAAGCAGTGGAGCCACCTGGAGGGGACTCTTGTGGGGAAAGAGGGAGAAAGTGATGACTTGTGCAGTCAGCTATGACAGAGGCAGGAACAGGCAGCTGATTTGTGTAACTGTAAGGGAGTCCCTGACAGAAATGTGAGGGATTGAAACTAGGAGAGGGCAACTGATTGAGGAAAACTTGGAGCTGTGAGAAGGACGGGTTGAGAAGCAGAGAAGGCATGGCTGACCAAAGGCAGTGTAGGCAAAGGGGGTGGACAGAGGGGAAGGCAGGGAAGGAGGGGAGAGGAAGATAGCTGAAAGAACTTACTTATGAGCGAAGGGTTAGACATTTCTACATGAAGCAGTTATTTTTAATCTTAACATCATCACATTTAATCTTCATGACAGGTTACTCCCATGCCATAGTAGGTGAGGAGGTAGGAGAACTGAGGAGGAAATAACTTGCCCAAGGTCACACAGCTAAGAAGTGAGGGACCTGGGATTTGAACTCACCTGCCTGGCTGTAAACCCCCTGCGTTTCAACCAGTGCTTACTATACATATAGTAAGGATGATAACAGGTGGGGTTACCAGTTTACCATAAAGGCATGTAGCTGGCTGGAGACATCTCAGTTTCTATAAATAGCTTTGGCAGTCCCTGAGATACCCAAGCAAGTGTGGGACCTAGCTGTTGCCGGTGGCATGCAATTTGTTATCAAACTAGGAAACAGGAGTTTCTGGATTGACCTTAAGACATTTGAAAAATGTTCTTAATGTAATAGATGCATATGATTAAAAACTAAATAGCATCAAGAGGTTTGTGATGAAAAACAAGATAAATTTCTGCTCCCCAGTCCCTCGTTCCTTTCCCAAAAGTTATCACACTGAACTTCCTCGGTTCTCTCTTTGGATTGATGTCTTCATAATCCTCCATGTTATGAGTAGACAGTGTATTGAATGTGTGAACTCGCTGGGGTACATTTTTCTTCCCTGAATTCGGCCATGTCCTGTAAGTGGTCCCTTCTCTGATGATACCTTGGCAGTTTCCATCTTTTTCAGCTATTCTTGGTTGTAAGAATAAGCCTCATTTTGATAATTAAGACTCACTTTCAGGCATTGAAAACTGCACTCCACTTCAGGGTAGTGGCCAAAGGGGACGGCGTCTGTTCTGACCTGTCATTCTTCCTTCTGTCTCCCAGCTTTGATCTTCCATGCTCTTGGCAGGGGAGGGCAACATCAGAGAACAGAAGCCAATGACTTATATAATCTGTCAATCTGTCAGTGACCTCCATAGGGTCCTTGATCAGTGCCGCCACTCTCAGGAGGACCTCTGTGCATCTTTGTGTACTGGAGTTTCCTAATGGTCCCAGCACTGTCATTGTGAGGCCCTTCAGCTCCTGTTCCTGCAACTCACCACACAGCCTCTTCCTATAAGTGTCTCCTCAGCCTGCACATGGGGTGCCTATAAGACAGCAGGGTCCACTTGGCCAAGAGACCTCACTGTCCCAGCCCCACTCTGCTGTGATGCATTGCTCTCACCAACCTCTTGCCTTTATTATATCTAGGTGAGAGAAGGGTATCATTACCTGGTTTGTGTGGGCCCTCAAACTTCAGGAGATAATTATTGTCTCCCACAAATTCTGTTACTGTTTGAAGTGCTAGGGTAAGCCCCTACATTTCTTTTTCTTTTTCTTTCTTTCTTTTTTTTTTTTTTTTGAGACAGTCTCACTGTGTCACCCTCAGTAGAGTGTCATGGCATCACAGCTCACAGCAACCTCCAACTCCTGGGCTTAAGCAATTCTCTTGTCTCAGCCACCCAAGTAGCTGGGACTACAGGTGCCTGCCATCACAGCCAGCTATTTTTTGTTGCAGTTGCCACTGCTGTTTTAGCTGGCTGGGGCTGGGTTCAAACATACCACCCTCGATATACGGGGCTGGCACCTTACCCACTGAGCCACAGGCACCACCCATGCCCCTACATTTCTGACGAGATTGGGCACATTCAGGGTGGTATGGCCATAGACGCCCCTACATTTCTGAGCCAGCAGATTCCAACCTGAGTGCAGGAGGGCAGATGTCTTTTTCCAAAGGCAACTATCCTCATCTATTTTAGCATGTCTCTTGAACTTCCTTTCTCCTGGCTTGGGCAAAAAGGGAGCTGCATGGGAAATGGGGTGGAGAGAAGATTCAAGACTTGTTCACTTCCATGAAGGAGACTGGAGCCCTGTGTGTGGCTGTGGGCCATGGCTACTTGGCCATGTTGACTTTTTTTTTTCAGTGAGTCCTGCCCTGAGTGTTGATAACACCTCTCTTTAGCATGTGATGTTATCTTGCATTATTATTAATACTAGCTTTGGACTTGAGCTAAAATTCCAGGACAGAAAAGTTGGAGTTTACATTATAGCACACTGCTATTCCTTATTCTCTGATTTTGTTTATTTTTTAACATCACCTAGATCTTGTTTTATGAATATAAAATTATAAAACATGCTCAAATTTTCTTAAGATACAATTTAGTGTCGAGATTTCTTTTCCCCTACTATTCCCCATATTATCTTTGTCGGCGTACATTACATTTTCTGTTTGGTTATTTTGGACCCTTTTTAATTTGGGAGATTTTCTTTCATATTTGTTAACTTTGGTCATCCCTTCATATTTAAGAGAGGGTCTCTGGCAGTGCCTGTGGCTCAGTGGGTAGGGCCCATGCCCCATATACCGAGAGTGGCGGGTTCAAATCCGGCCCCAGCCAAACTGCAATAAAAAATAGCCAGTCATTGTGCAGGCACCTGTAGTCCCATCTATTTGGGAGGCTGAAGCAAGAGAATCGCTTAAGCCCAGGAGTTGGAGGTTGCTGTGAGCTGTGTGACGCCATGGCACTCTACCGAGGGTGATAAAGTAAGACACTGTCTCAAAAAAAAAAGAGACAGACAGAGAGAGAGGGTCTCTAAGAAGCTAATGGGAAACTCTGTGTGAGAGGAAGCTGAGTGCCTGAATTTTTAGAGCAATGGGTCTCAAATTTATAGGAGCATCTGGATCACATTGGGGACTTGTTAAAAAACGCACTCCACTTCAGGGTAGTGGCCAAAGGGGACAGTTGGGCTTTACCCCAGCGTGGCTGAGTCAGAAGCCTGGGATGGGGCCAGAGGATCTGTGTTTCGAACTACTTCAGAGATGATGCCGACACTGCTGTTCTGCTGACCACACTTTGAGAACACAGCTATGGGATGCTTTTCTTCTCAGGGATCCTAAAGCCAGGTCGTTGCCTGGCTCTGGCTGTTATGTCCCTGGTGAGGCTGGGGCTACAACTCTTGTCATCATTAAGGCGATGTCCACTCAGTTTCTTGTGTTTATGTTCAGCCCTTTCCCCTGCTATTGTCTCTACTTCCCCAGCCTTCCTGATGCTCCATGTGCAAACTACAGAAGCAGCCAGAGCAATCCCATCCTTGAGAACTGGGAAGTCCAGGGTCCTCGGGACCAGGAAGACAAGACAACTACTTCTCCCAGAGTATGCCATGTGGTATGGACTTTTGTCTGCTGTCTTAATCTGTTCAAGCTTCTATAAAGTACTTTATCCTGGTAATTTTTAAACAATAGAAATTTACTGGTCACAGTTGTGGAGACTAAGAGTCACAAGATCAAGGCACCAGTAGGTTTGGTGTCTGGTAAAAGCCTGTTTCTCATAGATGGCACCTCTATGTGTCCTCACATGGCATAAAAGTCAATGCTCCCTTTGGTCTCTTTTCTGAGGGCACTTATCCCATTTAATGAGGGCCCTGACACATTCATACAAGAATATCGTCAATTTCATACTTTTTCTCCATGAAAAATACATTCATTCCATCCTCATTTCCTCAAAAGTCTTAACTTGTTTCAGCATCACCTAAAAAGTCGAAAGTTGAGGTGGATTGCCTGTAGTCAGGAGTTCAAGACCAGCCCGAGCAAGAGCGAGACCCCCCATCTCCACCAAAAATAGAAAAACTAACTGGACATTGTGGCGGGCACCTGTAGTCCCAGTTACTTGGGAGGGTGAGACAACAGGTTCACTTGAGCCCAAGAGTTTGAAGTTGCTGTGAACTATGATACCATGGCACTCTATCAAGAGTTACAAAGTGACACTCTGTCTCAAAAAATATACATACACTTCATAGTAACATCTAAATATTGTAGGAGACCATGGGAGACCATAGGAGACCAGGAACAGTGGCTTATGTTTGCAATCCCAGCACTTTGGGAGGTTGAGGCAAAAGGATTACTTGGGCCAGTAGTTGAAGATAGCCAGGGCAACATAGAGAGACCCCGTCTCTGCAAAAAAATACCAAAATTAGCCAGGTTTAGTGATGTGCACCTGTGTTTTAACTACCTCGGAGGCTGAGGCAGGGGGATGGCTTGAGCACAGGAGTTTTAGGCTGCAGTAACCTATAATTGTGCTACTGCACTCCAGCTTAAGTGACAGAGTGAGATCCCTTCTTTAAGTCGGTAGGGCGCCGGCCCCATATACCGAGGGTGGCAGGTTCAAACCCAGCCCCAGCCAAAGTGCAACCAAAAAATAGCCAGGTGTTGTGGCGGGCACCTATAGTCCCAGCTACTCGGGAGGCTGAGGCAAGAGAATCGCTTAAGCCCAGGAGTTGGAGGTTGCTGTGAGCTGTGTGAGGCCACGGCACTCTACCGAGGACCATAAGGTGAGACTCTGTCTCTACAAAAAAAAAAAAAAAAAAAAATTATAAAAATATATACAAAATAAAGTAAAATACCTGAATCAGATATAGGTGACCCTCAAGCATGATTCACCCTGAAACACATTCTCCTCCAGCTTTGAGCCTATGAAATCAAACCAATATGTGCTTTGAAAATACAGTGGTGGGACAGGCACAGAAGAGAAATTCCTATTCCAAACCAGAGAAATAAGAAAGAAGAAAAGATAATAGATAACCAAATCCAAAACCAAACGGGGAAAATGTCACCTCTTAAGGCTCCAGAGTAATTTTCTTTGATTCAAAGTCCTGCCTTCTTCACACATGGGGGCAGGTGTTGGGACCCCAACACTCTAGGGAACTCCACCCCTGGGGCTTTGCTGGGTGCAGCCCAAGCAGCATCTCTCAGCCATTGGAGTCTAGTGCCCGCAGATATCCCAGGCTGGACCTGCAGGCTGGAGGCTCTGGTGGTTTGGGATATGCGTGGTGGCCTTTCCCCCCATGGAACTGCTGGGCATTACCCTAGGAAGAGCTCACCATGGCAGTCTTCTTTCCCTCAGCACAGAGGTTCTTCAGGGCATCCTTGGAAATCTAGGTGGAGGTAGGATCATACACACAGCTCTTGTACTCTGCAGAAGCAGAGTTGGCACCACATGAACACTGCCATGGTTAATTACCCGTAACCTCAGGAAGGACAGCCACTGCAGCCTGCACCAGGGTTATTGCACTGGAGTCACACATGGGTTGGCTGAGGACAGCTACACCTGAATGTGGGGAGACTTGGAACGGGTGGCTCCCACAGTCAGCACCCATGTTTTGTGGGTGTCCCCACATCTCTGTTTTGACATAGTTCTGTCCGCTCACCTTGACAATCTGGGCGAGTTATGGAAGGAGTAGCACAATCTCCACAATGCCATTGAGGTCACTGTTTTAGTGTCCTCATAGCACCTGCCTTCTGCTGACCCACTTTTGAACAGTAGCTAGGCCACATCCTTGGTATTCTGTCCCAAACACACCGCTGTAATTCTGAAAATGGAAAGAACATGTCTAAGCTGGGAATTTCACAAATCTTTAAGTTCTGCTTCCCTTTAGATTATAAAGTCTGTCTTTAATTTCTGTCTTTTTGCATTTTACAATAAATAGGAAAGAGAAACCATGCAGCACCCTCAACAGTCTGATTAGAGATTTCTTCTGCCAAATGTCCTATAACATCGCTCACAAGTTCCTTCTCCCATAACACAATGAGACATGGTTATCATTCAGTCGAGCTCTTTGCCATTTTGTCACAAGACTTGCTTTTAGTCCAGTTTCCAATATCATATTCCTCATTTCCATCTGAGATCACATCAGAATGGCCTTCACTGTCCACATTTCCCATCACCATTCTATTTGAGACCTCTTAGGTAACCTCTAAGAAGATGGAGGCTTTCTTTATCTGCTCCTCTTCTACTGTTAAGAGAGTCACCATTAGCATTCCATTTGTGGCTAGCCAGGCTTTCCCCATGTACCTCCAAACTCTTCCAACCTCTGCCCATTACCTACTTCCAAAGCTGCTTCCACATTTGTTATGGCAGCTCCTCACTCTTGGTACCATTTGTCTTGGTCCATTTAATGAATATTTCTGGTCGGGTGGTGAATATACAACAGAAATTTATTGCTCACAGTTGTGGAGCCTAGGAAGTCCAAGGTCAAGGCACCAGCCATTTCGGTGTCTGATGAGGCCTCATGGATGGTGCCTCCTTGCTGCATCCTCACATGGTGGAAGGCCATGAACAAGCTTCCTTGGGCTTCTCATATAAAGTTACGTATCCCATTTAAGAGGCTCTTCTCTCATGACCTAATCACCCCCTAAAAGTCCCACCTCTTAACACTATGGCACTAGAGATAAATGTCAGCATATGAACTTGGGGGGATACAGAGAATCAGAGCAGAGCACCTGCTGACATAGAAGTGTTCCTCCACCGACTTTTGGGCTTCTGTGCATTTGTCACAGTTCTCCTCCATTCCCTTTGTTCCTGAGAATCGCTATCTTTTAAAAATTCCTGTGGTAGTGGGCATATGGTCAATCCCTCAGCTTTTTGAAGACTCTCAGTTTGATGCTTGTTTTTAGTGGACTTCCTCAGCCTTAGGGGAGAAAAAGAAGACTGATGCTGGACTCTGAAGGGAGGGAAGAGGGGCAGGACAGTAGAGGGAATGAAGTTGTCTCCAGCGTCCTGAGTGTATGTTTTCAGCAGCCAGCCACAGAGTCCTTGTCAGCTAGGGAGAGGTGGTGCAAGAAATGAGCAGAGGTGATGGCATAGCTTTGTGAACAGGTTGTAGCAGCTCTAAGGATTGAGGAGGTACCAGCTCTGGCTCTGTGACCTTGGGCAAGCCCCTACTCCTTGAGACTGAGAATTAGGACAATCATACTGGGTCCAGTTTGGGGTGAGGATTAAATAAGACTATATATACAAGGGCACTGTGTGCACAATTTGTGACACAGAAGTGCTTTACATGTTAATCTGTGTGGATGCTGACAAGCTGGCAGGATTGGAAGGGAAAGTTATTCTGAGGCCAGGGGCAATAGAGATGTGGCAGGGGAGAGGTGGGACAGAGTGGAGGCTTCACTTATGCCTCCATACACCCAAGCTTGGTCAAGCTCTGGGGTCAGATGTGGATTCCTGCCCTTCACACTCTCCAGGAATTTGGGGATTTGGGGGAATAGTACAAATCCCAATTATGGGAATGGGGTCTTGACTAGAGGGTATAGGCTATGGGTACCATGTGCTCTGTTTGCCTGGGCAGATGAAGAGGTCCCTTGAACTCTTAGATTAAGACTGAGAGTAAGTAAAGGATGCAGAAGGCACAGGTAGCAGGTGGCCAGGGTGTCACCAAGCAGTAATCAGGTTCTGTGTGGGGGTTATACAGGGGCAGGGCTGGTAACCAGGGAGGAACACATGGCAGCTTGAGGTTGGGGTGGCCTTTAATTAAGGTTCCAACATCTCAAGTCACCTCATGTTGGGGCGGGATGGCCACAGCTATGACTGGAATAGGCCAATGTGCGTCTCTGGGGCATCCTGCAATGGTGAGATAAAAGAACTGTGGCCATGCAGGATGCTCCCGGAGTCCCCTCGGTGGCTTATGATGACAGGGAATTTGAAGGAGGCTAAGAAGATACTGTGCTACGCAGCCAGTGTGAACAAGAAGACCATCCCTTTTAAACTGTTGAATGAGGTAAGAGGCTTCAGACCAGGAGTGGGGCAGCAGCTATGGAAAGGCCCTTTTCCTCCTCATCCAGAGGCCATCCCAGCCCACTGCTGAGGACTGTGGTGACAGCAAAACTGAACACTGCCAGGGGCAGATGGGACTGTGTGGGCCACAGGCCTTGCAGGCCCCATTGTGGGGGAGCAAGCTGCTTTTCAGCCCTGCCTCTGTTTGGTCTGGTCTGTCTTATAGCTGCGCCTCCGTAGAAAGAAGGTGACTAAAGCATCTCTCCTGGACTTCTGCAAAAATAAGCAACTCTTCAAGCTGACTGTTATGTTGGCTATTGTATGGTGAGTATCCAGATGTGGCTGAGGATGGCTGCAAGATATGCAAGCCAGAGACTCATATGAGGGAGTAGGGAATGGCCAGGCCATGGGGAAAGGACCCAGGGACACACAGAATGGGTTTTTGTGCCAACTTCTCTCCTCTACTCATTCCTACCCTGACCTCTCCCTGTGTCTTAATCCCTGGCTCCATCTCATCTATATCTGTCTGTCTATTTTCCTTCTGATTCTTCCAGGTTTACCATGAGTTACAGCTTCTTTAGCCTCAGCTTCATACTGAAAGAGCTTGGTGTGAACATATACCTCAGACAGGTGTTCCTTGGCATCATGGGCGTGTCTGCACGGCTGTTCTACGTCTTTCTCCTAGAGCAGATAGGGACAAAGTGGAGCCTGGCTGTGACTTTTATCATAGCTACCATCATGACCCTGATCCTCCATTTCCTCCCTGAAGGTGCGGTCCCCCCTCCCCAGGACCTGCCAGGCTCCCTGCTTCCCAGGTCCCTGTCCAGCACATGTGACCCAACCAACCATGAAGCTACACTAGGACTCGGCTCCTCTTCCATCATCTGCCACTCTGCTACTGCCCCTTTAGGGGGGCGACAATCCCTAGAGCACAGCCCCTCCCAGAAAGGTCCCCAAACAAGGGCCCCACACAATCAGAAGCCTAAGACAGGAAGGCATGCTGTTTAGAGGAATCATCCTTACATGGGAGAATGGGCAGTCGTCTTCCAGCTGATTCCAATCCACTCCATCTACTCTGTTAAATGTGAACAGACGTTAGCAAAAATATTCTTTCAGCTGCTACACCAGGGTCCCCTCTCTTCTGCAGCCCCTTTGCCTAGGAAATCCTATTAATCTTAACTTCACCCAGGATAACCTGGCCTCTAAAAATTGAGTGGAATCTTCCATTCAGTTTTCAGGAGCTGCTCTCACAGCGAGGCCTGGACTTCCCAGGGCTTAGAGCCCTGCTCTTGTGGGATCTCCACTACAAAAGGAAACAGTGAGGACAGGCAATATTTTCAAAATCTCAGCCACCCCTAGACAATGAATATCCCCAGCACATGGAGCTGGAGAGCCAGGGGGAGGTGTTAGTGCACACCTACTTAGAATTCCTGAGTCTAGAGCCCTGCAGGGGCTGTGCGTGGGTCTGTTTTTGAGGGGCTCTCTCCCTTTCTCTGGGTGCTAGAACTATGTGTGTCTTCCCTGGGACCCTGCCTCCCAGAAATGTGGGCAGTGTTGATTGGCTAACACAAAATGGGAAACAAATTCATTATTAAGTATATATTGCTTGGCATGTCTTTTGTTTGTTTGTTAGGGGTATACAGAGTTGCTGTGTAGTCTGGCCTAGAGTGTCATGGCCTCAGCCTAGCTCACTGCAACCTCAAACTACTTAGCTAAGCCATCCTCCTGCCTTAACCTTTGGAGTATGTGGGACCATGGGTGCCTGCCACAATGTTCACCTCATTTTTTTATTTATAGTTGAGATGGGTCTCGCTCTTGCTCTTCTGGTCTCCCCTCCTGACCTCAAGCAATTCTCCTGCCTTGGCCCCTCAAAGTGCTAGATTCACAGGCATGAGCCACCACATCTAATGCTTTTTTTTTTAAAACAGTTGATCTATATGTGCTGAGTCAGCAAACTTACATGTGTGAGAGAAACTAGGAACAGACTCCCCAGGGGATAAACCTTGATCTCCAATGTCATCCCCGAGTCAAGAAAAGCCAGGTCCAGAGTGGGAAGTGAGGCTGGAGCAGGGTCCGCAGATGGTACTATGAACAGGTGCTCCATGTCACCACACCTGTGCTACTGCCTAGAGTACTCATCCAGCAGCCAGAGTCGAGTGTCCAAAGTTTTGGGCATGTCTTGTTTACTGCATCCCCGTACCCAGAGCAGGCCCTGACCCATAGGCTCACTGCATAACTGTCTCTTGAATAAACGAATGATTGAGGCTTGATAAATAAGAAACACATTTAAAATCCCAAATATGGCATGCCCGAGAGATACAATGAAGAAGGAAACATTGGGGAGATTGACATTTTAGATAGGGCTATCACTAAGGCTTCAAGGAGAAGGATAGTTTGAAGCAAAGACTTGAAGGAAGTAGCCTGGGGGTTTCTAGTGGAAGAGCACTCCAGGCATCCCTCTGAGCCCTGGGAATGAGAGGCCTCCATGTGATAGCAGTTCCTGAGAGGAGAACTAAAGATTCCACAGAATTTTTAGCACCAACCCCAGTTGTTCAGGTCCCAGAAACAAATACCTCCAGCCCTAACCACCTCATAGAGCCCATGTGGGGGTGCCCTCAGCAGGATCCTGGCACACAGGACGCAGGCCTGGGTGGAGTCTTGAGGAAGAGCAGGTGGGTAGGGATGCACTATTTGAAGCAGTGGAACTAAGGACAGATCCTTGCAGGCAGAGGCCTGGGGTCTCCCCACCGCCACTGCCCAACTCTCCCACTGCAGATGTCCTAACTCCCAGCCTGGCTGGGCCCCTGCACACTGACCCTCTGACTCCCAGCCTGGCTGACCCCCTGCCCAGCTGACCAGGTGGTAGGGAGGACTGTTCATATGCCTTTTGGGAGGGATCAAGAGAGGTCTAATGGGCAGGCCTCCCTCACATGCCTTGAAGGGGAGAGAGAGCCCCAGATTCAGGTGACTGTGTTATCTGGCCACAGAGATGAAATCCATAAAGACCTTGGTGACTGTGCTTGGACAGTTCAGCATGGCTGCCACTTGCACTGTGTTGTTCATCTACAATGCCGAACTTCTCCCCACCCTCCTCAGGTATGGAGTATGCTGGGCAAAGGGAGAGTGGGAAGGGGCAGATAATGACAAGGCGAACACAACAGCTGAGATTGAACCTTCATCTGGTGATGAGCACAGTGCTGAATGGTTTCAATGGATGATCTTATTTAACAACAGCAATTGAAAAAATCCCACAAACACTACCATTAACCATATTTGGAAAACAAAACCAGAGAGATAAAGGCACTTGACCAAGGTCATGGTGTCAGAGATGGTCTTAGTCTCCAGGTGGTCTGACTCAGTCCTCATCCTGAACTCACTGCCTGGAAGGTGTTTGGGTCCTTCTGAGGCTCAGCCTTGTCTTGTGGTTGGTGGCAGAGGAACATTTTCTGCCCACCTAACATTACTGCCCGTGCCTTCTGCCCCCACATTCACACAGTACTGTGTGGCCCTTACCTTTCCCCTTCCCGACCCCCATGAGGGAGGCCCACAAGAAAGAACTACCTACTTTGAATCAATAAGGAACTAAATCCTCCATGGTCATACAGTGAGATGGGACATAGTGGTGACTGGAGGGTGTGGGCTTTCAGGCAGCTGCTTCCCCCACCCCAGCCAGCCTTGGCCCAGAGGCCTCCAGATGAGCTCTTTCTCCATTTTCAGGACTACAGGTCTTGGGCTGGCCATTCTGTTCTGGGGTGCTGGATCCATCTCATCCCTGACAATCATCAGCCATGCCCCCCCCCTCCTGGCCATCTTTCTCTGCTGCATCTCAGCTATCCTGGCCTTAGGTGTCTCCTCTATGCTGCCTGAACAGGGAGATCAGGCCCTGTCTAATAGACTGGAGTACTTCCTACAAAAGAGGTAGGTGTGTCACGCACCCGTTCTGCCAGCAAGTGGCCTGATTCTTACGCCCTTAGCAGTGAGAGAAGTCAGATATTGTTCACCCCTTCTCCTTTGCCAGAAGTTTCCCCATTTCTTCTGGATGTTGCTACCTGCTCAGCCTAGGACAGCCCAGCTTCTGCCAGCTCCTCTCCTGCCTATCTCCCAACCTGGGCCAGGTCCTCTTCATTCCTTGACCCCCATCTGCCCATCTGGATGGAGTCACTGACCTTGAGGATACATTCTGGAGACCCCAGAGAAGCCATGGCCTCCTTCCCCTCCCAGGGTGCAGAACACTGGCTTGGAACTTGCTCCCTAAGGACAGCTTCTCTCCTATCAGTGAACTCTCTGCTCCTCTTAAATGACCCAGGCTTCATTTTTTTTTTTTTTTTTTTTTTGAGACAGAGCCTCAAGCTGTCGCCCTGGGTAGAGTGCAGTGGCATCACAGCTCACAGCAACCTCCAACTCCTGGGCTCAAGCGATTCTCCTGCCTCTGCCTCCCAAGTAGCTGGGATTACAGGCGCCTGCCACAACGCCCGGCTATTTTTGTTGTTGTTGTTGTAGCCGTCATTGTTGTTTGGCGGGCCCGGGCTGGATTCGAACCCGCCAGCTCAGGTGTATGTGTCTGGTGCTTTAGCCACTTGAGACCCAGGCTTCATTAATGCCTCTGGCCTCTTGGGCCTGGTAGCCCAGAACCCCATTTCAGAACTGGGCTCCATCTAATACCTTTGAAATAGGAGTGTGCCCCACTGTAGAGAGGGCAAGTACAATGCTACAGAGTAAAAGAGCAGAGTACTTGAGGACACAGGCTCTTCAGCCAGAGGGCCTGGATTTCTATTCTGTGCTACCACTTCCTAGTGTGTGAAGTTACCTCAGTTTATTCTTTGTGTGTGTGTGTGTGTGTGTGTGTGTGTGTGTGTGTGTGTGTGTGGTTTTTTTTGGGCCGGAGCTGGATTTGAACCTGCCACCTCCAGCATATGGGACGGGCGCCCTACTCCTTGAGCCACAGGCGCTGCAGGAAGTTACCTCAGACCTCTGAGACTCAGGTTCTCCATTTGCAAATGGAGTAATAACATAGTAATGAAATAGCCAACATGTGTTGTTTACCAGGTGGTGGGTCCTGTTCTATATATGCCTTAACTCTCTTTGTTACCAAATGTGATGTATGTCCTGTGATTATCCCTGTTTTACAAATGAGAACACTGAGGCACAGAGAGGTAAGGTAGATGTAGTCCATCCTTCCCCTCCCACAGAATTTCTGAGAGGATTACACCCACATACAGTGGTGGCACAGGCTTTGGCACATGGTAAGTTCTTGGTAATGCTAGTGACGAGGATGGTAGACCAAACCCAAGGGCACAGAAAAGAGAAGGGTCTGGCTGGGTTTGGGAGATGAAGTAGGGCTAAACCTGGAGGTGAGGTTCCCTCCTGGGCTCCTGGTGAAGCCGGGCTGGGGATCTGAGGGAAGGAGAAAGCCCCATAACTTAGGAATTGGGCACAGAGGAAAGTGCCTCAGAGTTGCTGCTTTTCTCAGGTCCCATATAGATATGGTTTCAGAGTCATCCTCTGAGGGCTCCATCAGAAGCAGGAGTGATGATGAGATGAGTGATGACACCTTATCTTCTACTCGGATTGAGGAAGCAGTGAAGAACACCATCTTCAATGCCTATATCCAGAGACTGGACACACCCCATTACAACAAAACTGCCATGGAGAAATTAAAAGGCTCAGAAGACAGCATTCAGGATCCCTGAGCTCAAGCCCCGGGACCTCATCAGGTCAGAGTTGAAAGGCTGGGCATGGAGTTGTAGACTCCACACCACGAAGTCCTGCTCCAGTGGTCCTTGAGAGGTAGGGTCAGTCCTGCTCCTAGACTGGACCTCTAAACATCCAGAATTGGTCCCTTTTGGGAAAGCCAGGCTATGAGTCCTTCCAATAAAAGCACCATGATGGCCTTGAGATGGTGTTCAAATGTGGTTGTATCTAGAGACTCCAGAGGCCCTGGTCTGGAGGAGGGCAGCTCAGGCAGGATCCCAGACTCTTTGATGTATTTGGGCTACTCCTGGGGTGGACAGTGAGGAGCTCTTGGTGTGGAGGGTAGGGGTAATATCCATGAGGACCTGGGTGGGTGATGAGTGGGCCTGGGTCTCCTCACCAGCTGCACCCTCTAGTGTAGGCACTACCATCGTGGGTGGGTATCTAACTCAGGCACAGGCTGAGAACAGAATTCAAAGTCCAACTTTAAGCATAAGCCAGGGCAGGGGTGGAATGGAAAGAAATGGAAATAAATGATGAGAACTTTTCCCTTTTGTCCCACCACACAGGGCTTTCTCACACTTTTTTTTCTCTGATGGGACCAACCTACCTAATCCACGGCTAATTCTCTGCATTACCTAGAGTTTGACATTAAGTATTTTAATAGACTAGACCAGTGGTTCTCAACCTTCCTAATGCTGTGACCCTTTAATACAGTTCCTCATCTTGTGGTGACTCCCAACCATAAAATTATTTTTATTGCTACTTCATAACTATAATTTTGCTACTGTTATGAATCGTAATGTAAATATCTGACATGCAGGATGTATTTTCATTGGTCTCGACCCACAGGTTGAAAACTGCTGGACTAGACCAATGCTGTCCCAGATAGTAGACATTAACCAGATGTGGCTGTGGAGGGCTGAAAGGGTGGTGAATCTGAATAGAGATGGTAGTTAATTGTAAAAACATGCTGGATTTCCAAGACAGTACAAAATAATACATAAAATACCTCATTAGAGCTTTTTATACAGATTGCAGGTAAACTTGGTACTATTTTGGCTATATTAAGCTAATATAATATTACAGTGAATTGCACCTGTTTTTTTTTTAAAAAAACATTTTGAAAAGCAACTGCCAGGAATTTACAAACTGCACACATGATTTGCATCTGTGGCTCACGTTATATGTTTATTAGACAGCGCTGGGTTAGAACATAGAGTGGAACCAAGGAGTTTCTTCAAGAGTTCAAATTGGTGGGTTAGAGAGTCATGAGGAGCATGCTTGCTTTTAAACAAACACATTTGGAAACACCAAAATGAGCACGCAATCATCACTTTTCCGACAATAAATAGTCAAAGTTAGGCACACTAGTATTCCTCAACTTGCATGACTAGACATGGGTGGGTGCAAGGCTTTTCTCATGACTGCAGGAAACAAAATTTAACTGGTAATGTTTAGTTTGTTTTAAATGTTGCGTTTAGTCTGATGTTGTCCCCAGCTGTGCAGAAAGGGCTCTGGAGGGATGTTCCTGGCAGCTCACACCTTTGGCTCTTCAGTTCTGCAGGTTCAGGGAGCTGATGCTGTGTTGTCAGCACACTCTTCAGGCCTTGTGAGTGAGTGCAGAGCCCCCTACCCATGCACAGCCTTCCAGCAGTCTCTGGAGTGACAGGCTTCTGTTTGTTCTGTTTGCTCTTGACAAGTTTCTCAGTAGCAGAGGGGTCATCCCTGAGATCAATTTGGGTCCTGACAAGCAAGAAAGGCTTCTTTGAACATATTTTTCAAATGAGGGCACTAAAACCCACTGGGATTTAAAAGCCACTAGAAATACATCTGTTTGTGGGTACTCAGCAGCTGCTGCCTGTCACAGTTCTTTTGTCCCACAGGGTCAGGAAGTCCAAAGGAATATGTTCTCCATCACTCACAATGGTGGCTGCATCATCGTCAGGAACAGTGTTACATATTCCAATGGAAATCCGTTTGTTGTATAGAATATGGACAGATGTTTTGCCCATAGCACCATTGTTGATAACAACCCACTTAATTGTCTGCATTGCTGAAATCATTTTGTATCCACTCCACTTAAAACATGTCAAGTGCAGTGTGCACCTCAGCCTCTGGCTTGGTGTTGCAGCACTCAGGAACCTCTCTTCTTGTCTTCAGTCACCCACCTAGACAGTGCTGGCACTGGGGTTGGGACTCAGACCTCTCACACTACCCTGACAAGCTCCCTCTCTCCCTCCCCCTCTCAAGGACAGTGACTCCCAAGGGAATGTCCATCTTTGGTACTTAGTGCCTTGTATCACATGGTAATCCAGGCTCAGTTCCAAAGTGGAGCTGTCTTGTGAGATCTCCTGTGTTTACTTCCTGTAAGTGAGGAGGGGCTCTCCATTCCCATAGAAGGACACTGCCTCAGCTGAAACCCCAGTTTATTATGGATAGCAGCTTCGTAATTAAATTGAAATACAAACAGTACTGATTAGAAAGGAAAAGAACACAGACTGAGTGGTCTTAAGACTCAGAGTCGGGGGAGGGGGGCAGAGGCAAGATGGCTGACTAGAGCCAGCTTTCTACAGAGGCTCCCATCCAGAAGTAGAGTTAAAGGACAGAAGTTTAGCAAGTGAGCTGATGGTTTGGAGCTGAGCCAAGAGAGAAGGTTGAAGAATGCACATAAACTCTGCTGAGGTGAGCTGCAACCCCAAGGAAATTGCAACATGTAAAAAATCCATCCCCAAGAGGATGGGAATCCCCTCCCCCGTGAGAATTGCTCACAATATACTTTTTACAAACAAGCACGCAGAGTTCAAATGTCCTCCCATTTTATCCCATGGGAGAGACCCTCTAAAAACCAGACCTCCTTCCCCTACTCAGGTGCCATGACACTCTCCTGCCAGACATAAAACTGGATAAAACTGTATATATTCTCTACCTGTAATTCTGAACTCCCAGCACTCCCACTCTCACCTCAAGGTCTGGAAGCTTGTCCCCCATGGAGTCCAGATGCTTGGGCATTTTCTCGAGAGGTGCAGACAAGGTGTGGGCTGTTTCAGGTCTGTGCTGATTCTGTGGCATGGGGGGTAAGGAGAAAATGGTGGACTGAAGGAACCATATGGGGAAAGGGAGAGGTGGTGCCCCTAACCCCCGGGCACAGAGCAGCCATGGGAACAATAGGGCTAACACCCCTGGTGATATTTTAGAAGGACACTTCCTGTCTCTCTGGGCAACCAGAGGAAGCTGGGCATCTTCTCCGGTGGCAGACACTGGCGGAATAGATCTGGGACACAGGCCCTGTGAGTAAAGAGTATGCCTGAGGTGCTACTAGCCTGGGTGGAACACAGCAGGACGGAGAATTAAAGACACGTGTGCAGAGATGGCGTACTCCCAGGGAGGGGCTGTACCAGGACTGCTTTGGTGAGCCTAAGAAACACCCAGCCCTCAGGGGATCATAGCTGAGACAAAGGCAGGTGGGCCCAGGCTGGAACTCTAAGCCAAGTGTGAGTTCTAACTGCACCTGCCCCAACACAGACTACAGGGGAGACAGAAACTATGGGCAGCGGCACAGACCGGGGCTGAGTCACAGTTTCTGTGAACTCAAACAGCACCTGGTCCATAGGGGAATATAGCCCGGGACAGAATCACAAATTCTGCACAAATGTAAGTGTCAGCAACATCAATCTGGGGCAGGGCTGGAACTGAGTGAACTGCCCCAGCTTCCATTAACCAACCAAGGTTGTCAGGCCTCAGCTTCCCCTGCTGGATGGTGGCAGAGTGCAGAGGCCTGGCTGAGGAGACATAAGATCTCTCTGTGACTCAGGCAGGTTCAAACCCCAGGAGCATCTGCTCATTGGAAGGAACTGGGTCATAACCCTGCAGGGTTACCAGTGACTGAGTGTGACAGAGGTACAAGGTGGGGAAGGAGGCATCAACCTTCCCCCACTAATTCATTTGCTGGGGGTAGGGGGTGTCCTTTTGACTCCATGGAGCACCAGAACAAGTCATACTTGAGCTGCCAAAAGATCCCTGCTATTTAGTTGCCAGAGACCTTTTGAACTCCCTCACTTGAGAGCGGGTGCTGACTGGGACAACTGATTTGGATTTCTCAGACTGGACCAAACACCTGAGGACTATCCAAAGTGGTACCTTGGGTGTGTGGTTGTGGGAAGGTTTGATTTTCCTTTTCCAGTTGTTGCCCATGCGGAGCAGGGTGAATTAATTGCTGGTATTTCTCCACAGCTGAGACATCAACCCAGAGTAACTAATTCACTAGGGTAGGACAGAGACCAGCTGAAAACAAGACAGAGCCACTTAGCCCCACCACACCAGGTCCCCCATTTCTCAGGCTGTAGCACTGTATGGGTCTTTTGCAAAGCTCTAGGGGAAAAGGTACAGACACCAGTCCCAGCTCTTGGACAAAGGGCTGGTTAATCACTACTCCTGGAGCCCCCCAACCCAACTTCACCATATCTGCTCATCTAGCTAAATGGTGGAAAATAATCATGGAGCAGAATCAGCAGAAAAACTCCAGTAATATGAATAACCAGAGTAGATCAACTCCCCCAAGGAATGACACAGCAGACACAACTGAAGATCCCATTCATAGACAAATGGCTGAGATGTCAGAAATTGAATTCAGAATTTGGATTGCATATAAGATTAATAGAATGGAGGTAAAGTTGAAATTAGAAATTCAAGGAGCAATTCAAAAGTTATCTCAAGAATTCAATGAATTCAAAGACAAAATCACCAAAGATTTTGACACATTGAAACAAGAATTTTCAGCCCTCAGAGATTTGAGAAATATAGTAGAATCCCTCAGTATCAGAATGGAGAAGAAACAACTTCTGACATTGAAGACAAAGGTTTTGAATGCTCCCAAGCACTCAAAGAGGAAGAGAAATGGAGAGCAAAAACGGATTATTCTCTCAGAGAGCTATGGAATAATTCAAAGAAAACTAATATTCACCTTATATGGATTCCTGAAGGTGACAAAGTTGCTCCACAAAGCCTAAAGGCCCTTCTTCATGAGATAATGAAGGAGAACTTTCCAGACATGCCAAGAGATTCTGAAATTCCGATAGCAAACAGTTTCAAAAACCCAGCACAACTGAACTCAAATAAGACTTCTCCTAGGCACATTATAATTAACTTCACCAAAGTTAAAATGAAGGAGAAAATTCTGCAAGCAGCCAGATGTAAGAAAACCATAACCAACAAGGGGAAGAATATTAGAATGACTGAGATCTCTCTACCTTCACATAATTAAAAAGGCTTAAAAATTAACAACAATAACAATGTTTAAGATAGGGACCAGAAACAAAAAGCTCACAAAGAACAAACGAAGACAAATACATTTAGAAAAGAAATTAGACAATTGCTGTAACGAAGTATTAAGCAATAATAATAATAGTTATGCAAAGAAAGTAAAATTCACATTGTCAAATAAGAGTATGTCTATTACAGAATGCTTTGACTCTGAGGTTCAGTATGGAGTCATCAAATAACTTCTTATTATTATTTTTTTCCCAAAGTATCAAAGAATAGGCAATATTTGGTCATCGGCTTTGAATCTCCTAAAACAAAATAACTTTCAACCCAGGATCCTGTATCCAGTGAAACTTAGTTTCATTTATGATGGAGAAATTAAATACTTTAATGACATTCACATATTGAAGAAATTTGCCATAAATAAACTGGCTCTCCAGGATATTCTTAGACCTATCCTCCATAATGACTAGTGCAACCCTCCACCACAAAAGTAAACTCACTCAGAAACTTTTGATCAAATTCCAACTTCCAAAGTGGCAAAAAGGATTAAAAATGTCCACTGGACCTTTGAAAAACTCAATACCCAAAATTCTACCAGGCTTCTCAATATTTTCAATTACTGTGAATGGCTTAAATTGTCCTCTAAAGAGGAACAGGTTTGCTGACTGGATACAAAAACTCAGGCCAGATTTCTGCTGTATACAAGAATCTCACCTTGCCTTAAAAGATAAATATAAACTCAGGGTGAAGGGATGGTCATCTATATTTCAGGCAAATGAAAAGCAGAAAAAGCAGGTGATGCAATTTTATTTGCAGGTACAATAGGCTTTAAACAAACAAAAGTAAGGAAAGATAAGGATGGTCACTTCATATTTGTTAAGGGTAACACTCAACATGATGAGATTTCAATTATTAACGTTTATGCACCCAACCAGAACATGCCTCAATTTATAAGAGAAATACTAACAGACATGATCAACTTGATTTCCTCCAGCATCATAATAGTTGGAGATTTTAACACTCCTTTGGCAGTGTTGGATAGATCCTTTAATAAGAAGCTGAGCAAAGAAATTTTAGATTTAAACTTAACCATTCAACATTTGGATTTAACATTTCATCCTAACAAAACTGAATACACATTCTTCTCATCAGCCCACAGAACATACTGCAAAATTGATCACATCTTAGGTCACAAGTCTAATCTCAGAAAATTTAAAAGAATAGAAATAATTCCTTGCATATTCTCAGACCATCATGGAGTAATAGTTAAACTCAGTAACAAACAGAATCTGCATACTCATACAAAAACATGGAAGCTAAATAACCTTATGCTGAATGATAGCTGGGTCATAGATGAGATTAAGCAGGAAATTACTAAATTATTGGAACAAAATGATAATGAAGACACAAAGTATCAGAACCTCTGGGATACCACAAAGGCAATCCTAAGGGAAATTTATAGCACTGCAAGCCTTCCTCAAGAGAATAGAAAGAGAGGAAGTTAATAACCTAATGGGACATCTCAACCAACTGGGAAAGGAAGAACATTCCACCCCCAATCCCAGCAGATGGAAAGAAATAACCAAAATTAGAGCAGGATTAAATGAAATTGAAAACAAAAGAATTATACAACAGATCAATAAATCAAAAAGATGTTTTTTTTGAAAAGGTCAATACATAAAATAGATAAACCTTTGGCTAACCTAACCAGAAAAAAAGAATAAAATCTCTAATTTCATCAAGCAGAAATGGTAAAGACAAAATAACAACAGACTCCTCAGAAATTAAAAAAAATCCTTAATGAATATTACAAGAAACTTTAGTCTCAGAAATATGAGAATCTGAAGGAAATTGACCAATACTTGGAAGCATGCCACCTTCCAAGACTTAGCGAGAATCAAGTGGAAATGTTGAACAGGCCTGTATAAAGTTCTGAAATAGCATAAACTATACAAAATCTCCCTAAAAAGAAAAGCCCAGGACCAGATGGCTTTACGTCAGAGTTCTACCAAACCTTTAAAGAGGAACTAGTACCTATATCCCTCAACCTTTTCCAAAATATAGAAAAAGAAGGAATACTATCCAACACATTCTATGAAGCAAACATCACCTTGATCCCCAAACCAGGAAAAGACCCAAAAAGAAAAGAAAATTATAGACCAGTATCACTAATGAATATTGATGTGAAAATACTCAACAAGATCCTAACAAAAAGAATCCAGCAACACATAAAACAAATTATATACCATGATCGAGTGGGTTTTATCCCAGAATCTCAAGGCTGGTTCAATATACATAAATCTATAAATATAATTCAGCACATAAACAAATTGAAAAGCAAAGACCATATGATTCTCTCAATTGATGCAGCAAAAGCTTTTGATAATATCCAGCATTGCTTCATGATCAGAACACTTAAGAAAATAGGTATAGAAGGGACATTTCTTAAACTGATAGAGGCCATCTATAGCAAACCCACAGCCAATATCGTATTGAATTGAAATCATTTCCACTCAGATCAGGAACCAGGCAAGTTTGCCCATTGTCTCCACTGCTTGTTAACATTGTAATGGAAGTCTTAGCCACCACAATTAGGGAAGAAAAGGCTATCAGGGTATCCATATACGGTCAGAAGAGATCAAACTTTCACTCCTCGCAGATGATAGTATATCTGGAAAACACCAGGGATTCTACTACAAAACTCTTAGAAGTGATCAAGGAATACAGCAGTGTCTCAGGTTACAAAATCAACACTCATAAATCAGTATCCTTTATATATACCAACAATAGTCAAGCTGAAAAAACAGTCAAGGACTCTATTCCGTTCACAGTAGTGCCAAAGAAGATGAACTATTTGGGAGTTTACCTAACAAAGGACGTGAAAGATCTCTATAAAGAGAACTATGAAACTCTAAGAAAAGAAATAGCTGAAGATGTTAACAAATGGAAAAAACATACCATGCTCATGGCTGGGAAGAATCAACATTGTTGAAATGTCCATACTACCCAAAGCAATATACAATTTAAATGCAATCTCTATTAAAGCTCCACTGTCATACTTTAAAGATCTTGAAAAAATAATACTTTGTTTTATATGGAATCAGAAAAAACCTCGATTAGCCAAGACATTACTCAGAAATAAAAACAAAGCAGGAGGAATCACGCTACCAGACCTCAGACTATACTATAAATTGACAGTGATCAAAACAGCAAAAAACTGGTACTGGCACAAAAACAGAGAGGTATATGTATAGAACAGAATAGAGAACCAAGAGATGAACTCAACTACTTACCGTTATTTGATCTTTGACTAGCCAATTAAAAACATTCAGTGGGGAAAAGATTCCATATTTAACAAATGGTGCTGGATGAAGTGGCTGGTGACCTGTAGAAGACTGAAACTGGACCCACACCTTTCACCGTTAACTAAGATAGACTCTCACTGGATTAAAGATTTAAACTTAAGACATGAAACTGAAAATACTAGAAGAAAGTGCAGGGAAAACTCTTGAAGAAATTGGCCTGGGTGAATATTTTATGAAGAGGACGCCCCAGGCAATTGAAGCAACACCAAAAATACATTACTGGGACCTGATCAAACTAAAAAGCTTCTGCACAGCCAAGACCACAGTAAGTAAAGCAAGCAGACAGCTCTCAGAAAGGGAGAAGATATTTGTAGGTTATGTCTCCAACAAAGGTTTAATAATGAGAATCCACATAGAACTCAAATGTATTAGCAAGAAAAGAACAAGTGATCCCATGTCAGGGTGGGCAAGGGACTTGAAGAGAAACTTCTGTGAAGAAGACAGGCGCATGGCCTACAGACATATGAAAAAATGCTCATGGTCCTTACTCATCAGAGAAATGCAAATCAAAACTACTTTGAAATATCATCTAACTCCAGTAAGGTAAGCCCACATCACAAAATCCCAAAACCAGAGATGTTGGAGTGGATGTGGAGAAAACATCTTTCCAAAAGGAACACTTCTACATTGCTGGTGGGAATGCAAACTAATATGTTCCTTTTGGAAAGATGTTTGGAGGACACTTCAGGATCTCAAAATAGACCTGCCGTTCGATCCTACAATTTATCTACTAGGTATATACCCAGAAGACCAAAAATCACATTATAACAAAGGTATTTGTACTAGAGTGTTTATTGCAGACCAACTCATAATTACTAAGTCATGGAAGAAGCCCAAGTGCCCATATACCCATGAATGGATCAATAAATTGTGGTATATGTACACCATGGAATATTATACAGCCTTAAAGAATGACGGAGACTTCACCTCCTACACGTTTACATGGATGGAGCTGGAGCATATTCTTCTTAGCAAAGTATCTCAAGAATGGAAGAAAAAGTATCCAATGTACTCAGACCTACTATGAAACCAATTTATAGCTTTCTTATGAAAGCTATAACCCAATTATACCCCAAAAGAAGGGGAAAGGGAAGAGGGAGGAGAGGAAGGGGGGAAGATGAGTGGAGGGAGAGTAATTGGTGGGACCACACCTACGGTGCATCTTACAAGGGTACGTGTGAAATTTACTAGGTGTAGAATATAAATGTCTTAACACAATAACTAAGAAAGTGCCATGAAGGCTATGTTAACCAGTTTAATGAAAACAGTTCAAATTGTATATAAAACCAGCACATTGTACCCCATGATTGCATTAATGTACACAGCTATGATTTAATTAAAAAAAAAAAAAGAAAGTAAAAAAAAAAGATTCAGAGTATGTTTCTCCTCTCAATCTACCGTTCAACATTCCCAGTGCCCATCCATGGTAAAAGTAAACAATGACTCTCAGCCCTGCCTGCATGAACCTCTGAATCTTGGGTGATGGGGGACAACAGACCATCAATGAGAAGCAACAATACTGTGATTTGTCCTGTGACCTCAGAAGATGTAGGAAAGTCAGGTAAGGAGAAGCAGAAAAAAACAGTCATCGCTGGGGTATGGAGGCTTGAAAATGCCTGACACATGTGAGGAAGGCTGACAGAACAAAAGAGGCTGAGACACTGGCAGGATCCAGCTCTTAAAGCGTCTTAGACATGGCGCTGGGGAATAGAGACCAAAGGGAGCCACTGAGGGTTTTGGAACTGGGGAGAGATGATAAAATGTGCACGAGAAATGAAGATGGGATAGTGCAGATCACTGGCAGGCCCCAGACAGACCACTGTGGGCCTTAGGGCTGGGGAGGGTGATGACTGGCCTCCCAAGAGGGAGTCCTCTTCCTCTCTGTACCATCTGCAGTGTGACAGCACCAGGTGAGCTTGAGCTAGCTGGGACGTCTCTGCGCCTCAGTGTCTGCTGCTGAGTAGTGGAAATGGACCTTGACAAGGTTGGAATGTAGATTTAATGAGCTAGGGGTTGTCACCTTGAGGGAGGTCATGAATGGAGGCTATTACCCATGGGTGCCAGCCTTGAAAGTCTCCCACAGCTTGTCACCTATTCTTGCAGAGGTCTTGCGTCTGAGATGTCTATGTCATAGGCTGAGACCTTAGTGGGCAAAGGGGTCAGCACACACTCATCCTGGCCAACACCAACAAGGAACTTCCTTTTCAGGAAGAAAACAGCCACTGAGTTGAGCGTGTAACGTGTTAATTCCTTTAACCCTTTCAGATGACACTGTGTAGTAAGTTTTATTCCCATTGTGTCAGTGGGAAACAAGACATAAATCAAACAATGAGCTCAAGGTCATACAAAGCCACAAAGTTCTAACTCTAAAGTGTGATGGTAGCGAGTCTCCTTATTAGTTAGTGTAAATGGCATCTTACTATAAAGGAAATCT
This sequence comes from Nycticebus coucang, assembly GCF_027406575.1. Taxonomy (NCBI): domain Eukaryota; kingdom Metazoa; phylum Chordata; class Mammalia; order Primates; family Lorisidae; genus Nycticebus; species Nycticebus coucang. The sequence continues at coordinate 83,286,431 of NC_069787.1, read as the reverse complement.
GTGGTTGTTAGATACAAACCAACAGGACGGAACTGTTCTTTCATACCTCATTCCCCGGGTCAGTTATTCAATCATTTCACATACATTAGAAGATGTTAAAAATTAAGTTATCCTTGGGAACAGAAGTATGAGCACAATATTAACTGCAGGATTCCTTAAATTCTTGCTAATGGTTATTAAAGTAATGGTGATGGCTAATTAGCTGGCTGTGAGTGTTATTTCATTCTGTTAGCTTTCACTGCTTCATTCTTAGTCTAGGACAACAGTGATGTCCCAGCTTCACCACTTGCCATACAGTTACAGGACGTAGGTGATGGAACTATCTATCCCCCCAGGTGCACCTGTGGTGGTCACTGTGCTGGCCGTGGTGGGAAAGATCGCCACAGCTGCTGCCTTAACCATTACCTGCATGTACTCTGCTGAGCTCTTCCCCACTGTCATCTCGTAAGACTGCCTTTGTGGCCCCTGCTCCTCTGCTCCAGAAACTCTGCTTGTGACCATCCCACCCTTTCACAAACAGCTAGGGGCTGGCTCCAGGACAGCAGTGCTGGGTGGAGCCCAGGGAAGCTAGAAATCCAGCCCAAGCCCTCCAGTTGTCCCCACACTGAGGGAGGACAAATAATGGAAGTAGGCCATGCCCTGACCCTGCCAGGACTTCTAAGAGTGAATGGACTTCTAAGGGGAATGGTGCTCAGGAAGTGCAGCCTTTTACAGGTGAGCAGGAGTACAGCAGCAGAGAGAGAGAGGCCCGGAGGAGGGAGAGGCAGCAAGGAGCAGGAATGCTGGATAAGCTGTGTTGTACTCATTTGCCACCTGTAAGAAAGACTTGGACCCCACTTCAGGTATAAATCAGATGGTGATTTATTACACCTGTGCAGGCGGGCCACTGCCCAAAGGCGAACAGCCCTGAAGAGAAAAGCCGGCTGTCTTTTATACCATTTTTGTGCTGTCGTGGCAAGCCAAGAAAAAATAGAAGCAGAACGTGGCATTGGTTAGTTCAGGGGTGGGGTTACAGAGTTGGTTCAGGGGGGCTACAGCATGGTGGTTAGCACGAGGGTGAGGTTACAGCGAGTCGGGAGGTTTGGCACCGGTTACAGTGAGTCAGGGGGTTACATCATGGCAGCTGGCATGGGGACAAACTTGGCTTGGGAAATTTTGCTTGAGTAAGCTTTCCACTATTGTTAAGCCATTGCTAGGGGGTTGGGGTAAGTTCTACCATTGTTTTACCTGTTGCTAGGAGTTCTTGGGAACTCAGGGAACTTCCTTGTTCTATTCTGAAACCTATTTGAGGAATTAACCCAGAGATGCATGGCCAGGCCCTGAAGGATGACGTTGAGGACCTGGAGCAGAGGCCCCATCTACAGTGAGCTGCTGGCTTGCTCTGCAGCCAGGATGTGGGGCCTCATAGTGGCCACCCCTCTCTGTATGCCAAGGCCCACACCTTGCCGTTAGTCTGTGGTTGCTAACAGGCCAATTTAGGACCCTCCAACCTCTGTGATGTCTGGCTGACTTTGGGTCAGTTTCTCCCTACTTTGGGGTAGAAATGGTGAGAAATTGCCAGGGGACCAATTCCTAGACAGCCAGTGACAGGCTTCTGCTGCCTCCAAGTCCCCTACATCATTGCCCCAAGAAAAGGAAATAGACCTCTACAGGAAGAACCTCCTGCCCAGGGCTGGCCTTTGTGAGCAGCACATACTTGTGACTGAGGTCTCTCAGAGCTAGAAAATCAGCAGCAGGGAGCAGCCAAACATCCCTTGGCCAAGGACGTGGGGACAAGAGCAGCCTTGCTCATGGAGGTAGCACACCTCACTGTGGCCCACCACCCACCACAATCCCAGAAGTGTCTCAGACAGGACCTCCTCCTTGCCTCCCCCTCGTCATCCCCACAACTCTCACCATCACAACCTGGAAAAAGAGCTTACCCTGCCACTGCCCCATTGCCCCAGCTGACCTCCCACCAGGCAGAAGCTTCCATCTCCCTTCCCACAGGCACCCAGCTTGAGAAGGTTTCTTTCAGAATGTGTGTCTCTTTCACCTTGCTCACCTTCCCCTACACAGCCTGGAGTATGGGATGTGTGCTGCTGGACAAGGCCTCTCAATCCAGCATGGAAGTGCCCAGCTCCTCTCTTTCACACAAATATTTCCTACTTAGAGCTCCCAGCTTCCAGGTGATGGGCAAAAGTTCTGTTTAGCTTCCCACTGAAAACCCATTCACAGAGTCCTCTTACGGAATACTCACAAGTCTTTCTTGACACAGTGTGTCACCTGGGCTGAAACTGCCAACTTGTGGGGAAAAAAAAGGAAAGAAAAGAAATCTTACTGGAGTTAGATGATATCTCAAAGTAGTTTTGATTTGCATTTCTCTGATGATTAAAAATGATGAGCATTTTTTCATATGTCTGTAGGCTGTGTGCCTGTCTTCTTCAGAGAAGTTTCTCTTCAAGTCCCTTGCCCAGCCTGCAATGGGATCATGTTCTTTTCTTGCTTATACGTTTGAGTTCTCTATGGATTCTGGTTATTAAACCTTTGTCGGAGACATAACCTGCAAATATCTTCTCCCATTCTGAGGGCTGTTTGCTTGCTTTGCTTACTGTGTTCTTGGCTGCCAGGAAGGCTATGTTAACCAGTGTGATGAAAATGTGTCCAATGGTCTATAAAACCAGCGTGTGGTGCCCCATGATCGTATTAATGTACACAGCTATGATTTAATAATAAAAAAATAAAGATGAAATGTGAAATAATTAAAAAAAAAAAAGAAAGAAAAGAAATCTCTGGGTAAAAGCAGGGAAAGGATCATTTTCCTTTCTTAGAGTTTTCTGCTCTAAGAAGTGCACATCTGCTGCCTTTGCAGAATGACCATCACTCCCAGGAAGTGACTTAAAGGGACACTTTATGAGCAGAACATGAATGAAAAAGTTTCACCTAGTGACACTTTGGGTGAATCTTTGTAGACCTTTTCTTTTCTTAGGATTGAGGGCAATTTCTCTTTGTATTTAAAAGTGTTTTGTAGCTTGTTCTGCTTAGTGGGTAGATGTCCTTTAGCAGTGGCTGATAGCAGGTGAGCAGCTGAGACTCTGGGCCCCAGAGGAGAAAATGTGCTGTCCTGATCTGCTCTCTGCCCTCAGGAGTACCACAGGAAGGGGCCCTACTGGGCTAGACCATAGCCAATATGTGCCAAACTGTGCCTGTCCTCCAAAGGGTGTTATTGAACATAGGCCAGCACAGATTTGGGGGACACACAAGCAGTGAACCCATGTCCAGTGGACCCAGGTCTTCATGCTGTGTTTAGCTTCGTGGGAGCTGGCGCAGGACTCAGATCTCATTCTCAGGACATTGGTCTCCTACTCAACCTCAGCATTCCCATTGTAGAATGGGCAGTTTAATAGTGCCCTTTACACTAAACCTTGAGAATTCTAATCTCACATGCTCTGGAGCTCTGCCTCACTCAATCACCTTCTAACTCACTCACCAATCTGCCAGGAAGATCCTACGTCACTTGCCCTGCATGCTGGGCTCAAAGATCCACAGTTACCGGTAGCTGTCATAGGGTTCCCCAGAATCTCGGGAGAAGAGCCAGAAAGAAGAGAGGACATGGTGGCAGTAAACAAAGCCACTGGTCCAGCATATAAGGCAGAGGGCCCTGCTGAGGGCAGGTGGAGAGAGCACAGTACACCAGGTGGTCACGGGAAAACCAGGTTATGCAGACCAATTCCCTTATATAGACCAGTGGTTGATTTTGGTCTGTAAACCCCCTCTCTGGTTGCAAGCATACACTTTTTGAATCTCATTCTGCAGTCCCTCTTTACTGTCCCCAACCCCAAAAGGGTCAGCAGACCCCACCAGTCCTTGCCCCATTAGGGTAAGGGGATTTGCTGCCTCCTTACAATGTAAAAGGGCTTTCTTCTCCCACAGTCTCCTCTATGGGAGAAACTCCCGCAGCACCCCCGCTGGAGCCTTCCCCTCCCCAGTTCTCAGCCCCAGCATCTCACCTCTGGTCTTGGTCTCTCATGAACCTCAAGTCTAAAGGAACGACACGATCCTCTCCCTTCAGGAGGCACCTCCCAGGGAGAGAGCAGGAGGAAGTGTCCGCCCCTTTCTTTTCTATGTCCCAAACTGAAGCTAGAAGTCTTTTTGGGCAGTTTTGGTGATGTTGCGGGGGTGGTGGTGGTGGTGGTGGAAAGGGCAAAGGGAGTTTAACAGAGTTTTTCTAGCTCAAGGGCCAAATTGGGACCTCAATACTTTAGCAGGATCTCAGGCTGTAGAAGCTTTTTACTGATTGATGTCTTAACTGGCCTAAGGCAGTAGGCCAAAAACCTATAAATTTATCAAAAATAACTGAGGTGGTCCAGGACCCAGAGGAGTCACCTAGGGCATACTTGGAGTGACTCAGAGTCCTTCTGAATCTATATCCCATTTGACCCCTCAGCTCCAGAAAACACCAGGGCAGTAAACATAGCCTTTGCCTCTCAGTCAGACCCAGAGTCAGGGACAGAGGAAAACCAGTGACTCCCTTGCCTGAGCTGATTGAAGCTAGAAAGACCAATGTGCCTACTGCAAAAAGAGACGCCATTGGAAAAGTGAATGCCTGAAGCTTGGTGCTGACAGCAAGCCCATACAGAAGATCTTGACACTGCCTACTGAAAGAAGCAGTGACTGGGATTGAAGGGGCTTGGACTCAAAAAAAATTAAAAATTAAAAAAAAAAAAACGACCCTGTAGGCAGGGTTGCAGAAGTGCTTTTTTTTTTGGGTGATGAGTCATGATGGATGGTCCTGCAGCTGGGAAGGATTCTGGAGGTTTGAGGAACCAGGTACAGTGGGGCTTGGAGGACCACATCTCTAATTTTGGACTGAGTTCTGAGGGCAATACTCACTGAATTTCTTTTTCCTTTAAGTTGGGGGAAGGCCCAGTAAGATTTGTATTTTAAAGATCTCGCTCTATCTGATGAATGTGTTGGAAGAGGGCAGAAGTGGAAGCAGACAACCCAGGCAGGACATCATTGCAGCAATAAAGTAATCAACAGCAAGCATTATCACCTCCTTTATCCTCCCAAGCTGCTGGTGAGGAAGTGGGCTGATGGTGCTGAAACTGGGAAGCAGCAGATCTCAGCCAGTGAGAAGGTGAAGCCTCTTTGATAATAGCACCTCTGGCCTGTGACCTGGACACAGGACTTGATTCTGGTCTCCTTTGTTTCTGCCCAGAAGATGCACCCTGGCTGCTGGGTGCCATGGCTGGGAGCCATGGGACCTCTGAGACTGAGACCAGTGCACTGAACACTGATGTTCCCTATGTCCCAGGTCCACAGTGTCAGGTACCTCCACACTTGCCAGCTAGCTGCTCATCTGTTTTGGCACTGTCCTCACTGACTCCAGCTCCAAGGGCCTATCCGCACCTGAACCCTGAGTCCCCATGAATGCAACACCATGTCGCTGGGTCTGTGGCTCTGAATATAGCACAGGACCCATGTGCTTAGTTCCTCTACTGGTGGCTCTCATTCCTTGCATCTCCCTGGCTGTGCCTTCTCTCCCAGGCCTGAGCCGGTATGGGGTGCCTCCGGCTCTCCATTGCTGCTTTTCCGGCAATACCCTTCCCTTTGCGGAGACTCCTCCTCTGGAAACTGGTCTCTCTCTTCATTGCTCAGGACCCACCTCAGGACCTCCAGGTCACATGGCCTCATCCATCTTAAACTCTGCTACGTGGCTTAGTGTCCTCTCTTCCACCAAAGACCCTGCCCTCATCTCCAGTGTCTCAAAAATGTCTGGCATGTAAGTGAATACATGAGTGAATCTATCATTCAACCTTCTCACTCTCTGAGCCCAGCCTCCCATCCTTCTGGCTTGTTTGCTCCATTATTCCCATCTGTCTTACTCAGCCTGAGCCGCTACAACAAAATACCACAGACCAGGTGGCTTAGAAATAGAAACGTATTTTCTCACTGTTCTGGAGGCTGGACGTCTGTGATTAGGTGCCAGAGTACAGGTTACATTGAGGGCCCCCTTCTTGGCTGCAGATGGCCACCTTCTTGCTGGTCTCTCAACAAGCATGGCCTTTCAAGGCTGTGTACACCTAGAGGGAGAAAGAGAAGTTTCTCTTTCAACTGGAATTTTTCTTTTTCTTTTTTACTTTGTTTTTGGAGGTGGGTCTAAGTTTCCTGGATTGGACCCAAACTCTCCACCTAAGGAATTCTTCCCACCTCTGCCTCCTGAGTAGGTGGAACTATAGGCACAGGTCACCACACCTGGCTTTTTCTCCTCTTCTTATAGGGCCACTAATTCCATCCTGAGGGCCCCATCCTCATGACCTAATTAACTCTCAATGGCCCCATTTCCAAGCACAACTACTTTGGGATTAGGGCTCTGTTGTGTGAAATGGGAAGACACAAATTTTCTTTCCACAACACCATCCCTATGCCTCATGGGCCTTCTAGTCTGTTGACACTTTTACATTCTCCCCACCTCTCACTGTCCTCTCTACCCAGATTAGGGGATGAAGACTATCATTTTAATTTCTTTTCAGACAAAGTGATCCTCTCTGTTGCCAATACCCTACACTAGAACCCTTTTACCATTCAGTTGTACCCAGCTAGCAAATCCACGGCAGCAGGTGAGCCCAATTGTCTGTCCTCCCTTTTCCTCCAGCCCAGACCTCCAACCATTGCTTCAGAGAATCACACAACAGATTCCTCAACTGGGTCTTTAAGCAGTGCCCAGAATTTCTCCTAGTTGATTCTAGTCAGCTTGTTGTCCAGCTCTGACCAGTGACTATTTCTAATCTCTGCTCTGCATCTCTCCCCTCTCCCTACCTTCTAGAAGATCCCTTCTCCTCCTTTCAGAGATGGGAGAAGCTATCACATGGCAGCTCCGCAAACTTCCTTCTCCTGGATCTTTAGCCTCTGCCTTTGCTCTCCCTTCTGCTGCAGTGAAGGAACTGTCCTGCACAGAGGTGGTGGTGATGCTGAGGCAGGCATGGCCCTTACCCCTGCTCCCACCTCTGCCTGCCAAGACCTGGGAGCTGCTGAAGGTCCCCCCACCTCTTCTCTATTTCCTCCCCCTCAGGCCAGTCAGTGGGGAGCCTGTGCACTGAATTTGCTTTTTCCTCCAAATTTCTTTGCAGGTGAGAGACTGCAGCTCCATCAGGGGTTTCTCTTGCTCCTGGAGATCTCCAGATGATCCAAGCATTAGTGTCAGGCACAGATGCTTCTGACAGTTGGGCTGACAGTTGTTCATATGGAACAAAGAAGTTCCTAGCTTCCCTGGTGGCCAGGCTGTGCCCAGGGCCTCCCTGGGGGCTAGCCATTGCCCTGCAGGATGGAGATAATGGGCCTCCCTGGAACCCTGGTTGCCTACCTCCTTGCTTTTGCTCTTCAGAGGTTAGGGGAATGGGGAGTATTCAGTCCAGATGTGCAAAAGGACCCTGACAGTAGCCTTTTTAATCTGTCATTAAGGGAAACAAAAATTATATCACTATTTCTTAGCCAAGATAATTAACTTCTGTAGCTTGTATGAATATTAACTCTGTGAACCCATATCTCCAAGAAACACTGTTTTTTTAGGCTATAAGCCTTCATCTCACTGAGATTATCAGAAATTGAATATATACTGTTTGGAATTCTCCTTTACCCAGCAATGGTTGCTTGTGTTATGAGGTCTCAGATGACCAAAGTAAATGGGTGCTCCCACACTAGTCATCAGCCTCACTTATGACTGCTAGGTGTTCCCTGTCCTACCCGCAGCCCCAGCCATGCTTCTGCTTAAGTCTGGGGAACTCTAGGGAGCCTGATGGCCCTACAACTAGCACTCAGGAGACCCACAGACATCAGAGTAGTGATAGTGTCAGATGGAGCATCTGATGCCCCAGACACCAAGAGGCCTGCAGGTCCTGCCCCCACATAAGTGAACACTGAACCCATATAAATTACCAACTAGCCACAAATAGTTTTTCTGTGATTCATACATTGATGAATTTCTTTAAATACAGTAAATCTGGTAATATTTATCTAAGTGTTTTAGTGCTTGTGTTATCTGTTGCTTATATCAGAATACCTGAAAGTGGGTATTTTATAAAGAAATGAAATTGGCTGGGTGCATTATCTCATGTCTGTATTCTTAGCACTTTGGGGATTCCACATCGGAGGATCACTTGAAGCTAGGAGTTTAAGACCAGCCTGGGAAAAATAGTGAGGCTTTATTTCTACAAAAAACAGGAAAATCAGCCAGGTATAGTGACATATGCCTGACATATGACATATGCAGTCCCAGCAACTCAGGAGGCTGAGGTGGGACAATGTGAGTCTAAATAAATAAGAAAATTTTGAAAAATTAAGAACCAAGAAAGGAAAGCAATTTTTTCTTTTCTTTCTTTTGTTTTATTTTTAAACTTCTAGAGGATGTTGGAGAAAAGGAATTTACTTCTTACATTTGTAGAAGTTGCCAAGTCCAGAGTTGAAGGGCCTCATGGGTGAGGGCCTTCTTGCTGGCGTGGGGACTCTCTGCAGAGCAACGGGGCTGAGCATGTTCACTCCCATCTCTTCTCCTATTCTCATAAAGCCACCAGATCCACTCCCATGAAAACTCATTAACTCAGGACCTATTCAGCCATTCACAAGGATGAAGCCTGGGGCCCTCATAATGTAGTCACAGGGCACAACCACCCCTGAAAGGCCTCACCTCTCCACACTGTCACACTGGGGATGAAGCATCAGTGAGTTCTGGTGGGGACAAACATTCAGAATGTAGCAGTACCCCAGTTTTGCTGCTGTCCTGAGCACATGCTGCATCTGCTGACCGGCTATCAGGCAGACCTGGGCCCAGCCTCCCTTGCTGCTCTTCCTTGTTCTCACTAGAGCTTCTCTGGGTGACACCTTGGACAGGGGTGAGAAGAAAAGAGCTCTTTGTTACTACAGCTTCAGGAAGCAGGGGTGAAGCTGGCGGGCTCCAGCAGTGGAAGCTTCGCTCAGAGGTACAAGGCTTTCCCTTCTCCAGTCAGGTCTGTCGGTCCCCCACTCCCCTAGTTCTTCCTTGTTCCAGGCTCTGAGCTGATCCCCCCACCCTACTGTCCCACCCTTTACCCCCAGGCACAGAGACTGGAGCCCTGGTCCCACAAGCTGGCAGAGAGGCTTACAGGGGAGATGGTTCAGACACAGGAAGCTCTGACTAGGCTGGTGGGGGAGTGTCACAGAGAGACAGAGCAGGGGTGGGACAGCAACTTCCAGCCATGGGGTCAGGAAGGCTCAGAGGATAGCTGACAACTGAGGGATGCCTAGAAGGCTGAGAACGTGTCCCTCAGTGGAGGGTGGGTGCTCTGGGCACAGGGAACAGTGTACAGAGATGCACGGGGCTGACTCATGTGGCGGTGTCCTCAGGCTGCTGTGCTTAGTCTATCCTTGGGGGCTGTGGCCAGTTCTGTCCATGGAGTAGAATGCTGCTCCTCACCACTCCTAGCCAGGCCAAGGACTACCCTGGACCATTGTGACACCAGTGGAACCCATGAATTCTGCTTCCAAGGTCTGGCTGGGTCTGGACTGTGGTCAGGTGAGCACTGGCTTTGGCTTGTGGTCCTAAATCCAGGGAGGAGGGACAGGGAGGGAGTAGAGGGTGACAATTATGATGACACCTAGCAACTGTGGGTCCACATTCACAGATGTAGAGAGGAAACCACTCCCCTATTTGGCAGTGGGGAATCTGTGGAAGGAGCAGGCTGCCCTCCCAGGAGCACGAGTTCTCAGGTGATGTAGCTGGCCATGTCCTGCCCTCAGGGGGAGGGCCACTCCTGACTATACCCTTCCAGGCCTTAGTTTCCTATTTTGTTCATTGAGAGTCCATGGGTTGGGCCTGTCCATCTGGCAGGGGAGCTTAGGGGTCAGAAGAGGGAGTGAGTGCTCTGGGGATTTCAGGCTATTAGGCCACTGTGGGTGTTCAGGTGGTGCTGGGGGGACATGGCAGAAACCCCTTCAGGGGAGGCCGGTACAGTGGGCTCTGGCGTGGAATGCAGGTCTCTGTGGGGAGAGCAAAGGTTTTCTCCCTCCCTCCCTGGAGGTCTCCTGCCCCCTCCCCCTACACTCTGCAACCTGACACAGGCACATGCTGTTTGTCTCCTCTGGCTGCTGGGACAAACTACCACCCTTAGGGGCTTAAAACAGCATAACTTTAAGGCCTTTTTTAGTTCTGGTGATTAGAAGTCCAAAACAGGGCTCACTAGACTAAAACTAAGGTGTTGACAGGGCTGTGTCCCTCTCTGGAGGCTCCATGGCAGAATCCTTCCTGGCATTTCTCAGCTTCTAGAGGTTGCTGGGCTCCTTGGCTCACAGACTCCTGTATCTTCAAAGCCAGCTGAGGATCTGTGTTATGCTACATTTTTCTGGTGCCAGCCTTCTTGCCCCACTTCCACATTTAAGGATCCTGTGATTGCATGGGGCCCACCCACATAACTTGAGATAGTCTCTTCATTTATTTGAAAGTCACCTGATTAGTAACTTCATTTTCATCTGCAAATCTAATCCCTTGCCATGTAAGATAACACAGTCACGTCCTAGAATGTAGATTTATCTTCAGGGAGATCATTATTCAGTCTTACTCATAGCACATGCAAGGCACACACTCCCCCAAACATGCTTTCCCTCTGTGTTCTCTGCCTCTTGTACACCTCCTATTTCTGCTGAGATTGAGGATCCTGAATTCAGATGAGGCAGGAGGTATAGGCAAGTGAAACAAGCACAATGCCCATTCCACTGGAGCTCTAATTGGAATAAACCAGAAGTAGCAGGACCTGGGCTAAGCAGAGCAGATCTTCAGTTCAGAGAAGGGCCCCTGCTCCCCTTTGCCAGTTGTTGCCATGTGGGCATGCTGTCCCACTGGCCAAACTTCAAAAAGAAAATGCTGAATTTCTGTGGACTCTCTATTGGCAGCTAATTCTCACTCTAAATGGGCTAGCCAAGGAAAATGTGTCTACAAGTTGGACTTGTCACCTTGGCAACAAGTTGGACCCCTGTCATGTGGATTATGGACCAGCAGAGTCACAGTGTGAGAGGCAGGCATCCCCTAAGTGTGACTGGTAGGACCTGGTGTTCCCAGACAGAAAGAGGATGTGTTCAGGGATGTGATTTGAGCCTGTGTCCTTGTGGCCAGAGAGTGTTCCATTCTCCATCCCCAGCCACCCAGCGCCAGAATGGAGTGCAGGTATTATGGAGGTGGGGGAGGGGAGGTTGAGACAGGTCCTAGCCCTAGCTGGAGCTAGCAAGCTAGCTTGGTAAGCAAGCCCAGGCGAGGTCCCTGGTGGCCAGGCAGTGGATTCTGTGGCTGCAACTTGTTCTCCTCCAAACCTCCCACTCTCTAGCCCATCCTTGTGCTATCCCCAGACAGACAAAGGCCCCTCCTAAAAGACTATTATGATCCTGGCATGCTGGGAATCTGCCAGGAGCTTGCCAGAAATGAGAATGTAGAAAGAACATGCCCCCCCCCCGTTTTTTTTTTTATTAAATCATAGCTGTGTACATTAATGCAATCATGAGGTACAGTGTGCTGATTTTATATACATGAAATATTTTCATCAAACTGGTTAACATAGCCTTCTTGGAATTTTCTTAGTTATTGTGTTAAGACATTTATATTCTACATTTAGTAAATTTCACATGTACCCTTGTAAGATGCACCATAAGTGTGGTCCCACTAATTACCCTCCCTCAACCTATCCTCCCCCTTCCTTTCCCCTCCCTCTCTCTTTTCCTCATACTAAGGCTGTATAATATTCCATGGTGTACATATACCACAATTTATTAATCCATTCATGGGTTAATGGGCACTTGGGCTTCTTCCATGACTTAGCAATTATGAATTGGGCTGCAATAAATATTCTACTACAAATATCTTTGTTATAATGTGATTTTTGGTCTTCTGGGTATATACCTAGTAGAGGAATTGTAGGATCGAATGGCAGGTCTATTTTTAGATCTCTAATTGTTCTCCAAACATCTTTCCAAAAGGAACATATTAGTTTGCATTCCCAACAGCAGTGTAGAAGTGTTCCCTTTTCTCCACATCCACGCCAACATCTCTGGTTTTGGGATTTTGTGATGTGGGCTAACCTTACTGGAGTTAGATGATATCTCAAAGTAGTTTTGATTTGCATTTCTCTGGTGATTAAAGATGACGAGCATTTTCTCATGTGTCTGTAGGCCATGCACCTGTCTTCTTCAGAGAAGTTTCTCTTCAAGTCCCTTGCCCACCCTGACATGGGATCACTTGTTCTTTTCTTGCTAATACATTTGAGTTCTCTGTGGATTCTGGTTATTAAACCTTTGTCAGAGATGTACCCTGCAAACATCTTCTCCCATTCTGAGGGCTGTCTGCTTGCTTTACTTACTGTGTTCTTGGCTGTGCAGAAGCTTTTTAGTTTGATCAGGTCCCAGTAATGTATTTTTGGTGTTGCTTCAATTACCCTGGGTGGGGGGGTCTCCTCATAAAATATTAGCCCAGGCCAATTTCTTCAACTGTTTTCCCTGCACTTTCTTCTAGTATTCTCATAGTTTCATGTCTTAAGTTTAAATCTTTAATCCAGTGAGAGTCTATCTTAGTTAACGGTGAAAGGTGTGGGTCCAGTTTCAGTCTTCTACAGGTCGCCAGCCAGTTCACCCAGCACCATTTGTTAAATATGGAATCTTTTCCCCACTGAATGTTTTTAATTGGCTTGTCAAAGATCAAATAATGGTAACTAGCTGGGTTCATCTCTTCTCTGATGTGACTGCATCCTAATACTTTTTCAGTTATGTGATTGTAAATATCTTCCCCCAGTTGTGGCTTGTCTTTGCCCTTTAAGGTTTTCATTTGTGAAATGCGTAAGTTTAATATGTTATGATTAACACAAAATAGCATAGCTTTGTGTGTGGGTGAAGAAATCTTTCCTTGGTATGTTCAGTAGCTCATGCTTGTATTCCTAGCATCCTGGGAGGACAAAGTGGGTGTATCATTCAATCCCAGGCATTTATAACCAGTCTGAGCAAGAGAGAAACCCTGTTTCTACTAAAAATAGAACAAATTAATTGGGTATTGCGGTTGGGCATCTCTATTCCCAGCTATGGGTGAACCTAAGGTAGAAGGATGGCTTGAACCCAGGAGTTTGAGGTTGTGAGATAGATTGGAATCATAGCACACTAAACTGGGCAACAGAGTGAGACTCTGTTTCAAAAAATATATAGTAATAATAAAAGTAATTTTTTAAAAAAGAAGTTCTTCAATTCTTCCTTACCTGAATGTCAGAAATATACTCCTTATGTTTTCTACCAAAAATGTTGTTCTTGAAATGTAGGTCCTTCATAGGGCTGAAATTTATTTTTATGGCGTAAGGAATTTAATTTTTTTTCCCATTTACTGATGTGTCATGCCACTTCCCTTCCAGATATCAAACCTTTATGTTTGCACAAATCTATTTCTGGGCTTTCTATTCAGCCATTCCTGTATTGATAATACATTGTTATAATTCATATATGATAAATTCTTATGATTGGCAGGGAAAAATCATTCCTCCTTTTTATTCTTTAGAATTCTCTTAAATATTTATACCCATTGTCCCTCTAATTATAATTTTTAGAATCACTTTGCCAAAATTATTTTACAAAAAATAAAATTTGCATTTTGACTAAGGTTGTACTGAACCAATAGATCAATAAGGGAAGAATTAACAGCCTTTATTCATGATCATGAGATATTTCTTCATTTATTTTTCTTCCTTAACTTGTTTCTGGAAGTTTTATACTTACTTTACACATAGATCTTACATACATTTTGAACCACTTAAATATTGCAATAAAGTTTACTCAACATGAAATTTACCATCCTAATCCTTGTTAAGTGCACAATACAGTGGCATTAAGTGCATTCACCACCTTCCATCTTCAGAACTATTTCATCTAATTTCATCTGAAATTCTGTACCTATTAAACAATAACATGTCTTTTCTTTGTCTTTCAACTGCTGGAAACTACCATCCTATTTTCTGTCTCTGTGAATGTAACTGCTTTAGGTACTTTATATAAGTGGCACCATAAATTTGTCCTTTTGTGATTGGTTGTTTCACTTAGCATGGTGTCTTTTAGGTTCATCCATACTGCAACATGTATTAGAATTTTATTTCTTTTTAACACTGAATAATATTTCACTCTATGTATATGTACCAAATTTTGTTTATCTATTTATGCAGCACTGGAAAATATTTGAATTGTTTCCACCTTTTGGCTATTGTGTACAATGCAGCTTTGAATGTGGATGTACAAATATCTCTATTTGAGCTCCTGCTTCCCATTCTTTTGTGTATATACCCAGAAGTAGATTGTTTGATCAAATATTAATTATGTTTTAAATTTTTGTGCAGTCATCATATTGTTGTTCACAGTAGCTGCAACAATTTTACATTATAGCAATACACAAGTATTCCCATTTCTCTACATCTTCACCAGCACTTGTCTTCCTTCATTTTTTTTTAAATAACTGTCACCCTATTGGATATCTTATACATATTTTGTTAGATGGCTTTTCAGTTATATTTCAATATTTTAAATGCTATCTTTATTTATTTATTTTTTACTTTTTTTATTAGTATTAGATCATAGCTGTGTACAGTAATACGATCATGGGGCACCATACACTGGTTTTATAAACAGTTCAACACATTTTCATCACACTGGTTAACATAGCATTCCTGGCATTTTCTTAGTTATTGTGTTAAGACAATCATATTCTGCATTCACTAAGTTTCACATGTACCCTTGTAAGATGCACCGCAGGTGTAATCCCACCAATCACCCTCCCTTTGCCCCAAAATGCTATCTTTAAATTATTTTTATGTTTTCAAAGATCTTTATGGTTTGAAATAATTTTCGAGTTATAAAAACAGTTGCAAAGAAATTCATAGAATTCCCCATTTGTCCTACACCCAGCTTCCCATTATGTTAGCATCCTACTTATCTAAGCCAAGGAATTGACTCTGACACAATACTATTAAGTAATCTAAAGACTACATTTGAACATGGCCAATTACCCTACTAAGTTCTTTCCCTGGTCTGAGACCCAAACTTCATTTAGTTGTCATGTCTTCCTAGTCTCCTCCAATCTGGGAGAGATCTCCAGATTTTTCATGCTTTAAAATTTTTGAAAGGTACTAGTCAGTTATTTTGTAGAATGCCCCTATGTTTGATGTTTTCTCATGATTATATTAAGATTAGGCACTTTTTGGGGTAATAATACCCCAGAAGTATATCATACAAAAGGATATATTATGATGTTAATGAGTCCCATTACTGGTGATTTTAAATTTTTTTTTTTTTTTTTTTTTTTTGAAACAGAGTGTCACTCTGCAGCCCTGGTTGAATCAATGCTATTGCCTCAGCCTCCCAAGTAGCTCGGACTATTGGCTAATTTTTCTATTTTTGGTAAAGACAGGATCTCACTCTTGTTCAGGCTGGTCTTTACTCCTGAGCTCAGACAATCTACCCTCCTCGGCCTCTTGCAGTGCTAGGTTTGCAGGTATAGGTGTGAGGCACCACACCAGGCTGGCAATTTTAATTTTGATCACTAGATTAAAGTCCTACCAGCCAAGTTTCTTCACTATGTAATTATTTTCTCTTTTGTAAATAACAGGTATCTTATGGAAGATACTTTGAGATTATTCAAATATCTGTTTCTCATCATATTTCCATCCTCTAATTTTAATATGCATCAATGATTTTTTTCAAAAAAAGATATAACTTTTATTTTCCATGGATTTTAAAGATACTTTGCTACATAGTTTATGTATTTTTATGAGATACTTTTTCATTTGTATGAAGTTCAACCATATACAATTTCAAGGTGATATGCTTGGTAGTGTATCTATAATCTTTAAAAAGTTTAGAGTTTTTGGAATGTACAGTATATGAGGTAAAATCAAGATTACGTTAAAAATTGTTTTCTCCTCTGCACTAATTTTGCAGTGAGGCTCAAATGGAAAGTACACTATTAAATGACATTTACTATCAAAAATAGGAAGTTCATTTGAATTACTATAAAAAACATAAGCCACTGTAACTTGACACAGTGGCACATTTAACCATTTTAGACATTCGACTATATAGAAATCTCGGGGCTATTACACTCAAAACTCTTTTGTACTGCCAAATGTGGCACTTTAGAGAAGTTTCTAGAAAGCAAACACAATCACTGTTCTTTTGGGGAAAGGTCATTACCGTATATATAAGATACCAGATTTAAATAAAATGTAAACATACAATATATTATAGTGACAGGTCATTCTTACCACTCAGAAAGGCCAAGTTTATCCATTTCTTTTTTGAACAAAGGTTAATGTTTTTTCTATAGCACAGATCATTTGACATAAAACAATTACACTACATGCCCATTCTATTATAAGGGAAATTCTTCAGAGATTTTTCAAAGCACAAAACATACATTGCTTTTTTCCAGGACTGACAGAAGTGCTTAGTAATCACTAAAATGCTGACCTCGGCAACTAAAGATTAGTGATTCACTATCCTAAAATTCAAATAAATTAAAAAGCTAGTTACAGGTGTTTCATAGATAACTGGTATTATAAAACAAGAATTTTTACAAACTATATTACTACTGGTAGTCATTGACATCCAGGCAAGATGTACATTGTGATACTTGACAAGATTCAGTCTGATCATCCAATAACTCACAAACGCAAGCTCACGAAACATTGATGATTACGCAATTGCAAAGTGCTCTATGCAACATTAACCACATGCAATCAACACTTTGGAACAGTATCCAAACAGACATTATACATTAAACATTAGTTGTTTTTTTTTTTTTTTTAAGAAAGAAAGCAGCTTGAAATTTACTGGTGCAAATTAGTTTGTCTTCAGATTTGGTGCCTCAAACAAAAAGGTTAGGTTTGATTATGAATTCTGATGGTGATGGCAGTAGTTATGGGAGAAGCAGCAAAAACTTGCAGGAGTTCTTCAAAATAAGCCTACGCTAGATAGATGGAGTGAGCTGTGTGTGTTATACAATTTCCACACAGTTTATATATGTGCCATATGTGAACGTGTACATCTCTATACACATACATATATATGAATAGTTCAAAGGTCACAAGAAGCCAAATATGCTTGAAATTCAATTGATTTTTATGATTATTTTTTAAAAAGTAACTATCTAAAAGTCCTCTGTTCTTTTCCATGTCCTTAAGGCCTGAAAAGTTACTTTCTGAGCAAACATTAAAATATTTTTAGGCCAAATAAGCTGTCTGTACTTTATTTAAATGACTTCTCTGTGGATTCATGAATATATACTTGTAATGAAGAACTCCACATTTATCAGACAAGAAGCTTTTGTCCATGCATATTCATCCAGTTTTTGTTTGCTAAGCCCCTCCAGTTACTCATCATAATCCCACTTACCAAATAATTAAGACAAATGAGGAGGCAGAAATATAGCACTAGATTGCTTTCACAGCATCCGACTTTAACATTTTCATATAAATGTATTAGTGTAAATTCTAGTCGTTCTGAATTTTTTACTTGCTAATAATTTTAAAAGAAACAGATCAGGTTATTACACTCATGCTGACTGGTCAGAATATCAATTATAAATTGTTTTCTCTTAAAAAGTTTGTTTCACAGGAAGGCATATCGAGAAAAAAAGGGGGGGAGGAAAAAAGTCCCAAACAAACAAAACCCCCAAATTTGATACTTCTGTGGCTTGCATTCTAATAAAGTGCCAGCCTCTACCTAACAATGTAAGCACTGAAAATGGAGGAAATGATGTGCTATAGTCTCAATGCCAGTGCTGAATGCTACTGTTTTTGTAAAAGCAATACAGAAATAATTTTAGTACATGACAAAATAAAATGTAATACAGCATTAAAAATAAAGTTGTATTTTCACTTGATTACGAAGTACTGAATGATAAAGGCAATCAAAATGAAAAAGAAAGTGAACAGCCCAAGGATGACGGCCGCACACTGCTCATTGGTGAGCGCCTGCTGGGCCCTTGTGCTTTCCACAGTGTCTCTGTTGGTGCTGGCTGATGGCTCAGTCCTCTGAGAGATGAAGAGAACGGTGGTGCTATAGGGACCAACGAGGTCCTGGTGCCCCACAGGGTCTTGGCATTGGCGGATGGCACACACACGGAAGTGGTATTCACAGTTTAGCTGAAGACTGGAATACCAAAATGAAGAGTCAGGAGCTTTGTAAATCTGTTTGAATTCCGAACCTTTTCCCACCATAACTTGAAGACTGCAAATAACTGGATCACCTTTCATTGGCTGTAAACATTCCCATGTAATTTCACAAATGTGATCGTTTATTTTCTTTATTTGGGAGGATTTCAAGGCAGCCGGGACAGATTTTGGAGTAGTAAAAATACATTCTTGAGAGAGGGGACCTTCTCCAGCTTCATTACAGGCTTGAATACAGAATTTATAGGACATGGACTCATTAAGTCTTTGTATTTTGTGTGTATGACACGGTCCTCTGTATAAGGATACAAACCTTCCATTTTTATCCTCCATCTGAAGGTGGTACTGAATAGAACCTGTTGACAATGTCTTTGGGGTTCCTTCTTCCCATTTCAGCTTAAGGTTCTGGTGGCTAAAGGCAATGCATTCCAGACGAGGTGGATCAGGAGGGAACGGCTTAGTTTTTAACTTTATCATATGGCTGAACAGACCAGCTCTAAGGCTAGTCAAGGCTTGAATTCGTATTCTGTATGTTGTGTCTCGTTGCAGATTGTCTATAATATAGGTCGTGACCTTTCCATTGTCAAGGGCTGTTTATCTCCAAAGTCTATGCTGTAGGCAAGGATTTCTGAACCATGGTCACAAGGCTTTTCCCAGCTTATCGCAAGGCGAGTAGAAGGGGAATAATGAGGCTCTTCTATATCATCATCATCATTTATTTCTTGAAGACAAGTCACAATAGCAGGAACTGATGTTGGAGTCACACAGGCTACCACTTCACTGAAAGGGCCTGCACCCATAGCACTCAGAGCCTGGACTCTGCAATAATATGTAGTTGCTGGTGAAAGTCCTTTTAATTCATAACTAAGACCAGGCCCACAGTAACATATCTGCATACTTCCTTCAACTTCTCCCCACTCCAGTCGATATTCAGTGACATCTGTTCTATTACTCAAAGGAACCTCCCAATTCACTTGTGCACACGTTGCAGATCTGCATGTCACTTGAGGGGGGGTTTACACTGATCTGGTGGCCCAGGGGCTGTAGTAACATCATATTTTTCTGAAAATGGTCCAAACCCCATTTTGTTAGCAGCATGCAGTCTGAAGCTGCTTGTCTTTCCAGGAAGAAGGTTGCTCACTGTACATTCTAATTCAGTACCTTGGTAAATGTCTCTGGGTTCATCTTTTTCTATAGGACACATTTCCACACCATAACAGGAAATGGGTGATCCACCATCAGCCAGAGGGGGTACCCATCGTAACTGTATTTCTTTTGCTTTGGGTCTACCCTGTAATCTGGGAGGGAGGCATGGGCCAGGAGGCACAGCTGGCGTCTGCACCAGCAAAGATTCAGAGACCGCACTCTGTCCTCCATCACTGATGCAGTAAACCCGTAAACAGTAGAAACAGCCAGGATTCAGACGATCTCAGAGATGTTCCCTGGTAGGGCCACTGTATATCATATCCCATTTGTTTCCATTAGAACTTTCTGCCATTTCCACTACATATTTATTAATGGCTGCCCCTCCATTATCTTTTGGTGGATCCCAAGTAATTTTAAAACTGTGAGAATGGATCTTTCCTTTAACTGAAGGCTTAACAGGTACTCCTGGTTTATCAGGGCAGGTAGTAAATTCTACTACTTCACTTGGATTACTTTTGCCTTCTGAATTGTAAGCAATAACCTTAAATTTATACTTAGTACTACCACTGAGATTTTTCTTTTTTTTTTATTAAATCATAGCTGTGTACATCAATATGATCATGGGGCACCATACACTTGGTTCATAGACCATTTGACACATTTTCATCACATTAGTTGACATAGCCCTCCTGGCATTTTCTTATTTACTTTGCTAAGACATTTACATTCCACATTTACCAAACATATACCCTTGTAAGATGCACCACAGGTGTGATCCTTTCAATGCCCCTCCCTCTACTCACCTCCCCCCTCCCTTCCCACCCTTTCCTCCTTCCCCCTATTCTTAGGTTGTAAGTGTAAGCAAGATCTTCTCCATTGTATTTGGACTTAAAACCATATCCTGAAGTTTCTTCCTCCATCTCTAAAATGTAAGAAATTCCTTCATCTGATGGCGTTCCTGAGGGTTTACTCCATTGTAAGGATAACCAAGTAACTCCAGCCTTTGTTAACACAGGACTTGCTGGTGTAGAAGGGGCACAATCTGAGGTGTAATACAAGACTTCTTCACTAAAACCACTTGTACCATAGTCATTTTTGGCAGATAATCTAAATTTGCAGCCCATTGCTGGTGACAGTTTAGTAATTTTATTTTATTTTATTTATTTATTTTTAGTTAAATCATAGCTGTGTACATTGATATGATCATGGGGCATCATTCACTAGCTTTACAGACCATTTACCAAGTTTCACATATACCCTTGTAAGATGCACCGCTGGTGTATTCTCACCAATCCCCTTCCCTCTACCCCCTCCCCCCTCCCCTCCCTTTCCCCCTTCCCCCTATTCTTAGGTTGTAACTGGGTTATAGCTTTCGTGTGCAAACCCTAAATTAGTTTCATAGTAGGTCTGAGTACATTGGGTACTTTTTCTTCCATTCTTGAGATACTTTACTAAGAAGAATATGTTCCAACTCCATCCATGTAAACATGAAAGAGGTAAAGTCTCCATCTTTCTTTAAGGCTGCATAATATTCCATGGTGTACATGTACCACAATTTATTAATCCATTCATGGATCGATGGGCACTTGGGCTTCTTCCATGACTTAGCAATTATGAATTGAGCTGCAATAAACATTCTGGTACAAATATCTTTGTTATGATGTGCTTTTTGGTCTTCTGGGTATATGCCCAGTAGAGGGATTACAGGATTGAATGGCAGATCTATTTTTAGATCTCTAAGTGTTCTCCATATCTCTTTCCAAAAGGAATGTATTAATTTGCATTCCCACCAGCAGTGCAAAAGTGTTCCCTTTTCTCCACATCCGCGCCAACATCTCTGGTCTTGGGATTTTGTGATATAGGCTAGTCTCACTGGAGTTAGATGGTATCTCAAAGTAGTTTTGATTTGCATTTCTCTGATTAAAGATGATGAGCATTTTTTCATATGTCTGAAGGCCGCGTGCCTGTTTAGTAATTTTAAATTGTTTCCGTGAGCCCATGTAATACTGATAAAATTCTCCATTTCCTTTTCCTTCATCCCATTCTAAAATAAAGCTTTGGATTTTTGAACCATTGTCACTTGGTGCCTTCCACTGCAAAGTGAGTGACTTTTTGGTCCGATTGGCTATCCTTGGTGGATTAGGTGTATCAGGTTCACAGCTCAAGGTAGTAAAGCTTTCAGCTTCTGAAGGAGTTCCCTTTATAGAATTGTATTCTGCCTGGACTTTTGCGTGGTAATCTGCGGCTGGCTTGAGATCATTTAAAGTGATGCTTGTTTCTTCTCCTACATAAACACTTTTGTACTTCCCATATTTTCCAGTATTTGAGACCAGATCTTCATAACCATAGAGCTCTGGTACAGTAGATTCATCTGTTTCACCATTCACAAAGCTGAAGGGTGGGGACTAAGTAAGTACTACTGTCCTTGCCTGGATATCTGAGACCACCGGTTTGATAATGTTGGAAAGAAGTGCTTCAAATGCCTTAGTTTCTTCATCTTTTTCTTCAATTTCTGTGTCAACTTGTGTACCACCTTTCCCCTTCCCTGATTTGTTTTTTGCTGATCCTGTGTTTACACCACTAGCATTTGCCCTTTTATAAGTCCATTATGTTCATTTGTGGGAGAAGGGCATTTCTGGGCTGATGATGGTGGACTGCTCATTTTATCTTTCTGTGTTCTTTGGTGATCCTTTAATTTTTTCTGCAAACGTTCATACGTTTTACTAGATCTTTCATCTCTAAAGTTGGATCTTCCATGTGTAGAGTGAGCCTCTACATCTCCATGGACTTGTGAAAACTGATACTGTGGCATATACTCTGTGGCCATTATCTCCATCTCCAGTCACTGGTGAGTACATATGACGTGGTGGAGGGGGCATCATGGTTGGGACAGGACTGAAACCAGGCAGGGGAGGGTGTGAAGAACGGTGAATGACCGTGTGACCACCAGGGTGAAACTCTGGTGCCTGAGGAACCACAACAACTCTTGGAACACCATTGTCTTCAATAACCTGTGGGACGTATCCAGGAGGCACAGAACCATTTGGGGACATCATTGGAACCTGAGCAGGACCTTGGTATGTGGTAAAGACCGTCACTCCTAAAGGTGCTGAGTAGGCAGTGGGGGGTAGCTACATGATTCCTGCTGCAAAAGTGATGTCTGTGCTGTAATGCACTGAAACTGTCCATCTTCTCTTCTTATTGTAAAGGCTTCCCCCGCGTTAACTTGTACCAAAATAACCCGTTGTGTTCCATCTGCACTTACAATAGGGGCAGACAGAAGAGAAATATCACTGCTTAAAATCTGGGTAGTATCCAGTGGGGGTGGATGTTCTGCCATTATCAATAAGACATTAATATACTGGATAATGTTCCAACTCTCCGACTCACGCCGTTCTGAGGCAGAGGAAGGCGGCTCCCCCGGCGCCTCTTCGGGTTCCTGAACGTTCTCGCTCCACCTCAGCGACACAGCCGGCTCTCGGGCTCGCCGTGGCCGCGGGCGCGCTGACTGGGAGGTGTTTCCCGCAGTGACGGCGCCGCCTCAGCCCGGCTCTTCGCTCCCTCTCCGAGTAGCTCCCGCTTTCTGCTTCACCCGAGGGACCGCGAACGCCGCGGCCGCCGTGCGTACTGCGGAGCCGGGCGGCATCAATGATTTCTCCTACAACGGTCATAACTGTGGTGCTTGCCAAATGGGGATATTGTATTTCTATCATTCCTTCTACATTAATTATTGTAGAATTCCAAAGTAATGAAAAGCTGTCTCTTTTTTCTTATTTATTCAATTATTTATTTTTATTGTTATGGATTCATGTATTCATCATATGAGTTACACTGTATTACTATTATTTTGTTGCTGAAATTGTCCTGCACTTGGCCCCTGGTGACTCCTTCAGTTTGGATCCTGTCTCCTCTTGACAGGCCCCCATTATTAGGGGCACCACCATACTTTCTGGCACCACAAGATATTTAATAATTACCTTGTACTTTGCCTACTCCAGCCTGGAATCAACCATTTCTCTAAACAACCCTGTTCTCTTATTTAGTAACTAAGATCTGAGTACAAGGCGTGCTCATTGCTGCCAAAGTTACTGTGTCTAGACCAGTGCAATGGGCAGAACTAGAAATTATCCATGGATACATCTCCATATCTGTCTATCATGAACTTCATTCTGATACCTTTCATTTGAATCCAGTACCACACTCTTCATTTTTTTTTTTTTTGGCCCAGGTTGGATTTGAACCCACCACCTCCGACATATGGCGCCCTACTCCTTTGAGCCACAGGTGCTGCCCCACACTCTTCATTTTCATTGTGGACTTCCCCGTACTTACTTGTAACACCTTTGTCTGATAGAAACCTAGTTCTATTATCTACAATACAGTTACTTATTTACACTTAAATCCAGTCTACACATAAAGTAGTTTCAGACTTGCAAACCCATCGTATGAAAAATTCACTCACAGGGTAACAATATTTGTGTAAGGAGGTCTTTTCATCCTTCGGTTTCCAATATATAATAAATAGGCTGCTTTTCAAAGTTACCTGGGTTAGTTCGTTTATTCCCCACCCTCTTCAATGTGATTATGGTGTTTCTTTGTATTACAGTTACATTTATTTGTTACTGTTTGACTCTCCTCTTCATCCTTGTTGGTTTTAATCAATTGCTCTAAGAGTCAGAATTACACAAAAAGCTTTACTTAGAGAAAGGTCCATCCCTTCCCATCCTAGTCACCCCATTCTTTTCACCAATTCCCACCCACTCACCCTCATAGATAACCAGTGCATTAGTATGTGACTTACTCTTGTATTTTTTTCACAACCAAGCAATACACATTCTTTTATTTCCTCATTTATTATATGAAGGGTAGCTTACTATAGATACCATTGAGCAAATTGATTTTTTTTACTTACCAACATGGCCTGAAAACTGATTCCCTATCAGTTCATTAAAATTTTCCTTATCTTTTTTGCAACATCATAATATTGTACTGTGTGGATATACCACACTGTTTATTTAACCTGTCTTCTATATATGAACTTTTAGGTTGATTCCAACAGTTTAGAATACAATCAAAGCTGCAGAAAATAAACCAGTACACCTATGTTTTCTTGGAGTTGAAAGTGTATCTCCAGGGTAAATTCCCTGATGTGGAATTGCTAAGTCAGAAAGTAAGTGTATACAATATATATAGATTATCTTTCATTATTTTATTTTATTTTTGGTAGAGTCAGGTCTTGCTATGTTGCCCAGGCTGGTCTCAACTCTTGGCCTCAAGTGATCCTCCTACCTCTGCCTCCCAAAATTCTCTTTGATTACAAGCATGAGCCATTGTGCTTAGCCTTGTATGAATTTTTTTAGATGTGTCAGTGGTCTCCCAGACCACCCTTAGAACCATTTGCAGGCCTGAAAAGTTATTATACTAACTACTACAATTTATTACAGCAGAAGGGTATAATGCAAGGTCAATAAAGGGAAAAGGCACATTACATGAACTTTAGAGGATACCAGTTAACATTCAAATAGACCTCTTCCAGTGCAATTACACAGAATGCGCTTTCTCTTCTAGCAATGAGCTACAGCAAGATATATGAAATATTTTCTGCTAGGTAACCTCCTTGAGCCTAAAAGAATCCAGAGTTTTTACTGGGGATTGGTTACATAAGCACGCAGTGTCTTTAAGACTACCTACAGTGACTGAAATTTATGGCCTAATTTCAAACCTCAGGAAGG
Source organism: Nycticebus coucang (assembly GCF_027406575.1). Lineage (NCBI taxonomy): Eukaryota > Metazoa > Chordata > Mammalia > Primates > Lorisidae > Nycticebus > Nycticebus coucang. The sequence goes on along the minus strand of NC_069787.1, from coordinate 83,261,365 downwards.
AAAGGAGTTGTTCAGCATAAAGCACAAACTATCTAGACAAGTTGGTACATTGGTATTCAAGGCTCCAAGCAGGCAAAACACTCAATGGCAGCATAAGTCACTCAAGCAAACCTGCTGAGTGTCAAGACTGACAGTGTGCATACAAGTCAGGGTTAACTCTTTCTCACATATTAGATATTTCCAAATTTTCCTTCAGAAGGATTGTACCAGTGTATAGTCCCATCAGCAATGTATGAAAGAACTTAATTCCTTGCAGCCTCTCCACCAAGATGTGTTCTCATATTTCTAATTTTTGACAATGTGATAGGTGAGAAATGTTCTCTTGGTATTACTGTAGTTTGTATTTCTCCAATTTTGAGTGAGTTTGAAGATTTTTTCATTGAATGGTATATTTTATTTATTTATTTACTTAGATAGATAAATAGATAGAATCTCCCTCTCTTGCCCAAGCTAGAGTGCAATGACATCAACCTAGCTCACAAGGTTCAACTTGTGGGTTCAAACTCCAGGGTTCAGTGATTCTCTTGCCTCAGTTTCCAGAGGACCTAGAACTACAGGCTCCAGCCACAACACCCAGCTGGTTTTTCAATTTTTAGTAAAGTTAGGGGTCTCACTCTAGCTCAGGCTGATCTCGAACTCCTGAGCTGGAGCTATCCACCTGCCCCAGCCTCCCAAAGTGCATAGGATTGCATGTGTGAGCCACTGTGCCCAACTGAATGGTGTATTTTTACAAATTATATTTTATAATTGTTTGGTGCTCACAGAAATGCAATTGTCTCATATATATTCACATTATACACAGCTACATGATTAATTTCTCATGTTGTTTCTAACTGTAGTATCTTTAGGGTTTTATTATCTTTTCAATCTTTATGCTTTTAATTTCCTTTTCTTATTGCACTGGCGAAGGCCACCAGTTTAATGTTGAATAAGTGATTATTGGCATGTTTGTCTTCCCTCTTGTTTTAAACGAAATAATTCTGAGGTTTCCCTCATAGGACCTCAGGGGGTGGGATAGATTTTCTTTGTTAAAGGAAGTTGCAATTTTTCTTAGGATTTTGCTTAAAAAATGAATCATTGTTAAATTTTGTTGAATGCATTTTCTGCATCTAATATAATTATACACTTTTTCTTCATTAATCTATTCAATAAAATTGTTTCCGAGGTCTGACAATTAAGTTCACAAATTCCTCCTTAAAATCATGCTACATAACTCTTTGCTGAATATCACTACAGTCACCTTCAAAGTACCTCTTCTTGGGAGCTCTGCACTGATACCAGCACCTAGTCCACCCTTCAAAGCAATTTTGGAATTCTTTTTCTGGATGGCCATCAGAGTTGTTGTGATATTACCCTATATGTCAGGAATGTTATAAAATGTCTTTCTTTCAATACTTTCTTCATTTGGGGGTAAAGACAAAGGTTATTGGGGACCAGATCAGGTGAGTAGGGAGCATGTTCCAATACAGTTATTTCTTTACTGGCTACAAACTCCTGCACAGTGCAGCGTGAGCTCTTTGCCTTTGTTTATTGGTAAGCTTCTTGGGGACCATTTTTGCACACACCTTTCTCATGCCAAGATTAAGTTAAGATTTTCTTTTTTCTGTATTGAGGTTTACTTGGTCTGATATGCTTCTCAGAGTCAGTCAGAGATTTTGATACACAATTTCACATTTTTTTGCAATGTTTTTGTCCTTTCTGCTCATTACTAGCTACCCCGACTTCTCTTCATCATTGATTCTTTCTCTCCCTTCCATAAAACATTTGATCCGAGGAGGAGAGCAAGATGGCGGCAGAGTAACAGCTTCCTTGCGTCTGGGCACTGTGAGTCCGGGGAGATAGGACTCCAGGCATCTCTGGCTGGTGGGATCTGCCTATCATCACCCCTGCGAGGATACAGAGAGTCAGCGAGAGACTTCTGGACCCCAAGAGGAGGACTAAAACAGTGGAAAAATGGCAAGTGGTTGCGTGTGTTCAATCGGTCTCAACCCGCCCGAACTATAAGTTCAGTAGCAGTGAGACTGCAAACCGGAAAGGCCTTACCTGTGAACTGTTTTGGTGTCTTTGGACTTGGCACTCAGTTGAGCTGCCTTGGGGAGAGCCTGAGCGGGAATGTGGAGAACATTGGCCGTTGTCTAGGGCTCCAGTCTGAGCCGCTTAGCCAGACGGAGCTAATAGTGTTTGGCTGTGGGCCACAGGGTGCCATGGTGAGCAATCTGCCCCGGCAAGCTCCGCCCTCAGGGTTGCAGAGCTAGAATCGGGTGGGAGCTGGTAACCCAGCACCAAGTAGCCTAAGGGTGGGGTCTGAGCCACCTTGCAGCCCTAACCCTCAGGGGCAGAGTGAGACCAGTTTTGGCACACTGGGTAAGTGGATAGCCACTTCAGCAGTGATTCCAGCAACAAGCACTTTACTGGGAAGGCTTCTGCTCAGCAAGTTTACAAGTTCAAAGTCCCTTTTAAGTGGGCTGAAGAGAGATTTAGGGTGTCTACCTGCTGGGGTTTGATAAATCAGCAGCCTCAAGTCGTATCAGAACATTGATTAATGTCTCATACCCCAGAAGACCACGTGTTGCCCAGACAATATTCAACGACATATACATACTGCTTTGTTTTTGGTTGTGTTTTGTTTTTTCTTTGTTTTTTTTGTTTGTTTATTTTGATGCTGTTGATGTTGTTTTGTTTTTTAATTTCAACCTTTTCTGTACAGATCTTTTTTCTTTCTCAATTTTTCTAGTTTAATTATAATTTCCCATTGCTGCCTTTTTTAATAACTAGAACCTTTTTCTACTAGAAAAAGTTTCTAGTAGAATTTTTTGCTACTGTTTCCACTGCTCTTATTTAGTTTTTCCACCCAATTTTATCCCATAAAGCTTTCTGTTTGCTTGTTTTGGTTTGATTTATAGCATTTTTGTCTTTCCTCTCTACTTGGTGGAGGTGGGGTACTGTGTCTGATCAGGTTAGCAAAGAGCTGCTGACCTCAAGGGAACCACCCAACTGGGCACCCCCAGAAGGTGTTTTTTGTTTTTTTTTAAGGTTGTGTCAAAGTACCCTACTGTACACCTATATTGCTCTGTCTCCCTATTTCTGTGCCTCTCTTCTTTTTGTCAATATTCCTTTTACCCATCCCCTCTCCTTTCTCTATTTTTTTTTCTTTTCACTCAGTTCTCCTTTCTTTCATCCCTTTCTTGCTCTTCAATCTTCTCACCCTTCTAGTCCTGTACCAAAAGGACTCATCTAACCCTTAGTCCACAGGCATTAGAACTTAAAAAGCAAGAGGAAGTGAAAGGAAAATTAGGGCAAGGAAACAGATAAAAGAAATCACTCATGAGGAAGAATTAGCAGAAAACTCCAGGCAACATGAAGAACCAGTCCAGAACAACCCTGCCAAGGGACCATGAGGTAGCTACTGCAGAGGATTCCACCTGAAAAGAAATGTTAGGAATAACAGAAAGGGAATTTAGAATAGACATGATGAAAACAATGAAAGAAATGATGGAAACAATGAAGGAAACTGCTGATAAAGTGGAAAATAACCAAAAGGAAATCCAAAAACAGAATCAAATAAGACATGAACGATATGAAGAATATAAAAAGAATATAGCAGAGCTGAATGAAATGAAACAGTCAATTAGGGAACTTAAAGATGCAATGGAAAGTATCAGCAACAGCTTAGACCATGCAGAAGAAAGAATTTCAGAGGTAGAAGACAAAGTTCTTGAGATAACTCAGATAGTAAAAGAGGCAGAAAAGAAGAGAGAGAAAGTAGAACATTCACTGTCAGAATTATGGGACTTTATGAAGCGTTCCAACATACGAGTTATAGGAATTCCAGAAGGGGAAGAAGAATGCCCCAGAGGAATGGAAGCCATACGAGAGAATATTATAAAAGAAAATTTCCAAAATATCACCAAAGATTCTGACACACTGCTTTCAGAGGGATATCAGACCCCAGGTCGCCTCAACTCTAACCGAGCTTCTCCAGGACACATTGTGATGAACCTGTCCAAAGTAAAGACAAAAGAAAAGATTCTGCAAGCTGCCAGGAGTAAGCGCCAGTTGACCTATAAGGGCAAATCCATCAGAGTGACCACAGACTTCTCTAATGAAACTTTCCAAGCAAGAAGACAATGGTCATCTACCTTTAATCTACTTAAACAGAACAATTTCCAGCCCAGAATTCTGTACCCTGCTAAGCTAAGCTTCAAAATTGACGGAGAAATCAAATCATTTACGGATATACAAACATTGAGGAAATTCGCCACAACAAGACCAGCTCTACAGGAAATACTTCAACCTGTTCTGCACACTGACCACCACAATGGATCAGCAGCAAAGTAAGAACTCAGAAATTAAAGAACAGAACCTAACCTCCACACTGATGCAAAAGATAAATCTAAGCAATGGACTCTCACAAAATAAGATGAATAGAATACTACCACACTTATCAATTATCTCAATAAATGTTAATGGCTTGAATTCCCCACTGAACAGACATAGATTGGCTGACTGGATTAAAAAACACAAGCCATCCATTTGCTGTCTGCAAGAAACACACCTAGCTTCAAAAGACAAATTAAAGCTCCGAGTCAAGGGTTGGAAGACAATTTTTCAGGCAAATGGAATTCAGAAGAAAAGAGGAGTTGCAATCTTATTTTCAGATACATGTGGATTTAAAGCAACTAAAGTCAAAAAAGACAAAGATGGTCACTTTATATTGGTCAAGGGAAAAAGACAACAAGAAGATGTTTCAATTCTAAATATTTATGCACCCAATTTAAATGCTCCCAGATTCTTGAAACAGACCTTACTCAGTCTGAGCAATATGATATCTGATAATACCATCATAACAGGGGACTTTAACACTCCTCTTACAGAGCTGGACAGATCCTCTAAACAGAAATTAAACAAAGATATAAGAGATTGAAATGAGACCCTAGAACAACTGTGCTTGATAGACGCATATAGAACACTCCATCCCAAAGATAAAGAATATACATTCTTCTCATCACCCCATGGAACATTCTCCAAAATTGATCATATTCTAGGACACAAAACAAATATCAACAGAATCAAAAGAATTGAAATTTTACCTTGTATCTTCTCAGACCATAAGGCACTAAAGGTGGAACTCAACTCTAACAAAAACGCTCGACCCCACACAAAGGCATGGAAATTAAACAATCTTCTGTTGAATAACAGATGGGTGAAGGAAGAAATAAAACAGGAAATCATTAACTTCCTTGAGCATAACAACAACGAAGACACAAGCTACCAAAACCTGTGGGATACTGCAAAAGCAGTTTTGGGAGGAAAATTTATCGCTTTAGATGCCTACATTTGAAAAACAGAAAGAGAGTGCATCAACAATCTCACAAGCCATCTTATGGATTTGGAAAAAGAAGAACAATCTAAGCCTAAACTCAGTAGAAGAAAAGAAATATCCAAAAATAAATCACAGATCAATGAAATTGAAAACAAAAGAATCTTTACATCCTTCGTATTAACCTGGATGGAAGTGGAAGACATTATTCTTAGTAAAGCATCACAAAAATGGAGAAGCATGAATCCTATGTACTCAATCTTGATATGAGGACAATTAATGACAATTAAGGTTATGGGTGGGGAAGCAGAAAGAAGGATGGAGGGAGGAGGGTGGGGCCTTAGTGTGTGTCACACTTTATGGGGGCAAGACATGATTGCAAGAGGGACTTTACCTAACAATTGCAATCAGTGTAACTGGCTTATTGTACCCTCAATGAATCCCCAACAATAATAAAAAAAAAAAAAAAAAAAAAAAAAAAAAAAAAAAAAAAAAAAAAAAAGAAAACAAAAGAATCATTCAGAAAATTAATGAAACAAGGAGTTGGTTTTTTGAAAAAATAAATAAAATAGATAAACCATTGGCCAGACTAACAAGAAATAGAAAAGTAAAATCTCTAGTAACCTCAATCAGAAATGATAAAGGGGAAATGACAACTGATCCCACAGAGATACAAGAGATCATCTCTGAATACTACCAGAAACTCTATGCCCAGAAATTTGACAATGTGAAGGAAATGGATCAATATTTGGAATCACACCCTCTCCCTAGACTTAGCCAGGAAGAAATAGACCTCCTGAACAGACCAATTTCAAGCACTGAGATCAAAGAAACAATAAAAAATCTTCCAACCAAAAAGTGCCCTGGTCCAGATGGCTTCACTCCAGAATTCTATCAAACCTTCAAGGAAGAGCTTATTCCTGTACTGCAGAAATTATTCCAAAAAATTGAGGAAGAAGTAATCTTCCCCAACACATTCTATGAAGCAAACATCACCCTGATACCAAAACCAGGAAAAGACCCAAACAAAAAGGAGAATTTCAGACCAATCTCACTCATGAATATAGATGCGAAAATTCTCAACAAAATCCTAGCCAATAGATTACAGCTTATCATCAAAAAAGTCATTCATCATGATCAAGTAAGCTTCATCACAGGGATGCAAGGCTGGTTTAACATACGGAAGTCCATAAACATTATCCACCATATTAACAGAGGCAAAAATAAAGATCACATGATCCTCTCAATAGATGCAGAAAAAGCATTTGATAAAATCCAGCATCCTTTTCTAATTAGAACACTGAAGAGTATAGGCATAGGTGGCACATTTCTAAAACTGATTGAAGCTATCTGTAACAAACCCACAGCTAGTATTTTACTGAATTGAGTAAAACTGAAAGCTTTTCCTCTTAGATCTGGAACCAGACAAGGTTGTCCTCTGTCACCTTTACTATTCAGCATAGTGCTGGAAGTTCTAGCCAATACAATTAGGCAAGACAAGGAAATAAAGGGAATCCAAATGGGAGCAGAGGAGGTCAAACTCTCCCTCTTTGCTGACGACATGATCTTATACTTAGAGAACCCCAAAGACTCAACCATAAGACTCCTAGAAGTCATCAAAAAATACAGTAATGTTTCAGGATTTAATATCAATGTCCACAAGTCAGTAGCCTTTGTATACACCAATAACAGTCAAGATGAGAAGCTAATTAAGGACACAACTCCCTTCACCATAGTTTCAAAGAAAATGAAATACCTAGGAATATACCTAACGAAGGAGGTGAAAGACCTCTATAAAGAAAATTATGAAATCCTCAGAAAGGAAATAGCAGAGGATATTAACAAATGGAAGAACATACCATGCTCATGGATGGGAAGAATCAACATTGTTAAAATGTCTATACTTCCCAAAGTGATCTACCTATTCAATGCCATTCCTATCAAAATACCAAAATTGTACTTTTAAGATTTGGAGAAAATGATTCTGCGTTTTGTATGGAACCGGAAAAAAACCCCGTATAGCTAAGCAGTTCTTAGTAATAAAAATAAAGCTGGGGGCATCAGCATACCAGATTTTAGTCTGTACTACAAAGCCATAGTGGTCAAGACAGCATGGTACTGGCACAAAAACAGAGACATAGACACTTGGAATCAAATTGAAAACCAAGAAATGAAACTAACATCTTACAACAACCTAATCTTCGATAAACCAAACAAGAACATACCTTGGGGGAAAGACTCCCTATTCAATAAATGGTGTTGGGAGAACTGGATGTCTACATGTAAAAGACTGAAACTGGACCCACACCTTTCCCCACTCACAAAAATTGATTCAAAATGGATAAAGGACTTAAATTTAAGGCATGAAACAATAAAAATCCTCCAAGAAAGCATAGGAAAAACACTGGAAGATAATTGGCCTGGGGAAAGATTTCAAGAAGAAAACTGCCATGGCAATTGCAACAACAACAAAAATAAACAAATGGGACTTCATTAAACTGAAAAGCTTCTGTACAGCCAAGGAGACAATAACCAAAGCAAAGAGACAACCTACACAATGGGAAAGGATATTTGCATATTTTCTTTTTTTTTTTTTTTTTTTGTGATTTTTGGCCGGGGCTGGGTTTGAACCCGCCACCTCCGGCATATGGGACCGGCACCCTACTCCTTGAGCCACAGGCGCCGCCCTATTTGCATATTTTCAATCAGACAAAAGCTTGGTAACCAGGATCTATAGAGAACTCAAATTAATCCACATGAAAAAAGACAACAATCCCATACATCAATGGGCAAGAGACATGAATAGAACTTTCTCTAAAGACGACAGACGAATGGCTAACAAACACATGAAAAAATGTTCATCATCTCTATCTATTAGAGAAATGCAAATCAAAACAACCCTGAGATATCATCTAACCCCAGTGAGAATGGCCCACATCACAAAATCTCAAAACTGCAGATGCTGGCGTGGATGTGGAGAGAAGGGAACACTTTTACACTGCTGGTGGGACTAGTACAACCTTTCTGGAAGGAAGTATGGAGAAACCTCAAAGCACTCAAGCTAGACCTCCCATTTGATCCTGTAATCCCATTACTGGGCATCTACCCAGAAGGAAAGAAATCCTTTTATCATAAGGACACTTGTACTAGACTGTTTATTGCAGCTCAATTTACAATCGCCAAAATGTGGAAACAGCCTAAATGCCCACCAACCCAGGAATGGATTAACAAGCTGTGGTATATGTATACCATGGAATACTATTCAGCTATTTAAAAAAATGGAGACTTTACATCCTTTGTATTAATCTGGATGGAAGTGGAAGACATTATTCTCAGTAAAGCATCACAAGAATGGAGAAGCATGAATCCTATGTACTCAATTTTGATATGAGGACAATTAATGACAATTAAGGTTATGGGGGGAGAGGAAAAGCAGAAAGAGGGACGGAGGGAGGGGGGTGGGTCTTTGGTGTGTGTCACACTTTATGGGGGCAAGACATGATTGCAAGAGGGACATTACCTAACAATTGCAATTAATGTAACCTGGCTTATTGTACCCTCAATGAATCCCCAACAATAAAATAATAATAATAATAATAATAATAAAACATTTGATCCATTTGTATACTGCTGTTTTCTTCATGGCATTATCCACATAAACTTGGAAGAACATGTTCCTGCCAAGTTTAACAGGAAATTTAATTCAAGTTCTGACATTCTTCAGACAGCACACAAAAACACACAATAATAATAATGAATGTCAATATAAACACAGCTGTGAGACACTAAGATAACAAGTTATGAAACCTTATTGAGCTGTTTGTATAGTGCTGTTGATGTAAGCACTTAGTGGCAAGTTCACAAACTTACTTATCAGACTTCATTAATTTTCTTTCAGGAATTTAATTCACATAAGTTTTCAAATTCATTGACATAAAGTTGATATTGGTATTCAGTCAATATTTTTAAACTTGCTGTATCTGTATATTTCTTTTTGCATATACAAGAGACTTATTTGTATATTTTTCAAATTTCCTTACATAATTTCAGTAAAGGTTTGTCTATCTTACTAATCTTTTTGAAGAGCTAATTTTGGAGATTATTAATTTCCACGTTTGTTTTCCATTTCCTTTATTTTTGTCTTAACTTTATTATCTCCTTCTTTTGCTTTCTTTGGATTGATAATTTTGTTCTTTTTCCCTCCCACTTCTTACAATATATTTTGTTAATCAATTTTCAATACTTCTCATTTTCTATTAAAAAACAGTAGAGTTATAAATTTTGCACAAAGCACTACTTTTTATACCACTGATAATTTTTTTCTGATAATTTTTTTTCTTGAATGCCATTTTAGTTACACATTCCTAACTATTGATTTGTAAGAATGCTATTCAAATTAGATTCACAAATTCTGCTGACTTCTCTTACTCATTTAATAATGGTGTATATTTGAATTTTCTGTGTAGATAATTGTGAACTAAGATAAATAAGTTTTGTTTCATTCTTTCTGAATGCATATTTTCTTTATTTTATTTTATTGTTAGGCATTCATTGAGGGTACAATAAACCAGATTACACTGATTGCATTTGTTAGGCAAAGTCCCTCTTGCAATCATGTCTTGCCCCCAGAAGGTGTGGCACACACCGAGGCCCTCCTTCCCTCTCTCTGCTCTTCCTTTCTCCACCCCTTCCTCTTTCTTTCTCTCTCTGCTCTCTATACCACTGATAATTTTTAATATGTTACAGTTCTATCACTTATTTATAAATATTTTTAAATTTACATTATGATTTCCTCCTTGACTTGTACAGTATTCAGAAAATTTTTTAACCTAACATATGGAGATTATTTATCTAGCAGATCTTCATTCTATGGTCATTGATTAAAAGACTCAAAATTGTCCTTAGATGAAAATTCTTGCTCACTTGGTTTACAGATTTAATACATTCTAATCAAAATCTCTTTTATAAATATTCACAACTGATTATAAACTTTGTATGGTAAGGCAAAGAGTAGGGTAGCCAATATAATAGTGAAGAATTACAAAGTTAGAGGACTCTTAGTATGTGATTTGAAGACTTACTCTAAAGGTACTGCAATGATGACAGAATTGTACTGGCAAAAGAATACACATATAGATTCATGCAACAGAATAGAGAGCCCAGAATAGACCTACACAAATCTAGTTAATTCAGCTTTGACAAAAGAGCAATGGCAATTCAAGGGAGAAAAAAGTAGACTTTTCAACAAATGGCACTGGAATAATTGACTGTCCATTTCCAAAAAAATTAATCTAGACACACAGATATTATACATTCTACAAAAATTAACTCATAATAATGAGTCATAGAGCTAAAGGTAAAACAAAACACTTTAAAGTTTCTAGAAGTAACCTAGGAGAAAACCTAGGTGATATTGGGTTTGCCAATGAGACTTTAGATCTGACACCAAGCAAAATGTAGGAAAGAAAAAATTGGTAATTTGACACATTTTCATCACACTAGTTAACATAGCTTTCATAGCATTTTCTTAGTTATTTTGCTAAGACCTTGATCATATTAATGTACACAGCTATGATTTAATAAAAATTAAAAAAAAGAAAAAATAATAAAAATAATAAAAAAAAGAAAAAATTGATAAGCATTATTGTATGAAAAGGAAAAGCTTCTGCTCCAAAAATGACACTTTGAGAATGAAAAGACAAGTCATAATGTGTGTGTGTGTGTGGGGGGGGATATTTCCAAAACATATATTCGATAAAAGACTTTTGCCCAAAATGTACAAAAAATTCACTATTCAACAATACAAAGACAACCCAACTAGAAAATGGGCAAAAGATCTGAATGAACAATTCACCAAAGAAGATTTACAGATGACAAATAAGCATATGGAACATGTCCAATGTTATTTGTCATTAGGCATCTCAATTCACAACAGTGAGGTACCACTACACATCTCTTAAAATGGTTGAAATCTAGTAAATCAACAGTACCTCTTGCTGACTGGGATGCAGAGCAACAGGAATTCTCATTCATTCCTGATAGGAATGCAAAATGGTACCATTTGGCAATTTCTTACAAAAATAAACATACTCTTGACTCTTACCATATGGTCTAGTATTCATGCTCCTAGATAATTAACCAACTGCTTAGAAAACTTACGTATGCACAAAAACCTGTATGCAAATGTTTATGGCAGCTTTATCCAAATTGCAAACACTGGAAGCAACCAAAATGTTTCTCAATAGCTGATGGAGCTGATGGGATAAACAAACTGCGATACATGAATATAGTGAAGTAATTCTCAGCGACAAAAAAGTGCAATTAAGCCAATGAAAGTCATGGAGGACACTTAAAATACATATTGCTAACTAAAAAGGCTGGATACTGTGTGATCACAGTTGTGTGGCAGTCTGGAAAAGGCAAAATATGTCACATACTGGAATAATGGCTAGCTGTGGTGGCTAACGCCTGTAATCTCAGCATTTTGGGAAGCCAAGGTGAGAGAATCTCTTGAGGGCAGGAGTTCAAGGACAGCATGGGCATCAGAGTGAGACTGTGTTTCTTCCATTAAAAAAAATTAGCTGGGGGTGTTGGCATGCATCTGTCTGTATTCCTAGCTACTTGGAAGGCTGAAGTGGGAAGATCATAACTGGAGGCTGCAGTACACAAAGATCATGCCACTGCACTGCAGCCTGGGCAACAGAGGAAGACCCTGCCTCTGCACGCATGTGCTCTCTCTTTCCCTCTGAGGGAGAACTATACATTTACAGAGAGAGCTCTTCAAAGATAATTTTGCTATGTAAAAAATTCTAGGTTGTCTGTAATTTCTATCCACGTTATAGAGTCATTGTACTCTCTGAGCTCCTTGTTGCTTAACAGCTTCTGCTTCATAGCAAACAACTAAGGCTGTTCATTTTTCAGTGATCTCTCTTCCCTCCAGCTGACTTTCAAGATCATCTGTTTGTCAGTGCTGTCCTGCAGCTTCATTACAATGTGTCTAACCATGGGTTTCTTTTATATCCTGCTTGAGATTAGTTTTTGTTTCCTGAGTCTAAGAATACATATTTTTCGAGTTTTAAAAACCATATTGCCTTTATTTCTTTAAGTAATGCTTCTCCATTTTTCCTCTGAGCTTCCAGCTGGACACACATTATATTTTCTATCAACCAAGTCTCTCTACCTCTCCTTTACATTTGAGCTGTGTATTCCAGTGTACTAATTCTTTGGTCAAATCTGATTAAACTTCTTTTAACATCAACAACCACAACTTCCCATTTAATCAGATCTGCTTTTTAGAATTTTACTGTCTTCCTTCCAAAGTTGTCTTCTTTCTTTTAATTCTAAGTTCATTTTGCAACTATATCTTTTATTTCTTTAGGAAGTTGATATGATAGCTGTTCTACATTCTGTATCTGACAGTCCCAACATGTGCAGTTCAAGTCTGTTGTCTCTGAGTTCTGATCACTGTCAGAGGGGCTTGCCTTCTCAAGCCGTAACCTCTCAACTCAGCCTTAATCTGTCAGAGTCCTGCAGTCTCATCTTGGAGAAATTTTCCTTCAGAGGAGGCTTGTCTCTGCTTTTGCTCAGAGCCAAAGTGTGCCTTGCCTGGGAGCTTTTAGGCCTGCTGAGGGTTTTGGATCAAAGCAATTTTAAGCTTCCCCCCTTGTTGCAGTTCCAAGGTAACAATCTCCTATGGTCAGGACTGCTTTCCTTCCTCCTTCCCCTTACTTGCCTGTGCAGTTTGGCTCCATGCTGCCGTCTGTCACCCAACTATTATGGTGCCCCCCCGCACCCCCATTATCTGCTGTGGCCAAGGCGTTCAGCCTCCCACATGGGCCTCAGCTCCTGGACCCCTGATGTAGGTCTTTTTTGTTGTTGTTGTTTGTGTGGGAGAAAGAGTCTCTCCTACCTTTTGCAAGCCCGTTGGTGCCTCAGTGTATGAGTAAAGAAAGTTTAGGTCATGGGGAAGTTGCAGGAAGGGTCCTCAGAACTTAGTCATTCATGACAACAGAAGCACAACACTTTCTTTACCACTAAAATCTAAGCTTGTACTAAAAGTGAGGGATAGTTGGGCCAATGGGGGATTGACTATACCAACTAAAAGACTTTAGAAGCAAAAGAGGGAAGAACTTACAACAATAAGGTTTGTACACAACAGATTTCTATCTGCATATGTAGCACTGTTTCTGACAACGATGCAGCCACCATCATGGTGATGGAGAGCATATTTCCTTGGACTTCCTGACCCTGTGGGACAAGAGGACCATGACGGGTAGCAGCTGCTGAGTACCCACGAACAGATGTATTTCTAGTCAGTTTTAGTGTCCTCATTCAAAAACTGAGTTCAAAGAAGCTTTTCATGCTTGTCAGGACCCAAATTGATCTCAGGGATGACCCCTCTGCTACTGAGAAACTTGTCAAGAGCAAACAGAACAAATGGAAGCCTGTCACTCCAGAGACTGCTGGGAGGGGGCTCTGCACTCACCCACAAGGCCTGAAGAGTGTGCTGACAACACAGCACCAGCTCCCTGAGCCTGCAGAACCGAAGAGCCACAGGTGTGAGCTGCCAGGAACATCCCTCCAGAGACCTTTCTGCACAGCGGGGGCCAGCATCAATCTCAACGCAATAAACTCTAGGTAATGCAGAGTCTTAGCCATGGATTAGGTAGGCTGGTCCTATCTAGGATGAACTGATAAGCCCTGGCCCCTAAGCAAACTTGAAGTCGTATATGGGTGTGCTGGTCTTGATGCCAGCTGCCAGCTCCTTCACACCCATGCAGTCCTGGCAGCTTTCTCTCCTGACCCCTTTCATGATGTTGTTCCCTGCGGTACTGGCTGAATCCTTCTCCAGAGCAACTTGAGGTCAAGTGTTTAACATGGCTAATATGTTGGCCATCACATCTCCCAGACAGGCCTCACCCAGAAAGAGCAACAGAGATTTTTCAAGCATCCTGTGTTCCTATAAGCAGATACTTGGTGAACGCCCTTTCTGGGTCCTTCAAACCCCACTTTGGAGGCCATCCCAGGAAACCCAGTAAAGAGTGGAGAACCAGAAAATGATCCTGAAAGCAGAAGGTGAGGGCTCCTGCTTCTTGCTGTTGGAAAGGCTGGGAGCCTGCGCTGGTTGCAGCCTGGGGGCATGAAGTATAGTGAGGGCTGAAGGCTGGCTCTGCTTCACTGCACTCGAAGCCTGCCACGGAAGATCCAGGGCCTTGTTGCCCTGTCTACATTAGCACTGACAAGATTCTCTGTCCTCAAATCTCTGAGGAATTGGACAGAGCTTTTTTCTGCAAGTTCCTGGGCAAGAGTGCAGAGAGGAAGCAGGTCCTTCCCAGAGAGAGAGGAACTGGTGTTGAGGGACCGACCTAAAGACTTCCCCATCTGCCTCACTGGATAAAGACCCTTTTGCTCCGCCAGAGGAAGCAGGTTGGGAAGGCAGACTCACCTGCAGGGCAAGAGGACTGTGAGCTGGTCTATAGGGGCTTGTCTTCTGGTATGGAGGTCACAGGCCAGCTAGGCTGGAGCCATCAGAGAAGGCAGCCCTGAGGAGGAGGACTGAGAAGGACGATACCCAGGGACATGCTTATTTAGGAGCATCAGAGGAAAAACAGTGTGAGAAAGCCCTGTGTGGTGGGACAAAGAGGAGAAGTTCTCATCATTTCTTTCTATTCCACCCCTGCCCTGGCTGGTGCCTAAAACAGGGCTTTGGAATCTGTCCACAGCCTGTACCTGAGCTAGACGCCCACCCATGCTGGTGGCGCCCCCCACAGAGGGTGTGTATGGTGAGAAGGCTCAGGCCCACCCATCGTCCACCTCAGGTCCTCATGGATATTACCCCTGCCCACCACACTAAGAACACCTCATTGTCTCCCCAGGAATAGCCAAAGACACCAAGAAGTCTTGGATCCTGCCTGAGCTGCCCGCCTCTAGGCCGGAGCCTCTGGGGTCTCTAGACACAGCCACATTTGACCACCATCTTGAGGCCAACATGCTGCTTTTATTGGAAGGACTCACAGCCTGGCTTCCCCAGAAGGGACGACTTCTGGATTTGAGGTCCAGTCTAGGAGCAGGACTGACCCTGCCCCCCACGGGGCACTGGGCCAGGACTTCGTGGTGTGGAGTCCACAACCCCATGCCCAGCCGTTCAACTCGAACCTGAGGAGGACGGGGGCCTGGTCTCAGGGAGCCTGATTGCTGTCTTCTGATCATCTCAATTGTTCCACAGCAGTATTAGAGGGAAGGGGTGTGTCCAGTCTCAGGATCTGGGCATTGAGAACCTTGTTCTTGTCCACTTCCTCAATCCCAGCATAAGACAAGGTGTCCTCAGTCATCTCATTGTCATTCCTGCTTGTGACGGAGCCCTCAGAGGATGAGCCCTGAGATGTATCTTTCTGGGAGCTAGGAAAAGCAGGAACTCTGAGGCACCTTCCTCTGTGCTCAATTCCTGAGAGGTGGGGCTTTCTCCCTCCCACAGGTCCCCAGCCCGGCTTCACCAGGAGCCCAGGAAGGAACCTCACCTCCAGGATCAACCCTGCTCCATCTCCCAACCCCAGCCAGACCCTTCTCTTTTCTGTGCCCTTGGGTTTGGTCTACCATCCTCATCACTAGCATTTACTGAGAACTTGCCATGTGCCACCACTGTGCCACCACTGTATGTGAGTTTAATCCTCTCAGAAACTCTGTGGGAGGGGAAGGATGGACTACATCTACCTTACCTCTCTGTGCCTCAGTGTTCTCATTTGTAAAATGGGAATAATCACAGGACATACCTCACATTTGGTTATTTTGAGGACAAAGAGAGTTAAGACCAGGACTATATATAGACCAGGACTCACCACCTGGTAAATAATACATGTTGGCTATTTCATTACTATGTTATTATTCCATTTTGCAAATGAAGAATCTGAGTCTCAGAGGTCTGAGGTAACCTCCCTGTGTACACACCAGGAAGCGAGAGCACAGTGGTATCCCGTGCAGCCTGCAGAGACTGTGTCCTCAAGCACTCTGCTCTCTTACTCTGTAGCATTGTACTTGCTCTCTCTACAGTGGGGCATACTCCTATTCATCCTTCAAAGCCCTACTCAAATGTTCCAACTCCCCCCCAAATTAAAGTTCTTCTCTTGTTAGATCCTATAGGTCCTGCACATCCGGTTCTCAGAGTCCACTAGTGAAAACTGCTTGTGCATCTGTCTCCTCATGAACTATGACTTTCTCAAGGGTGGGGACCTCTGACTTCTTGTTGATAGCTTATCTCTGACATAATGCCCTGTGCATGTTGTTCTGGTGAGAGTTTGAGGGAGGGAGGGAAGGAGATGTATGGTGAGCAGCAGGGCAGCAGGAAGGCCAGAGGCAGCAACTCCTGTAATATAGAACACTGTAGGACCTCGGGCAGCCTCTGCTCCACTCTGGTACTTACCCCAAGTCCAGGGAGAGAGTGATGGGCTCATTGGCACAACCCCTAGCAGGGATGGTTCTGCCAATCAAGATAAATCACGTCAAGGGGACACTCAGGGGACAAGAAGCCAGCAGTGCCCAAGGAGGTATTAGCTAGAGCCCAGTACCCAGATGGAGTCCTGGGATACTGGGCCCAAGAGGCCAGAGGCATTAACAAAGCCTGGGTCATTTAGGAGGAGCAGAGAGTTCACCATCAGGAAAGAAGCTGTCCTCGCAAAGCCAGTTCTAAGCCAGTAACCTGCGCCCTGGGAGGGACAAGAGCCCAGGGGATCTCTGGAAGCTCCTGGGAGGTATCCACGAAAGCAGTGCCTCTATCCAGAGGGGCAGACAGGGTCAAGGAAAGGGGATACCTTCACCCAGTAAGGTCAGGAGAGCCTAGTAGGATAGGAGCTGGCAGAAGCTGGGCTGCTGTGGACCTGGGCAGGTATCAACATCCAGAAGAAATAGAGAGACATATGTGCACAAAGACCTTTCTGGCAAAGGGGTACAGATGGACAATACCTGACTTCTGTCAGTGCCAAGAGATTCAGAACTAGGTCACTTACTGGCAGAGCTGGGACCTGGCACACCTACCTCCTCCTTTGTAGGAAGTAATCCAGGCTGTCGGAGAAGGGGCGATTTTGCGTTTCTGGTAGCAGATAGGCGAAGCCAGTGGCCAGGATAGCTGAGATGCAGCAGATAAATATAGGCAGGTGGG
This sequence comes from Nycticebus coucang, assembly GCF_027406575.1. NCBI lineage: Eukaryota > Metazoa > Chordata > Mammalia > Primates > Lorisidae > Nycticebus > Nycticebus coucang. Next base: position 83,243,894 of record NC_069787.1, on the reverse strand, counting down.
AGGAGGTCTGGTTGATGATTATCAGGGATGAGCTGAATCCAGCCCCAAAGACCAGGGATGTGAGCCCAAGACCTGTGGTCCTGAAAGTGAAGGCGAGAGCTCTTCTGGAGGCCTCTTGGCCAAGGGTGGCCAGGGTGGGAGAAGCAGCTTCCTGAAAGTCCACACCCTCCAGTCACCACTATGTCCCATCTCACTCTTTCTTCTGGGCCTCCCTAGTGGAGGTCAGGAAGGGGAGAGGTAAGGACCATGCAGTGCTGCGTGCATGTGGGGGCAGAAGGCACTGGCAGTGATGCTGGGCAGGCAGAAGGATGTTCCCCCGCCACCAACTTTGAGACAAGGCTGAGCTTTAGAGAGACCCAAACACCTTCCAGGCAGAGAGTGCAAAGTAGGGACTCAGTCAAAGCACCTGGTGCCTAAACCCATCTCTGACACTTACTATGACCTTGGGCAACTGCCTTTATCTCTCTGGTTTGCTTTCCAAATATGGTTCATGGTAGTGTTTGTGGGAGTTTTTTGGATTGTTGTTATTGTTGTTGATTGAGATCATCCATGTAAACCATTCAGCACTGTGCTCGTCATCAGGTGAATGTTCAATTTCAGCTGCTGTGTGTTCTCCTTGTCATTATCTGTCCCTCCCAAGTCCCCTCATCTAGCATACCCCCATACCTGAGGCCAGTGGGGAGAAGCTCGGCATTGTAGATGAACAACACAGTACAAGCAGCACCCAGGCTGAACTCTCCAAGCACAATCGCCAGGACCTTTATGAATATCAGCTCTAGGGTCAGACAACACAGTCACCTGAATCTGAGGCCATCCTCCCCTCCAGGCATGTGGGGGAGGCCTGCCCATCAGCCCTCTCTCAATCCCTCCCAGAAGGCATCTGAACAGTCCTCCCCACCACCTGGTCAGCTGGACAGCAGTGTGCAGGGGCCAAGCCAGGCTGGGAGTTAGGACATGTGCAGTGGGGGAGTTGGTCAGTGGGGGCGAGAAGGCCCCAGGCTTCTACGTACAGAAATCTGTCCTCTGTTCCACCTCCTCACCCAGCATGACCTCACCCACCACCTGCTCCTCCTCAAGGAGCCTGGCCTTCTCCACTCAAGGCCAGGCCTGCATCCTGTCTGCCAGGAACCCACTCAGGGTGCTTCACGTGGGCTCTGTGAGGTGGTCAAGGAAGGGGCATTTTTTCCTAGGTCCTCAACATCTGGGTTTGGCACTAATTGTCCCAGGATGCCCAACTCTGGGCTGCTAGATGAGTACTCTGAGGCAGTAACACAGGCATGGTGATACGAGAGCCCACATTTGCCTGGGCTGTCACCCTCTGCAAACTCTGCCCCATCCTCGTTCCCCATTCTGGACCTAGCTTTTCTTGACTCTAGAATGAAATCGGAGATCTAGGTTATATCCACTGGGAGTCTTGTTCCTAGTTTCTCTCACACATGTGTTTTACGTATTTCTGCTTGACTCGATACATATAGAGCCACTTTTTAAGAAAACCACCAAGGCCCCAGTGAGGTGGCTCAAGCCTGAATCCTAGAACTTTGGGAGGCCAAGGTGGGAGGATGGATCCTTTGAGGTCAGGAGTTTCAGACCAGCCTTAACAAGAGCAACATCCATGTCTACTAATAATGGAAAACTTACCCAACCATAGTAGGTGGGCTCACATAGTCCCAGCTACTCGGGTGGCTGAGGCAAGAGGATCACTTGAGTATGGGAGTCTGAGGTTGTTGAGATGTATGATGACACCACTGCACTCTTTAGCACAGGCT